>NW_026652289.1:39243471-39461449 GCF_009828535.3 Hylobates moloch | reverse complement strand
GAGCATCAGCTTTTTGTGCTTCGGTAACTGAGCATCCCATTCGAGGCGTGCAGCTCCTGAGCTGCCCACTGGACTCAGCGATGGAGCGCTTGGGTCTGGTTTAAGTGGATTTGAGTACTCCAAGTTGCTGGCCATTCTCATTCTTTCTTGCCTACTTTCCACATACTCTGCACTAGAAGTGTTTGTCTGTTTGTTTTTTCAACCTTGCTCTCTCTGTCCTTGTTTCTCTCCCCACCTGGCTCACACAGTGCACAAACAGTTAAGGGCACTTCGCTTAGCTGCCTCCACATCCCTGTAGACTACCCTGGAAGGACTGAATGAAATTGATAGTACTAACATTACATCACTCAAATCCCCAAAGCAAGTGTAGCTGGGCGGATAGAAGGAATGACCCTAGAGAAAACAGCTGTCAAGGGCAGCTATTGGCTTATCTTTCATGGAAAGAGAGACATGATGAATTCTAAATGAAGAGAAACCAGAGGCAGAGCAGTGTATGGTCCGGCAAGGCCGCCACACGCAAGCTGGCACTTGGGAAGTACTGAGGGCTGTCTCATGTGTACGGGGTCCTGGGCCGGTCCTTCTGGCCTGGCCATGTGTGAGGAAGGGCGTTTTTGTGCTTTGGAGATGAACACTGCTTAAAGGTTGGGAGCCTGCTGTCAAGGGAGTGCTGACACTCTGCCAGTTCAGTCTGTCTGCAGGACTGTGGGCTGCATATAGGTGGGGGCTGTGTGCAGGCAGGGGCCCTGCCTGGGGATCAGTTTCATAGGACCTGGCCCCAGAGAACCATGCAGGCCTCTTCTGCCTCCTTTTACTTTAATACCCTTGTTTACCCTCCGCTGTGTGTTTTTATTTCTCCGAGAACAGGCATCAATTGGGGCTTTCTAAGGGAGGCAGTACATTTTCATAGAAAGAGATTGAACTTAGGGAGAAGCTGACCCACACTTGAAACTTGTCTTATTTACCTCTGAAATATGTTACCCTCAGCAAGTTACTTTATTTCTTGGAGACTCAGTTTTTTTAATCTTTAAAATGGGGGCAAAATAACACTTACCTGTTAGAGTTTTTTTAAGAATTAGATGCAATGCACATGGAGAGTCTAGCCCAGTAGGTGGCTTGTATTATTACTTATTAGTGACAACTAAGGCTCAAGGCATTGAAGAACTTTTGGATGTAGTCACTGAGCCAGGAAGTGGTGAAGCAATGAATGACAGGAGCCCAGGGGAGCTGATACCAGGGACTAGCTCTACTCCTTCCCTCAGATCGCAGCTGCCAAACCTTAGGACGCAAAGGCACCAAGCAAATTGGAATAGTGTGATGCGAATAAGGACTCATGTCCTAGAATGAGGCTTCTGCATCCCCCACCCATTACCTGTATGTACCATCGTTGATAGCTTGCTTTTTGCAGATCATAAGTGCCTGGTAAGGTAGCACCTTATATGGCGGCCGCTGAGGGCTGGAGAGTTAACTGTTATTTCTTCCATTGAACTCTAAGAAGCAGACTCAGGTTGGGGCCACTAGTGAGGGGTAGGAGAGCTAAGATTCCTCATCAAGGCTGTGTCTAGTGAGAGACAAACATGAACAATGATGGAAATACACATGTTTGGAAGACTGAGCATAGGCACCATGAGAAGATAGAACGAGGGCCTGTTGTATTCCTGGGCACCATGAAGAGCTGCTCTAAAAAGTGGCTGATAATCCAAGAGATGAGTGAGAATTGGGACACAAACAGGAGGAGGAGCATTTTAAGGGAAGAAAACAGGTGGACATGAAAATCCAAGTAGGCTCAAGGAAACAGAGGTGGAGAAAGTAATTGTCCAATGATCTCGGATTCTTTTTTTTTTTCTTGAAACGGAGTCTCGCTCCATGGCCAGGTTGGAGTGCAGTGGTGCAATCTTGGCTCACTGCAACCTCTGCCTCCCTGGTTCAAGCGATTTACTGCCTCAGCCTCCCAAGTAGCTGGGATTACAGGCACGTGCCACCACGCCCAGCTAGTTTTTTTTTTTTTTTTCTGAGTTTCACTCTTGTTGCCCAGGCTGGAGTGCAGTGACGTGATCTCAGCTCACTGCAACCTCCGCCTCCTGGGTTCAAGCGATTCTCCTGCCTCAGCCTTCCTGAGCAGCTGGGATTACAGGCATGCACCACCATGCCCGGCTAATTTTGTATTTTTAGTAGAGACGGGCTTTCTCCATGTTTGTCAGGCTGGTCTTGAACTCCAGAACTCAGATGATCCGCCTGCCTCAGCCTCCCAAAGTGCTGAGATTACAGATGTGAGCCACTGCGCCCGGCCGATCTCGGATTCTTAAGAGGTCTACTTATCCTTCCTGGGATTGGGTATGCAAAGTCCCACTGCATCCTTCCAGAGGGTTCCTCTTTCCATTCTTCATAATCAAATGATTCTTGACTAGGACAGCAAGTGGTTATGTAAAAGGGAAACTTTTTTGGTTTTGTTTTTAAACTGTACAGGGTTGAAGCAAAAATCCATTAATGTCCTTGTTAATGATTGCTCACATTCTTTTGGTTGATTCTTAAAGCATATATTTTAATAAGGGACTGGAAACCACAGCTGTTAATCAATGTTCTCTGGTTTTTACCTCTGAGTCATGGCTTTAGATCAGGGAGCTAGCATTTCAAATTTGCTACCGGGTGAGAAGTTTTGCATGGCTTATATGATATTACTTGATTGTTTTTACAAAGTTTAGAGGCTACAAAACTGCCCAGGTTTTATGATCTCTACTGACCTTGTCAAATGGATGATGGGATGGGTGCTGTGTTTCCCATTTTATGGATATTGAGTGTGCAAGAGATGACAGTTATTTCTTTTATCAACTTCCAGAAAGTGAACTCTGGTTGAGACCTGCAATAGTGAGAGAGATAAGATCACTCATCAAGGCAAATTGATTCCAGATAAATGAGGCATTGAGTAGGTGGTGAATGCTAAGAAAGACCTATGTCTTCTGAAAACTGCATCATTAATTGTATTGTTATTGATCCATCTTGGGTAATGATAGTGTTAGGGAAAGCGAGTTGCAAAGTTGGTTGAGAACCATTGCTTTGTCTCTTCAAGGCACTTGCATCTGAAAAGGCATGGGCAGGACTGGGGGAACCCTGTGGTTGCCATTCTGTTGCCAAAGGGCCAGTGCAGGGAGGTAGCTTGAGAGTTAATAATGGAGAGTGGTTGCAGTTTCCATAGGAGAGAAGCCAGGTTGCCAGGCTCACTGTTCAGGGGTGTGTGTGTGCTGGATACTAGAACAGTGAAAATAACTGAGATGGAGCGGGAAGAGAAGTGTATGTATTTCTCACCTGCCTGCATCTGAGAGGCTCAATATCTTGCTATATACCCATGAGTGCAAGTCTGTTGTCTGATTTGAGGAAAGAGATGGGCCAAGGGAAGAATAGAGCTGAGGGTCAAAGTAGGGTGCCTTCCCTGAGAAGTGGTGCCAGATACAGCAAATGAAAATAGAGAACACTCAGTTAAATTTGAACTTTGGATAACAAATAAGTCACTTATTTTTTAAGTATGTGTGTCTCAAATATTGCATGAGACATACTTACACTAAGGGAAAAAAAACCCACAACCCTAAAGTTGTTTATATGAAATTTGAATTTGACTGGGCGTCCTGTATTTTATCTGGCAACCCTACTGAGGAGACTCAGAATGCTCCAGTGGCTTCTTGCTCAACTGCATGGACAGGGGCCGCTCCTTTGGGCCACTTCAAGCACATTATTTGGTGGTGGCCACAGGGCATTCTGTTGGGCATGAAACTCCTGAGACAGAACCTGCTAAAGTGGCTGGCTGTGGGGTGGAGTGCCTACCGGGAGCTGTGTTCTTCCACAGCTTTCTTCCTGGGATCCTACAGTCAGGGTGTCATTCCAACCCTCCTTCCCTCTTTCCCTGGAGCATGTGACCATCTCATCCTTGCTGTGTTGCTTCTGTCCTCCAACCCTGCCCTTGAAGCCCTGGTTCTCTTGGGAGCCAGATAGATACTACCCCTCAGTCTATTCCTCTTTCCCCGCTCCTCAGAGTTAATGTCATGGATTTGACTCAAGGTTTGTGTTTCACATTTACACTTTTCCTAAGCAGAGATGAGGAGCACCCCCATGGGGTAAGCAAGGGAACCTTGGGCGAGTAGCAAGCATGACATGAGACCTCCCCACAGTCCCTGGCTTGGTGGCCTCCATCCTGACTTCGAGCCTGAGCTTCTGACATCGTCATCTGTTTCTACTCTCCATCCCTGCACACCAACCCACCTCTGCACTCACAGTTTTTCCTGTGGTTGGCACTCTGGGGCTCTAAGGGCTCTACAGAGATAGCCAAACTTGCTAATATGCTAACTAGCGTTAGTCTGGCCAAGAAGAACATAACCCCTGTCTGATCATGGTGTACTTCTTTGCCTGGGTAGAAACTTCTGCAGGCTCCCTGCTAGCAGCAGCCAGTGTCACTCTGGAAGGCCAGGGCCTGCTGCCTTGGCAGATCCAGCTAACAACAGCAGAGGGCTCAGGCTCCTGGTGGCTGGTCCTTCTGGCTCGGGAAGTCACCTTCCCTCCCAGCTTTGGGTTCGTAGGCTCTGGACCCAGCCTCGACATCCTAGCCCTGCAGCCTACTAGTGGGGATGAAATCAGCCTCCCCAGAGTCAACAAGACTTACGTCACAAACTCTAAATGTTAAAATCTCATCCAGTGGAAAATATCCTTAATATTTTATTTCTTTGAACAATTGCCATGACTAGGACTGGTTACATAATGTGTGGGGGCCAGTGCAAAATGGAAATACAGGGCCTCATGTTAAAAAAGTATTCAGAGCTGGCCAGGCGTGGTGGCTCACACCTGTAATCCCAGTACTTTCGGAGGCTGAGGTGGGCAGATCACGAGGTCAGGAGATTGAGACCAGCCTGGCTAACACGGTGAAACCCCGTCTCTACTAAAACCACAAAAAATTAGCCGAGCGTGGTGGCAGGTGCCTGTAGTCCCAGCTACTCGGGAGACTGAGGCAGGAGAATGGCGTGAACCTGGGAGGCGGAGCTTGCAGTGAGCCGAGATCATGCCGCTGCACTCCAGCCTGGGCAACAGAGCGAGACTCCTCTGTCTCAAAAAAAAAAAAAAGTATTCAGAACTTCAAGATGGTGACAGTGGAGCATTAAACCAAGCATGGGGCCTTCTAAGTGCAGTGCCCTGTATGACTGACCTTACACACCTGTGAAGCTGGCCCTGGTCACGACCCCTTTATCGGTTTTCAACGTCATGTGCCATTCTGTGTTCTGAACAAATGCTCTGGCTCTGTTTTCAAATGTAATGGCCTCTCCAAGTTGATTACTTGTGAGGCTCAGGTATCTTCCTTGTGAACCAAAGCTTGATCAATATTCATTCAAAAAATGAAATTCGTTTCAAATGGAGACAGGTATGATGGATGTGTTAAGAACCTAGGTGTGAGAGTTGCTAGTTTCTCTCTGTCCATCAGTCCTTTGCATTTCTTTCCATACGCAGACCTTTAGCATTAACAAGGAGAGTTATAGTTCAGCACTTCATGTCCATCTTCTTTGTTTTCATAGCCCTGGCTATTCATCTTGGTTAAGTGACACAATTATTCCCTTGTCATTCTTCTTGCATGTTAAATAGGGATAACTCAAAGGATTGTACTGCTGATAAAAAGAAATAGCCCCTGTAATGTCGGGATGCTCAATAATTGTTCCCATGTTCCCTTCTGTCATCTCATCTGGACCTAGGTGGTCTGTAATTGCAATGCATCAGGACATTAGATTTTTTTTTTTTTTTTTTTTTTAGAGATGGGGTCTTGCTCTGTTGCCTAGGCTGGAGTGCAGTTGTACGATCTTGATCTTGGCTCACTGCAACCTCCGCCTCCTGGGTTCAAGTGATTATCCTGCCTCAGCCTCCAGAGTAGCTGGGACTACAAGTGCCCGCCACCGTGCCCGGCTAATTTTTTGTAGTTTTAATAGAGATGGGGTTTCACTGTGTTAGCCAGGATGGTCGCGATCTTCTGACCTCGTGATCCTCCCGCCTTGGCCTCCCGGATTACAGGGGTGAGCCACCGCACCTGGCTGACATTAGATCTTGTAACTCACCAGTAGCTGGGAATCAGAACAATGTTGAGGAATAAAGCAGTTTTGCTCATACACACACAAACTGGTCCATAACACTGGTATGTTTTCATTCAGACTATTTTTAAGGTGATACCAGACACTTGCCTGATCCTGCTGTGAGAAAGCTGCCTTCTCTGGAACTGGTGAAGTTCATTCTGATATGAGAACCCCAGGACTAACCTTGGACGAAGTGAAGTGAGGCTTATGTAAAAGGAGATTTATTATAAGAAATTGGTTCATGTAATTATGGAGGCTGAGCATTCCTATTATCTGCCATCCGCAAGCAAGCTGGAGACCCAGACAAGCTGGTGGTGTAATTAAGTCTCAGTCTGAAGGCCAGAGATGAGATGAGATGTCCCAGGTCAAGAAGTGAGGCAAGAAAAAAGGGACAAATTCCTCCTTCCTCCACCTTTTGTTCTATTCATGCCCTCAGTGGATTGCGTGGTGCCTGCCCACATCGGGTGAGGGTGGATCTTTCTCACTCAGTCCACTGATTCAAATGCTAATGTCTTCCAGAAACACCCATGCAGACACACCCAGAAACAATGTTGAATCTGGGCACCCTGTGCCCAGTCAAATTGACACATAAAATTAACCATCCTAACATCCCAGAGCTCATCCTGCCATTGGTTCAAATGTGTATCTCAATCACCTAGAAATGGTTTTCAGGAAGCAAGTGCCAAGACCCCAGTCCCAGAAGTGCTGGATCATGGTGTCCAGAATAAAGTCTGGCTTGAGAATTCGACAATATTTTCAGGACATTCTGATTCATATTCTTTTTGTTTGTTTGTTTTTTGAGACGGAGTCTCGCTCTGTCGCCCAGGCTGGAGTGCAGTGGCGCAATCTCGGCCCACTGCAAGCTCCGCCTCTCGGGTTCACGCCATTCTCCTGCCTCAGCCTCCCGAGTAGCTGGGACCATATTCTTAATTAAGTACCATTGGATTAATTCACCCTTTTTCTTCTACACAGAAGGGAATTAAGAACTGGAGTCACACCCTTCTAAGTTCAGAAAACAGTTTTAGTTGGAAAAAAAAAAATCAATCTTCAAAATGTGAAGATTAAAAAAAAAATCCCATCAAGGCACATGGAAATGGTCACAAGCTTTGGGCCCATTTAACCATTTTCCAGCAAAGTTGATAGCAGAATTAATTAAGGTCACACAGATAGTAAGTGACAGAAACGGGACTAGAATCTGTGTTACTGGGCTCCTAAAGCAATTTTTCTCTCCAGTATGTTCTCTTTCTTGTCTGCTGTTTTGCTTAGAACTAAGTCTAGTCAATGAGTTGAACTGATGAATTCCAGTGATAGCAATACTGTCTTAGTGAGGAGCTCATTTGCTTATACTTCGAAAATGAATGTTTAGTTTAGAAGTTTAAATTTATTTTCAGTTTTCCTTATTGGGGATGGTCAAAACTCAACACCCAATGGGCTCAGGTCACCAGCTGTCTAGGGGTGGAAGATAGAGCCCTTCAGTGCAGCTGGCGAGCTTCCATCACTCCTCTGTGTGTTGGATGTCTTTCTCAGTTATGCCCTAGTGGAAACTGCAGTCCAGCCTCCTGGTAATGGCATCACGATTATGGTTGATCCGCTCTGTGTAGCCGAAATAGGTGTGATTTCCTGAGTAAGAGGAGCATTAGCTGATTTCTTGAAAATACATGCTCCCTGATTTAGCCAGGTTCATGCGCTTTCACCTTTTTATGTCTTTAATTAAAAACTGAAAATATCCTTTGCCCTGAAAGATGAATGAGGATAAATGCCCTATTATTAGCACACACCACCTTTGGAGTGAAATGATTCACTCTGTGATTAAATGCAAATTGCTTCTTAAGAATAATTAGCCCAGGTGGCCTGTAAGCCCAGGAGCTCACCGTTCATCAGGACTAGTGTTCATCCAATTACTTCTTTACTGAAGATTGGGTGCCTGATGGATCATACTTCTTGGCTTTGGAAGGGCTGGAGGCACACCCTCCTAAGTTCGAAGATCAATTTTAAATAGAAACAAAATCAACATAATTTAAGGACTAAAAAAATTTAAATCCTATCAAGGCAAATGGAAATGTGCACAAGCCTCAGATCCCTGCAACAACTTTCCAGCAGTGACAAATTCATTCTACAAAGAAGTCGGTAGAATCATTTTTCCTGAAAAAGCAATCGAGTTAGGGGAGCTGGTATTTGCAAACTCAGTTCATGTGGCTTGGTTGGGCCTGTTGTTACCTGCTCTGATTCCTTAGCCCATAGCTTACCCATCAAACTAACTGCTCAGATGCACCTATTGTTTAAGTTTCTCTTAAAATGCACGATGATAATAGCTAATTCTGCAAAGCCCTTGTATGTCAGATCCTACATGAGATGCTTTGCATATTTTATTTCTCACCACGACTGTATAGGAAAGGTAAGATTAACACCATTTTACACTTGAGGAAACTGAGATAGAGAGACTTTAAGTACCCAAGATTACAAAGCCAATACATGGCCTTCTTACAAATGCGAAGCGTTTTGTGAAAAAACTGCTGAGTAACAGAATGTGAATGCATCAGGATAAAATCTAAAATGACTGGGAAAACAATTCAATGATTGCCTCGCTGTTGCTGAGTCAGTAGCACCTTTAAAAAGAAACAGTATATAAAGGTACATGCATTGGTGCCTGTGTTTTGAGCAACCATGTCTTAATAGGACAGCCATTCCCCTTCTCTACTTCATTTGTATCTCTGAACAAGAACAAAGTTCACATCCTTCAGATACATAGGGATTGAGAAAGAGTTAAATTACCATTTGGGTAATAAAGGAATTAAAATCTCTTTCAAGCAGGTCATAATTAATTCTTTTAATTATAGATTACTTGAAAAGGGAGAAAAAAGGAAGGAGAAGGTTTTATCATCTGATTAATAAACCTCTGTTAGCATTTTCATATGCCCTCATGTAATTTTTTTCTCTGCTGCATGCTTCAGTTATCTATCGCAGTGTAAGAGTTTTTTTTTTTTTTTTTTTTTTTTTTCAAATTTACTGGCTTAAAACAACAAACAACGATTTCACAGTTTCTCTAGACTGAGAGCCCTGGAGCAGTTTAGTGGGGTAGTTGTGACTCAGGCTCTCTCGTGATGCTGCAGTCAAGCTGTTTGCCAGGGCTACAGTCATCTCTAGGCGTGACTGCGGAAGGAGCCACTCCACGATGGCTCACATGACTGCTGGCAGATCCCAGAAGACCTGCTTCCAGGCTTACTCACATGGCTGGTGGCAGGTGGCAGCTTCTCACCACGTGGGCCTCTCCATATGGTGCCTGAGTGTCCACACAAAATGGCAGGTGGCTTCCATCTTTGGCAGCTGGTTTCCTCCAGGGTGAGTGATGAGAGGGAGAAAAAGAGAAAGAGAGGAAGGGGGGTGAGGAGAGAGAGAGAGAGAGAGGAGAGAGAGAGACTGAACCTATACATGGAAATTCCAGTCAATCTTAGAATTGACATTCCATCACTTCTCAATTCAATTCACTAGAAGCAAGTCACTAAGTCACTAAGAAATTAAGTTACATTTCTTAAAGAAAACTATCAAAGAATTTGTAGGCTGTCTCACGCATCCGTGTGAAGAGACTTTGAGCAACAAGGCTGTTTATTTCACCTGGGTGCAGGCGGGTTGAGTCCGAAAAAGGAGTCAGCAAAGGGTGGTGGATTATCATTAGTTCTTACAGGTTTTGGGATAGACAGTGGAGTTAGGAGCAATGTTTTGCGGGCAGGGGGTGGATCTCACAAAGTACATTCTCAAGGGTGGGGAGAATTACAAAGAACCTTCTTAAGGGTGGGGGAGATTATAAGGTACATTGATCAGTTATAGTGGGGCAGAAACAAATCACAATGGTGGAATGTCATCAGTTAAGGCTATTTTCACTTCCTTTGTGGATCTTCAGTTGCTTCAGGCCATCTGGATATATACGTGCAGGTCACAGGGGATATGATGGCTTAGCTTGGGCTCACAGGCCTGACATTCCTGTCTTCTTATATTAATAAGAAAAGCAAAACAAAAGAGTGAAGTGTGGGAGCGGCGATAAATTTTGGGGATGGTATGGAGAGATAATGGATGATGTTTCTCAGGGCTGCTTCGAGCGGGATTAGAGGCAGCGTGGGAACCTAGAATGGGAGAGATTAAACTGAAGAAAGATTTTGGGGTAAGGGGTGATATTGTGGGGTTGTTAGAAGGAGCATTTGTTGTATAGAATGATTGGTGGTGGCCTGGATGCAGTTTTGTATGAATTGAGAAACTAAACGGAAGACACAAGGTCTGAATAAAAGAAGGAGAAAAATAGATATTAAAGGACTAAGAATTGGGAGTACCCAGGACATCCAATTAGAGAGTGCCCGGGGGGGTTCAGCGTAATTACTTGCTTGGTTGGCAAGTTTTTGGGCTCTATCTTTCAGTTTTTTTTAATGTTGTCATATACCAGGCCAGATTGAGTTAGGGAAAAACAGCACTCTTCATGTAAAAATATACAGAGTCCCCAGATGGCTGTTTCTGGGACTGCCCAACACTGCTTGATCTGGATGTAGGTATTCTCCCCAATTTTGTGGAGACATATGTATTCCTTTTCCCCTTTTCCCTTTCCCTTTGCTCCACCTTTAGCATTTGCTAAGTTAATCAATGTACTCTTTTACTACATTGATTATTAAATTTTTAATTGTAAAAAAAAAAATACAGAGTCCTCCTCCCCCCCCCCTTTTTTTTTTTTTAGCAGTGAGTAAGTCAAGGCCTCAGCGATTTTGGAGGAAAGAGAAATGCATGGGCGTATCTTTAAAACCATCACACAGTATCTTTAAAAGGGTTGGGATTATAGGATATATTTGGTTATTTAAAGGTCTTTTTTCTTTTGACATAATGGAAAAAATTAATAGCTGCATAATATACCATAAAGTGGATTTTTCATAATTTTCATACCTACATACCTACCTAGATTGTTTTCTAATGTCTATTAGCACGAGTGATACTGTATAGATATTTTTGCTGTAGTTCTTTATATTATTTCATTGGGATACATTTCTACAAGTGTGACAACAGAGTCAAGTATATGGATATCTTCTAAAACTTTTTTGTACCTATGGCTATATTCCTTTTTTAAAGGGGTGGGCCAGTTTACAGTCATACCTATCAGATAACAGATTCACTGCAGTAGTTAAAAATCATGTTTCAAGTCTCAATGATGGTGGAGCAGTGATATAAACAGGATGCGATGACCGCTTTCCCCCAAAACGGTGCTAGCTGCTTCTTCAGTGTCCCAGGTATCATGGGACCTGGTTGACACAGAACCCTTTCTCCATAGGCTTGGCTAAGGAAAATCACAATAATATAAATAATATTGTGTTACATAGCATGTATAGATTGAAAATTTATTCTGTATTTCAGTGGAACATTTTTAGAACACTATGGCTGAGGTAGTCAAACTGTTATAGGAGTTATTAAGAAATTATTTTAGGCAGGTAGAGAGGAAAAGGGATCCTTGGAAAGTTTTCGTCTCTTTTAAAGCAGCTCCAGAAACGTTTCTTGTCTAGCGGGAAAACCCAGCTCTTAGAACTGGGCAGGCAACCTTTGAAATGCAAATACAAGCCATTAGAAACTGGGTCCACCCAAACATGGCGATTCCCACCGTTGTCTTCTCGCCCTTGCCCCAATACGTGCCTGGCCACATGGCCGCCTCCACACATCCCCATGTGTGTAGAACATTATGGAGCCCTGTATTTGCATATTAAAAGATTAGGGTGGGAGGGCCAGTTTTTTTTTTCACGGGCTATGTGAATGACCTGCCTGGTCAAACCAATCCCCTGAACCCTATGCAAATCAGGCAGCACCTCTTCCAGCCTCCTCATAAAATTGGCTGGTATCCACGGCACATGGGATGTACCCTCTCGGCTTTGGACCCCCCCCTCCCCGCCCCACCTCTGTACGGGGAAGCTTCTTCTTTCTTTCTTCTCCCTTCTTTCTTGCCTATTAAACTCTCCGCTCCTTAAAACCACTTCACGTGTGTCAGTGTCATCCTATCTAATTTGGCATGAGACAAGAGCCCTGGTGTTCCTCCACTCATCAGAGCCGTATCAAAACTACCACTATTATCTTTTGAAATATATCCTTCCCAAACAAGTACCATATGTTTAATGTGTGATATTATTATGGTAGTAATATTATGAAAGTGATTTGTAGTGTATTGCTTAGTTCTTAAAAATAATTGTATTATAATTAAACTATCATGACTTAATTTCTCTTCGTTAATGTAACAGTTTTATTAAAATGTAATTCACATACTATACAATTTATCAAAGTGTACAATTCAGTAGTCTTTAGTATATTCATAGAATTGTGAACACACATTTTAGAGCATTTTCAGCACCCTAAAAAGAAGCCCTGTACCCATTTGCGGTGTGACTTCATTTATTCTAAAAAGAAATAATCACAAACACCTCCTTTTCATGGATGCCTAGGACTGTTTTTCTATATCCTTTTTTTTTTTTTTTTTTTTTTTTTTTTTTTTGAGACAGAATCTTGCTCTTGTCGCCCAGGCTGGAGTGCAATGGCGCGATCTCGACTCACTGCAACCTCCGCCTCCTGGGTTCAGGCGATGCTCCTGCCTCAGCCTCTTGAATAGCTGGGATTACAGGCATGTGACGCCACGCCCGGCTAATTTTGTGTGTGGTGTGTGTATTTTTAGTAGAGACGGGGTTTTACCATGTTGGCCAGGCTGATCTCGAACTCCTGACATCAGGTGATCCTCCCACCGAGGCCTCCTAAAGTGCTGGGATTACAGGCGTGAGCCACCGCGCCTGGCCCTATATCTTTTTTTGTGATCTGATTTCAGATGTGGAGAAAGAGAGTGCCTTGCCTAATACTCTCAAAAATTTGTCATTGGACACAGGAATAAAAGCCAGCCCTCTGTGGCCTTAGACAGAGCTATGGAATATTAGACCTCATTTCAGGGACAGTTTATTTCCCTCAGACTGGGGAGCTGAGAGATTTTTTAAAAAGCTCTGTAAAGGTAAATATTTCAAATATACGGAGCATGTTCTGATGCTCTTGATCGGAAGCATCTTGATGAAATCTTTATAGGAGGTTAGGCTGAAAAAAAGAGCTGTGAGTAATCAGCAATGTGTCAGGCATCCCTTTACTGACCATAAGTTCAACATATTTTTAATATTGTCTTCCTTTTAGAAAGACAATTCTGGTGACTTCACTTTTTTTTTTTTCTTTGACACGGAGTCTCTGTTGCCCAGGCTAGAATGCAGTGGTGCGATCTCGGCTCACTGGAAGCTCCACCTCCCAGGTTCACACCATTCTCCTGCCTCAGCCTCCCGAGTAGCTGGGACTACAGGCGCCGGCCACCACGCCCGGCTAATTTTTTGTATTTTTAGTAGAGACAGGGTTTCACCGTGTTAGCTAGGATGGTCTCGATCTCCTGACCTCGTGATCTGCCCGCCTTGGCCTTCCAAAGTGCTGGGATTCCAGGCGTGAGCCACCGCGCCTGGCCTTCACTTTTAGGTCAATGAAATCACTGTCTACTGGTGTCAATAACAAAATGATAAAAAAAAAAAAAAAGGGAAGCGTTTTGCACACAAACAGAATAGAATTTCAGCTTGTGACGCAGGGCCTCTGTGAAGTAATTCACTTCCTCCATAAGCAGAGGACACCAATTTCCTCCCCAGGAGGTCAGAAGCAGAAGGGGTAGGGTTATCACTCTAAGAGGCTTTTGAAATGCAATTGCCCTGCCAGTTTTGTTTAGCTACAAGGTTACTCTCAGACATAGGCAATAATGAGAAAGTAATAGCTGGGATGGTCTTGGGTTGACCCACGCAGAGAAAGATCAACTTTTTTTTCTTTAATAGGGGGACATGTGACCGTGATGACTCCTGTTTCTTTCAGATGCTTTTGGTGTTGACTGGTCACCCGAATGAGACAAGGATTCTTAGGTCAATCCATTTTCCTGTATCAGGAGACACACATCAAAACTTGGCATCAAAATTTCACCCCTTCCCATGACTCTGTTCCTCTGTAGATGGGGAAGAGGGCTTCCCTTCTGGCCCTTGGGCAGAAGGCTCCTTATTTGTATTCAGTGATTGTGTTAGCAGAAAGGGGTCCCCATCGAGACTCCAAGAGAGGGTTCTTGGATCTCACACAAGAAAGAATTTGAGGCAAATCCATAAAGTGAAAGCAAGTTTATTAAGAAAGTAAAGGAACAGACTGGGTGCAGTGGCTCATGCCTGTAATCCTAGCACTTTGGGAGGCCAAGGCGGGCAGATCACGAGGTCAGGAGATCGAGAGCATCCTGGCTAACACGGTGAAACTCTGTCTCTACTAAAAATACAAAACAAAAAATTAGCTGGTCGTGGTGGCAGGCGCCTGTAGTCCCAGCAACTCGGGAGGCTGAGGCAGGAGAATGGCGTGAACCCGGGAGGCAGAGCTTCCAGTGAGCTGAGATCGCACCACTGCACTCCAGCCTGGGTGACAGAGCGAGACTCCGTGTCAAAAAAAAAAAAAAAAAAAAAGGAAAGTAAAGGCATATGGAATGGCTACTTCATAGGCAGAGCAACCCCAAGGGCTGCTGGACTAAGAATACTTTTCGTTATTTCTTGATTATATGCTAAACAAGGGATGGATTATTCATGAGTTTTCTGGGAAAGGGGTGGGCAAGTCCTGGAACTGAGGGTTCTTCCCCCTTTTAGACCCTATAGGGTAATTTCCTGAGGTTGCCTTGGCATTTGTAAAGTATGGTGGCACTGGTGTCTTTTAGCATGCTAAAAGTGTCTTTTAGTGTCTTTTAGCATGCTAATGCATTATAATTACTGTATAATGAGCAGTGAGGGTGACCAGAGGTCACTCTTGTCGCCATCTTTGTTTTGATGGGTTTTGGCTGGCTTCTTTACTGCAACCTGCTTTATCACAAGGTCTTTGTGACCTGTATCTTGTGCTGACCTCCTATCCCATCCTGTGACTTAGAATGCCTAACCTCCTGGGAATGCAGCCCAGCAGGTCTCAGCCTCATTTTACCCAGCACCTGTTCAAGATGGAGTCCCTCTGGTTCCAACACCTCTGACAATCAAATTGGGCTGCTGGTGATATAAGACTTCCTGATTTTGCAGCAGTAAATAATTCTAATAAGAGGACTCCAATAGAGCCTGAAGCTATAGATATTTCCATAATGCAAGCCAACCTGGAGAGTCCCTTTTAGGCCAATTCTGGATCCCCACACACATCTTGTAGAAGACTCAGATATCACCTGCCTATAATTCTTTCTTAAGTAGGCTGTATGAACTGGTACAGATAAAATGAAAACCTAGCTCCCTCAAACTGGCTCTTCACCTGAACCTGAACCCACACTGAAACACTTGAAAGTTTTGATAAAGGCACCTTTTTCAGTCTTAAAATAGAAAGGCAGATTTTTGAAAGCCAGACAATTTTAAAATAAATTCTCCTAGAGAAACAGCTGTTATCAAAGTAAATTGTCTCTGTTCAAGGCATCTACTGGTTTATACGGCAATCCAGAAGTTTACCACCTCTCTAAAAGATCAGGTCTCCTTTTCTTTTTAAAATTAGACTTGTGTTCATGGTTGTTGGTCAAATATATGGTAAATACCTGAATCTCTACAAAGAGATCTTCAAATTTCAAAGTATTTTTATGATGGTCATATGCAAGAACACCCTGCATTTAGTTGCACACTGGTATTCCTTTGTTCAATCTCTCATTTCAGTTTTAAAAATAAATGAAACAAATACATTAGCATTTAACATTTTCTTAATAATTGATATTTTTCAATTTTATGAAGTCTGTACCTTCTATTTTCAGATTTGTTTTGATCAGGAGAAAGCCCTTTGATCAAAAGAAGGCATCTTGATAATAATACCAGCTCTGCTCAATTCAAAATGCCATTTTGAAGAGTAAAGGATAGCATATGTGAGAAGTGCTAGACCACAGTCAATGTTTCCTTTTGTTATTACTCTTTATATTGTTAAAGAATTCACTGTTAAATGTGTTCTCCTGCTGCCGTGCCTTTCAGGAAACCTGAATATTTTGGAAGAATAGCCATTTTTGATGTCCTATGAATGGTCTTTGAGGGTTCGGCAAGGATATTTGACTAGTGGGTTTGGTCTTACTTTTTATCTCTTACTTGATATTGTAATAGATGTGAAAGGCACATGTTCTCTAGTGTGTGCCGATGTTGGTTGTGGGAGAGATTTGAGAGCACTGTAATTTCCTTGGCATTTCCCCCACGGAGCTGTGATAGTCCCAAAACCTGCACTCGTGGCCGCCTGCTGAACGGCTGATAACTGATGAAGTAGACTTGAGAAATATGTGGCTCTGTAGGACTTCTGCAAGAGAAGGTATCCAAAGGCACTAGTATTAGTGTGCAGCTCCCAGTTGACCTTGGGTCAGCCCTCCTGGTCCTTAGTCCCATGAGCCAGGTCCCACATGCTGGCCAGCTGGCAAAGTCTAGCTTTGCATCCAGTTATTGCTTGCTCAGCTTGTACTTCCTGTTAACACATTCAGTTATGTTCCTCCATCCAGCCTTCTAGAGGAGGGAATATCATGTTGGTCAGAAAGTAGATTAGAAAATGCCTACATGTGGAGTTGCTTGATGCATTGCGAGCTTCTCTGTCCCCTTGGGTGGACCCCTAGTTTGCCCACTGGGATGCTGAGGGCAACTTGCATCCAGCTTTATTTCTCAAACTGGGATTTTCAGATCCTACTGATGGGAGTGTAAGCGTGTATCGCAGCTTTGTAAAACTGTTTGGTGCTACCTATTCAAACTACATACATGCCTACCTTTAACAGGGTAATTCTACTTCTACCATTTGTTGGTGTCCTTCTCTGACCACTGAGCTTGGCCTTTGCCACTCAGCCTGGATGTGATGTGCCGGCCATTCTCCAGTCTTCATGTGAACCCTTGGGAGCAGTTCTGTTTGCTCGCTGGCTTCATCGGCTGCATGGTGCAATTTGTGCCTAATTTACTGACCCTTCATTAGGAAAGCACTCCTCTTTGGTTCAATTGACCTAATGATAATCAAACCCTATAGTTTATGTTCAGAAGCCTGAATTTGGGTCTGATATTTATTCTTAATATTATTTAATATTTAATATATATGATATTTAATATTTCTGGTATTTATCAAAAATTGAGTCTGATAAAGTAGGAGGGACAAAGGTCATCGAGCCATCAGAGGTGAAAAAGTGCAGCAGAGAGGACTGGGCTCCTTCAGTTAGGCATTTGGGGATATGGTTATTTATGTATGTATGTATTTATTTATAGTTTGAGGCTTGGAGCTGAAGGAGTTGTTTTTCTCTACAATGAGCTATTTTTTAGCATTACAAGGAGTTTTCTTTTTCAACAGTGTCTTTATGTGGTCTCTCTAAGTCTTAGTATGCGTGCTTCAAATTATACAGAAAGGTTGTGATAGGCTGAATTGCATCCTTCCTTCCCCAAATATGTTGGCATTCCAACCTCCAGTACGTCAGAATGAAACCTTCTTTGGAGATAGGTGCTTTACAGAGGTAATCAAGTTAAGATGAGGGCATTAAGATGGGCCCTAATCCAGTATGACTGGTGTCCTTATAAAAAGGGGAAATTTGGACTCACAGACAGGCACACACAGAGGAAGACGGCATGAAGAGACATAGGGAAAAGGTGGCCATCTACAAGCCAAGGAGATAAGTCTGCAATAGACCCGTCACTCAGCCCTCAGAAGGTACCAACCCTGCTGGCACCTTGATTTTGGATTCTAGCCTCTGGAACTGTGAGAGAATACACTTCTGTTGTTTAAGTCACCCATTTTGTGATACTTTGTTATAGCAACCCTAGGCAACTGATGCAAAGACTTGTGAAGGATTTTTGATTACAGGACCTAAGAGAAGGTTTATGAATATTGAAAATTGTGATATAAATTAAGGTCTTTAGAAAGAAAGAGGTGAATAGAAAAGGTTTGAAAACACTGACTGTTTTTGAAGTAAGAGATATGATCTTGGCTGGGTGTGGTGGTTTGTGCCTGTAATCCCAGCACTTTGGGAGGCCGAGGGAGGTGGATCTCTTGAGATCAGGAGTTCAAGACCAGCCTGGCCAACATGGTGAAACCCCGTCTCTTTGGTTCAATTTACCTAATGATAATCAAACCCTATGGTTTGAAAATATAAAAAGTTAGCCAGGTGTGGAGGTGCGTACCTGTAACCCCAGCTACTCGGGAGGCTGGGGCAGGAGAATCACTTGAACCCGGGAGGCAGAGGTTGCAGTGAGCCAAGGTGGTGCTACTGCACTCCAGCATGGGTGACAGACCAAGACTCCATCTCAAAAAAAAAAAAAAACCAAAAAGGAAAGAGATATGGTCTGTAAGGAAGATCAGTGAGTCGAAACCAGCCCCAGCAAAGCTACTATCTTGAATAAAGAAAATGACTAAGGTAATAGTAATCTTTTTTCCACCTGGTTGCCTGGGATGGGCATTTTGTAAATTGCTCCATCACTACCAGGAGGTTTGCTGGGCCTGGGGCCATGGAAGTAAGTTTTTTCTTTCTTTCCTGCTGGTCATGGGAGTTTAATCATTTTCACAGTCAATTGGAAAATAACAGTTGTAAAGGCATTTTCGAAGAACACACGCTGGGGCGTTGGGCCACCTTTTCTTGGCTTGAAATTGAGGCAGAGGGGTCAGAATTAACAAAGAAAGTCATGCAGCCTGGCTTTTATTCTTCAGCAAACATTTCCTGAGTGCCTGCTCTGTTCCAGGTGCTGGCTGGGTACTGGAGCCAATGCATGGTTGACTAAAGAGCACACGGTCCCTGCCCACATGGTACTTAGATCCATTGTTTAAGAAGCAAGCTTAGACCTGAGCCGTGCGGGAGAATAGCTCAGATTCACAGAGGTGGAAAAGGACAACGTTTTAGTAATCTGAATGGCATTAGGCTGAGGAACAGACAGCAAAAGCAAGGCATGGGGGCGTGTTGGGGGGAACGGGGAGACAGAGGCCCCATCCCAAGTCTTTGAATGCTCTTCCGAATCCACACGCTGCCACTGTTAGGAACTTGCCAGATCTCCCATCAAAGGTGAATTCCGCAGGAGAGGGATGGGCTTTGAATAATAATGCCTGTGTTACTTTTGTTAATTCTTCCCTGAGCGTTAAGTCCCAAAGGCTGGAGAAAAAGCAAATCTTTTTTCAGTGCATTTCATTTGAAAAGTAAATTTCATCCATTTGTTTCTAGATAGCTCTTGCCTCCGGCCTTGAACAAAATTAATTTTTGAAAATGAATCCCACTTGGCAACTATTTATCTTGAAACAAAGGCCAGCCTTTAAAAATGTGTTGCAAGATGTACACTTGGAGGCATGAGAAATGGAGTCTTGAAGGATCTTGTAGATACTTGCAAGATTCATGAAATCGTGGTTCAGTATTAGCTCCTTCTCTAAGGGCACCCACAGGGCCCAGTTCTCAGTGGGCGGCCTCCCTCTGCAGGTGGAGTATAAGCATGCAATTCCTGCTCCCAAGGAGGGGGCTTCTGCCATCTTGGGAGCTGTTGGGGGAATCTTTGGAGACCACCAGGAAGCCCTAAAGCCCTTGAGAACTTTAAGAAGACATGATGCTGGGGTAAAGGGTTGTGAGGGTGAATGGAATCCACACTCCTCTACAGGTCCTTGATTTTCCTTGGGCTGCTGTACTAAGGGTCTACTTTCTTCTCTCTTTCACCACGCCCTACCCCCTTCGCCCCATATATCAATGCTTTTCAGTGACATGCTATGGCAAACCTAAAGACCTGCTTGATTTCGTCTTTTAAGCTAAAGAAATTCAGTCTCCCTAACCATAATTTTCTGTCTGGGAGTTAGAGAATCACAGAATGTCACATTGGATGGAGCCTCAGACTGATGGAGAACTATTTTTCAGTATTAGAGCAGCTTTTCATTACCCATTCTCTATATTAGAATGATCTGGGAAGGTGAAGAAAATCAGGGAACTAGTAAAACTGAGAAAGAAAAACAAGTTGATTTTTCATTAATTCGATAGTTGCGGAGACTCTATATGTAGGTCTGGCCCTGGACTAAGCACAGGCATAAATAAGACTATTCCTGTCCTCAAGGCCCTACCCATTTACCAGGGGAGAGAAACATCTAAGCAATTACAATACAATGCCGCACAGTATCATAGATGTTTGCCCAAGATGCAGGGGAACCTCCGCGGGAAGGGGAACAATAAAGAGGGAAGAATTTGGAAAGGAGTTGGTGGTGGAGCTCAGTGGTATAAACCAATAGGTGCTGGAAGCTGAGAGAGGAGTTTTAGGCAGGGCAGAGCAGAGACAATGTTTGAAGGCAGGGAGAGCACAATATGTCCAGCAAAGTGCAATGGGAAGAGAGTATGTCTGGTGTGGAGGGTGTTATGGAGGTGGGGCAGGAACAGGACAGGAAATGTGGGTAGAGACAGACCAAGAAGAGCCTTCTGGGAGCCTGGAGTTCTCTTTCAAGGGATGAGCAGCAGTAGGGGACCCATGGATTCAGGTTGGTATTTTAGAAAGAGCCTGGTGGTAGCAGGGTGGAGGTGGATTGGAGGGTAGTGAGCCTGGAGGCAGGAACAAAGTGGAAAAGTCCAGTCTAGTCCCAGCATCCCACGTGTGAGCCACGTGGCCTTCGGTAGGTCTGTTGCTATGATGTCAGGGGCACGCTGTAATCTGAGGGCACTTGATGGAATGCATTCTGTTACTTAAAGAGTGGCTGGACCAATTATTTATTAACCATACTGGTGGCTTTTCTGTATACCTTGACTCTGACACTCACTCTTCTAAGCTTTCAAGTCCAAAGAAAACAAACTAGTTATTGAGACTGTTCCTGGCACTAGTGATATAGTTGTGAATGAAATGGACCAAAGTCCCTTCCCTTGAGGAGCTTCCATTCTACCGCGAGACAGAACATAAACAATAATACACATTAAATGACAGGTAGCAATGAAGGCTCTGGTTAAAAATAAACATCGGGAAAGGGGCTTGCAATTTACAATAGGGAGCCAGTAAAGCCTCAATGAGGTGCTATTTTAACAAATTTGACCCCGGAGGGACCTTCACTTCAAGGGCTAAGTTGTTTAAAGGGAGGGCAAGTGTGGTCCAATTGTGCTTGCAGAGGATCTCTGGACCTTAATGGGGCTACAGGCTATGCTTGCTGTCCCTGGAGTGGGCAGCCAGGCTGACCACAGAAAATCTGTGATGGAAGGAGGGTCTAATAAACACTCTCTGTTTCTCAGCTTGGAGCTGCTCTTAAATGTTCAAAGCAACTCACCACTCCCTTCTCCTGTTGGCCCCCAGTTTATTTGCCGAAAAGAAAAAAAAGTTCAGCTCAGCTGTAGCATCTGTTTTCTAGTGAAGTCCTTGCTTCTTACTCAATTTTCCAGCTGGTTTGACTTATCAGTACACAAACAGGTCACCTGACTGGCTCAGGGCCACACAGGGAGCAAAAGATTCCACCAAAATATGAACCCAACCTTATTTTTATTATTATTTTTTTAAATTGCAGTTTCTGGGAGTTCCACAGTTGTGGCAGATGGGATGCTAATCACATTCACTGCAAATGTATGCAAGGAACTTCAGTGCAGAACTCTGCATCTGGCTCGAGGACGCTATGTGACTCGATTTCCCTAGTGGAAAGGGGAAAGCAGAGAAACACCCTCCTCCATCCATTAGAAGGCCATTTTGCACATGACTTGAAGGCTCCGCAGTTGGAGGCCCTTGTTCCAATGCAGCTGCGTTTTGGGTTGCATCCTCTTCAAAGCCCACACCCCAAGGTGTGACCTTGCCCAGTTAATTTATTGCTTCTTTTCCCACTTCCCTTTTTCTCATCCCCGTTCCTCCTGCCACCGTGCAATTTCAAGTTCATAAGCAAGCTACTACAGTGTTGGGGACTTTCTGGGTAGAAATGGCACGCAGTTGCTTGTGAAATCTTACGGGTATTTGCAGTGAGGTTGAGATTGACACAGGTTTAGAAAATATAAAAATCATCTTATGGGCCCTCTCATTTGTGATTCTCCTTTTTGTTTGCTGTAACCTTTGGGTTAAGTCTTTCAAGCTAATCCATTCGGCTTCAGTCCTCTAACCCTTTGATGTTTGTTATCTATTTAAGCTACAAGAACCTTATCTTCAAATGAAGATTAATGGGAAAACAAACTGGTTGTGGCTTTCATAGAAGTTCCATTGGATCCAAAGCCTCTGCCCAACAGGCTTCTCCTGTCCCCTCTCCACACGTCCCCTTTGTGACTCAGGGCCTGTGGAACCTTAGGCAAAGGTCTTTAACTCTCTGAGCCTCAGTGTTCTCATCTGTCATTTGGGCACAATTATGTGCACCTCTTGGGGTGTTGGTGGGGATGAATGAAACGGTACATACCCAGTGACTTGCACACCGAATGGTCAATTAGTCTTTTCTTCCTTGACTCATTCTGAGGTGGGTTCTAAGTGGCCATCTTGATTTTTTGTCAATACTACTGCTTAAGTGAATCCTTGGAGTCATAGTCTGAAACCCTAAGTATACCCTTCCCAATTCCCTACTTTACCAGACTAAGCCCTTCACTCAGGAAGTTCATTTCTTATTTTTATTATTTTCCCTGTCTTTCTAGGTACCCCCAGTGTTTCCTTCCTGGCTGCCTTCTCTAACCTCAGTTAGTCACCAACATAAAGTTTGCCGTTTTATTTTGAGAATTTCAAACATGTAAAGGTAGAATAGTCCAGAGTGAATATTACAGTGGACACTATATATCCATCAACTGGAATTAACAACTATTAACATTATTAACATTCATTATCATATATTCTTCATCTTTTTTTGCTAAAATATTTCAGAGCAAATCTAAACAATCATGAATTTCATTCATAGTTTTTATGTATATATATATCACTAAAAAAAGAACATCTTAAATATTCACAGTAACTTAATCATACCATACAAAATAAAACCCCAAGCATTTATTAATGTCATCTAACACCAAGTCCATATTCAATGTCTTTTTATACATGGTTTGTTAGAATCAGAATCCAAATAAAGCCCATACGTTACCTTTGGTTCTTTCAATCGCCAGTTCCGCCCTTCCCCAGTTTATTCTGCCAAGACAAGTCCTCTTTTTTTTTTTTTTTTAATTATACTTTAAGTTTTAAGGTACATGTGCACAACGTGCAGGTTAGTTACATATGTATACGTGTGCCATGTTGGTGTGCTGCACACATTAACTCGTCATTTAGCATTAAGTATTGGGAGGAGTCAAAAGGCAAAGTCAAAGGTTAAAGATCATTCCTGTCTTGACAGGTATTTTGATTGCTCTCCATTGCATATTTGTAAGTGTCTAAACCCCTGCATTTACACTTTAGCACGTCAACTTTTCATTCTTTTACAAAAGAGACACTTTGTTGCAGGGACTTTCTGAGGACCGTGATGAGAAAAACTAAGATGGTGTATGTACAATGCACAACCCTACCCAGTACACAGAACATACTCAAAAAGTTTATGGATTCTTTTTTTTTTTTTTTTTTTGAGACGGAGTCTCTATTGGTCGCCCAGGCTGGAGTGCAGTGGTGCGATCTCGGCTCACTGCAAGCTCCGCGTCCTGGGTTCACGCCATTCTCCTGCCTCAGCCTTCCAAGTAGCTGGGACTACAGGCACCCGCCACCATGCCCGGCTAATTTTTTGTATTTTTAGTAGAGAGGGGGTTTCACCGTGTTAGCCAGGATGGTCTTGATCTCCTGACCTCATGATCCGCCCGCCTCAGCCTCCCAAAGTGCTGGGATTCCAGGCGTGAGCCACCGCGCCCGGCCAAGTTTATGGATTCTTAATTGGTAGTGATCATTATGATGATTGCATCTTAGAAAGCAGGTCTTTGGGTCAGCAGACTTACACTGGAAATCTGCATTTTCTCCTCATCATCAAGCATGTTACTGAAGGAGCATCTCAGAGTCTCCCTTTCATCAGTGATGAAGTGAGAGTGATATGATCTCTTAGCACTTTGAGAAAGAGAGATGCTGTGGATAAAACACATATAGCATTACTGGACACAAAATAGGCCTTCAACAAATGGTAGTATATATACCACATATGTAAAATACATATCATCCAGGACCACCCGTCTTATTTCTCTCTCTCTGTCTCTCCCACCCTCCCTAGCTTTATCTTCCCTGTCTTTCAATTCCTATTCCATGTGGATAGGAATCTAAATACATTCCAGTGTATACATGGTATAATGGAAAGAATCTTTGTTTAGTATTCTAGGTCTGAACTCATCTTTTAGTAGTAATCTACCCTCAGGCAATTCATGCTACTTGCTTGAGCTCAGTTTATTCACTTGTGAAACAGGAATAATTGTATCTGTTCTGAGAACCTTACAAGGTTTAGTGTGATGGTCACGTAGGTGCCACAGGGTGAGAGGGCTTTGAGATGGTGAAAGCGCCAACTGACAGGCTAAGTCCAAAGTACACTGAGAGGGCTTTAAAGAAACGAATACAAATTCCAATGACATGAAGTAATTCATAAGCATTGTCTTTTTTAAAAAATCATGTTAATCTTCTCTGGTTTACTTGGTTTTCTTTGCCATTGAATTATTCCACCAGGATTTGCTCTCTTTTGAGGATCGAGAGCCACAGAATGTAAAGGGAGGCAGAGTCTTGGAGGTCCCGTGTGAAGTGGGAAATCACCTGGATGCAGTGGGGCCCTTAAAGCGCATCACCAGACAAGCCATCCCAGAAGCTAGGGAACAGAAAGCCTCAAATACCAAGTTAAGATGTTCTCATCAGACAGCTTAATAAACTGGTTTAAAACACACAAAAGTAAGGGGAAAGAGATGAAGACTAACACACCTGGGGTAGGGTACAGGCAGGATTGAAAGGGCCAAACTCTGACTCCTGTATTACAGGGGTCCCCAACCCCCCAGCCATAGACTGGTACCAGTCCATGGCCTGTTTGGAAGTGGGCCACACAGCAGGAGGTGAGTGGTGGGCGGACGAGCAAGCAAAGCTTCATCCGTATTTACAGCCAGTCCCCATAGCTCACATTACCCCCCGAGCTCCACCTCCTATCAGATCAACGGTGGCATTAGATTCTTACAGGAGCAGGAACCCTATGATAATTGTGAATTGCACATGTGAGGGATCTAGGCTGTGTGCTCCTTATGAGAATCTAATGCCTGATGATCTTCACTTTCTCCCATCACCCTTGGATTGGACTGTCTAGTTGCAAGAACACAAGCTCAGGGCTCCCACTGATTCTGTATTATGGTGAGTTGTATAATTATTTCATTATATATTACAATATAATAATAATAGAAATAAAATGCACAATAAATGTAATGTGCTTGAATCATCCTGAAACTATCACCCTGCCACCCCAGTCCTTGGAAAAATTGTCTTCCACGAAACCAGTCCCTGCTGCCAAAAAGGTTGAGGACCACTGCTGTGTTAGACAATATGTGTAGCCCTCTCACCCCCTTTCTCTGTCTGTCTCTCACTCTGACACAGGGGTTTTGAAGAGGACAAGATTTAATAACAAGGGGGCCAACAGATGGAAGGTACTTGAGGCAGACACACACATTTGTTTTT
Source organism: Hylobates moloch (assembly GCF_009828535.3). Taxonomy (NCBI): domain Eukaryota; kingdom Metazoa; phylum Chordata; class Mammalia; order Primates; family Hylobatidae; genus Hylobates; species Hylobates moloch. The sequence continues at coordinate 39,435,810 of NW_026652289.1, read as the reverse complement.
GTGAGGCATGGAGAGGGGTGTCCTTCGTCCTAGCCACAGCTTGCCAGTGAGCCGGCTGGCTTTTATCCGTGTTTTAGGCCAATGATCCTCAACCTTTCTGGCACCAGGAACCAGTTTCATGGAAGACAATTTTTCCATGAATCAAGGGTGGGGTAGGATTCAGTGCATTACATTTATTGTATACTTTATTTCTATTATTGCTTTTTAATATATAATGAAATAATTATACAACTCCTCATAATGTAGAATCAATGCCCCGAACTTGTTTTCCTGCAACTAGATGGTTTCATCTGGAGGTGATGGGAGACAGTGGCAAATGATCAGGATTAGATTCTCATAAGGCACACGCAACCGAGATCCCTCGCATGCACAGTTCACAGGAGGATTTGTGCTCCTGTGAGAATCTAATGCTGCGGCTGATCTAACAGGAGATGGGGCTCAGGGGGTTAATGCTTGCTTGCTCACTGCTCACCTTCTGCTGTGAAGCCCAGTTCCTAACAGGCGGCAGCCCAGGAGTTGAGGACCCCTGTTTTAGCCAGAGGACAGGCAAAGCCAATATGGATGTTCCCCATGAGTGGCCAATTTAAATCCCAGTGAATTTTGAGTGCCTCAAGTATATTTTGTGTAATTCTGAATATTTGGTGCCTCAAGTCCTTCCCTCCTTCCCATCTTCCACCTGCACCCATGTGCTCAGCGTACGTTATCTTTGTGTAACTCACCTCACTCTACTTCATTTCTTCTATGATCATTGGCCCGTTTCTGTTATTTTCTAGAGATGCATTGAACATCCTTAAACAATAGAGCAAACCTCTATCACAGCACTCTCACGTGAAACAAGTGTGAACAGAGGACCTGAGTGCAGTGTGAGAGAAGCAAGCCTGGGACATAGCCCTTCTTACTCCTAGTTCAACACAATCCCCATGATCTTTTAACTTTCTTCCTGTTCTCAGGGTGAGATAAGGAGGAACAGAGACATGGCTAAGCCATCTGAAACAAACAGACAAGCAACTCAGCACTACAGTGGGACTTTTTGGATATATCTGGAGGCAAAGGAATATCAGTTCTTGTCAACCTTCATTCTGCAGGCTGTGTGATGTAGCAGAAAAAAGCCAGAGAGACGTGGGTGGAAACCCCAGCTTTTCCATCTGGCGAAATAACTGGACCCTGGGAGAGTTCCTCCTTTTTTAGCCTAGAAAATTAGTAGGAGAATAGAGTTATTATGAAAATTATACGAGAAAGAGCACGCAAAGTGCTAATCATTGAGACTGGCTTCAAGCTAGGACTCAAATAAATATGAGTTCAGCTATTTTTCCACATACCTCTTCTCGCTTCTTCATTGTAGGCTTCAATTTGTCCCCAAGCCAATGGCGTTCACTGTTCCCATTAGTCTCCTGCTAAAATTTTGACTCAAGGTGGTGACAGGGAGTGATGCTGTGTTTGGCCGTCCCACCTGACAATGAGAGGGACTGAATTATGGCGGGAACTCTTCAGCCAAGAGTTGCTTTCCTCTAGGTCTCTTCGGGGGATGCTTCATTCTAGAGGCCAAGAGCGCTTCAAAGAAGGACCAATAAATTGTGCTGGGGGCTGACAACCACACTGCCAAGGGCAGAGTTGCACATGGCAGGCCTTCTTCTTCCTTTAGGAGAACTCTCAACCCCTGGGGTAGAGTTTCCTGTAAGTGTGGGTGTTAAAATGGTTTGTTTTGGTGTTGTTTTTGATACATGCAACTCCTTCCAGAGGCTAAGACATGAAAAAGTCCCGCCAGAAAATCATCGCTGAGGAATAAGTAATATCATAACCCTCTCCTGAAGCCCAACAGTTATTCTCCACACTCTCATCCTCCAACACCCTGTCCCAGTCGCCAGCTCCAAACTTATAGAAGTCTCAGCAAACAGGCATGAGGCAGAAAAATGTTCCAAAGCTGTCTTGGCTCAGCAGGGTCCACCCATGCTAGCTAGGATGGGGAGAATTCCAAGGTAAACAGGCTGCGTTATCACTCCAGACTTTCTTGGCAGGAACAAAGTGGTTTCCAGCCCCAAAACATATTTTGTGTGGATAATGGACAACTAGTTACAGAGTAAACACATGAGGAGTTCGCAGGTGTTATGTTCCTTTGTGTTCGCCAACCAGATGTTCTTGTGTGGGACTGGCGTTTTTGGCCCCCTGGGTGTCCCATGCTGAACTGAAATGTCGTTCTTTCTTCCCCCTCTCAATGACATCAAGAAGAATTCTCACAGGAGATTTCCCAAAATGAGCTGTAGATTTCACTTACAAACAAGATTAAACTGTTTCTGTCAATTTCTTTTTCTTTTTTTTTTTCAATCTGGATTATTCCAAGAAGCATTAGTCAAAATAAACATGTAAATCTTCACCTTTAAAAAAGTAACTACTATAGCAGAGTTATAAAAGTTACCTTAGGGAACTCAGGCTGTGAAATTGATGCCCGTGTCCTCATGCTCTGGGTTGGCACTGGGTGCTGTGGACGCCACCTGTGCATTGCTGCAAATCAAGGCCAAAGGTGGAACGTGCCAGTGCTATTTCCACTGCTCCTGGTCAAGGCATCTAGCATGCTGGGGGCATTTGAAGAGGTTTGGACAGTATATTCTCTTTATGGCCTACTGTGCTATGGATCAGTGGGTCAGTTTGGAGAAAGCTGAGTGCTTCTAGAATATCTGACAGATTGAAGTGGGGCAGTGAGGTGAATGAACTTGGGTTTAGGAAATGAAACTTCATCAAACTGTGTCTGAAGTCAATCTCATGTGTCATTAGCCTTGAAAGGTTCTACCTGGTTCTCCTTGAACAAGTCTTGGCCTGATACCTGAACTTGCTTGGCTATAGCAAGGGAAGATCACACAGAACCCCTTTTGCTGTCCCGCCTTATCACTCCTGGAGCAGAAAGGAGTTCCTCATTTTTCCATACCACCTTTCCCAACACAGGAGCAGTGCCGGGACAGGGCTCCTCAGTTGCGGAGTCTGGGTGTCATCCAGGCTTCCTATGACACGCTCAGTGCAAGGCACCTTGAGCTGCTTAGGCAGCCTGCTGCGTAGGATCCTCTGGTCTTTCCCCAATGGATGATAAAAGGAGGTAACCCTAAAATGTCTGAGACGTTAAAGGTTGATTGTAGAAGATACACGCAGCATGGTTGGCTGCATAAGAAATTCAATGACGGCTGGGCACAGTGGCTCGTGTTTGTAATCCCAGCACTTTGGGAGGCTGAGGTGGGTGTATCACGAGGTCAAGAGATCGAGACTATCCTGGCCAACATGGTGAAACCCCATCTCTACTGAAAATCCAAAAATTAGCTGGGCGTGGTGGTATGCACCTGTATTCCCAGCTACTCAGGAGGCTGAAGTGGGAGAATCGCTTGAACCCAGGAGGCGGAGGTTGCAGTGAGCTGAGGTCACGCCACTGGACTCTAGCCTGGTGACAGAGTGAGACTCTGTCTCAAAAAAAAAAAAAAAAAAAACAGAAAAAGAAATTCAATGACACATGTGCTATGTGCTTCTGAAAACACTACAGTTATAAGATCTTATTTGTGATCTTATTTGATCCTAATTAATAATACCTTATGCTACTCTAAGTGCTTGTGGTTTATAAAACACTCTGGCTTACTTTATTTAACTCTCGGCACAAATTTATGAGGCAGGTGGAATTAGGCCCCCTTTATTGGTGAATTACCTTGGTCTTGGGGAGTTTATGTGATTTACCCAAAGTCATTTGCCAGTCAGTGGCAAAGTCCAACTCAAACTTCAGCCTCTTAACTCCAAATCCAGAGCTTTTCCCAGCAGGTTGGGAGTTCAGTGGAGTAGGTGCCACTGTTCACGTTTTGTAGATGAGAACATTAAGCAGGGATTAAATAACTTGCCAACAAAAAGTAATTTGTGATAGAATCTAAGAAATAATGCACATTTCCTGACTTCTAGTCTGGTGCTCTTGTTGCCTCTCTGGGAAGCTTTTAGGGGGGAATAAGTGAAGGTGGGAGAGATTTTGTGATCATTGGAAAAGAAATCTAATATAGAAATCCTATCCTAAAGGACATCACAAATTTGCAGAATGCATATCATCATAATGTATAAAATATATTAGTGGTTAAAGAAAAATCTCTGCTCATCCACTCCATTTATGGAATTTATTGCCTAACTGTCTTTTTATACTATGGCAATGTTTGTGTGTGAAATGCGTCTAACTTGCGGAAGCTATAATTTTGTATTCAAGACATGTTGGGTAATTATATATAGGAGTTGCACTTGAATTTCCCATCTGCTGACAAAAATGATGGAATCAGCCACAGCATTGTGATTTTCTTTCAATGAAATGCATGTGCTTTCCTTTTCAATTAGTTTTATGGACAAGATTCAAAGATTGCTCTAGACTGAGAGAAAGTGGTGACTGGAATTAGCTTTGTCACATGCGGAAGGACTGGCATTGCTTCCTGTCAGTGCACATTCAGGCAGGAACGCACATCTAGGGGAGACGCAGACAGTCCATGTGGTGGTCCTGGTTGGCGGGATGTTGGCTATTAGGTTTGTCTGGCCCACATCCAAGTGGGCTTGCTGAGTGAGGCACAGAAGGCCACTCTCCAGGGCACTTTACATCTAACGAGTGGACCTCTCCCCTAGGCCAGGTCAAGAGTCCTGCTGTGGGGATTCTCTGATGCCATGTATCGCCTGGCCTCCTCTCAACTTTACCATCAAGCTCTTACATGTCTATTTCCATGGCAATTGTACTTCAAGGGCCTAAGATGGTGGCTGACATCAAGCAGAGACTGATGTAAAGCTACTGAATAAATGCATGGAAGGATGACACGCAAATCTTAGGATAGGGCATTATAGTGATGTCTTGTGTGTCCCCATAAGCTCAACATTTCGATCTGCTCAAAATTCAGCCCAACTTGGAGGATGGCAGCTTTTCGTTCTGTAAGTAAAATCAGGTAGCCATTTGACTGTTGACAGACTTGTTCTTGGGCAAGTTACTTAAATTTCCTGGGCTTCACCAGATAGAATAGGAGTGAAGGTGTCTGATAGCAGCCCCACCGTTGACATGAATCAAGTCTAAGCACCTTGGGAGAGCTGCCAAGATCTTCCTGTTGGTGCCCACCTTTGTGGTATGGAATCAGCTCTCCTGCCCAAATCACATTGCTCCCAATGGCACACAACTTACTCCTTGCTGCCTGCTGGACACTCCATGCCCTCTTTTCCATCTGCAGCGTTATGTCTTGCTCTCCATGAGGCATGCCCTTCCTCTGTTCTCTTTGCCTGGGAAACTTCTCCACATATTTGGTAACTCGGATCAAATGCTACTCTTCTTTTTTCTTCTCTCAAAAAATCCTTCCTCACTGCTGCTTGTACCTGTTTTAGCATTTTGTTTGTGTAAACATTATTATATTGATCACTGTATTAGTCCATTTTCATGCTGCTGATAAAGACATATGGGAGACTGGGAAGAAAAAGAAATTTAATTGGACTTACAGTTCCACATGGTTGGGGAGGCCTCAGAATCATGGCAGGGGGTGAAAGGCACTTCTTACATGGTGGTGGCAAGAGAAAAATGAGGAAGAAGCAAAAGCGGAAACTCCCGATAAACCCATCAGATCTTGTGAGGCTTACTCATTACCATGAGAATAGCATGGGAAAGACCAGCCCCCGTGATTGAGTTATCTCCCCTTAGGTCCCTCCCATAATATGTGGCAATTCTGGGAGATACAATTCAAGTTGTGATTTGGGTGGGGACAGAGCCAAGCCATATCAATCACCTTTAACTGGCATTACTGGAAATTCTTACTGGCTCTTTTAAAGGTAGATGCTGTATTCTATTAATTTTGGTATCCTCTAAGCCTAGGAAAATGCCTGGTATAGATTAAATGCTTAAATCTTTGTAAGATAAGTAACTGACTGTCTGAATGAATGAGAGAGAAATAGAAGTAGGAACGACTATCACATTTTTAATTTTTGAAAAAAGGTGAGATGATTTACCCACAATTTAAATCAATAGAGATTCCTAGTATGTCCTTACCAGGTGAGAAGCTTCCGGAATCCCAAACACCCAGCTCAGTTTTGTTGACTGAATGAAAGGATGTATAAGCAAATAGGGAAGATTCTTTTGCAAAAATGTAGGTTGACTTTTGTCCCCATTTATTTATTAATTTAGCTTACGTTTAGTGATCTTTGATTATGTGCTTTCCCCTGTGCGTTCCTTCTCCTCATCTCTGTCTAATCCCAAGCACTGGGGCTGCTGATATTCTTATAATATCATGAAAGTTGATACAGGGAAGTTTGAAAACTTTGTGAAATGTGATACCAGGTAAAGGTTCGCAGGTTATTTTTAAGCCTGACTTCCCTTCCTTGGTTTCTAGCGTCCAAGATCATTAAAAATAGATAGCGCTGTAGACACTTTAAACACCTATCTTACTTTATTTCCACCATTAGTTTTGCTGTTTCTTCCTGTGGTCCTCTGAGGTTGAAGAGAGAAACCTCAAGGTCATTTTCAATATCAGACAGTCTCACTGCTCAGGGCATGCATTCCTGTGTGTAGGTTTCTTTATTCTCCCATTCTGCTTCTTTTCACAAAAATGTGGTTTGCAAAAAAACCATATCTTTTACTCAAAACATAGGGTTCTAAAACTTGAGACACTGGGATCAATGTAACCATGCTATTTGGATTTAAAATGTGGGGAGGATATCCAGCTAGATGAGCTATCTGATCATGAGTTCAAGATTGAAGGCTCTTTTTTTGATATTAGCATTTCAGCATCAAATGGGCAGCAGAACACCAGCCTCTTCTCTGATCCTAATGTTCTCTACCTTTAATAAGGCAGGTGGGACACGACTAAAAATTTCACTTATCCCAGCACCAATGCAGCCCAGACCACATTCCCCACCCACTTTGATTTGCTTTCTTGTAGCATTTATAGCCACATCTGTTTTTCAATCAAGTTTCTAAAGAAGCTGGATTGCAGGTTTCTTTAAGTCATGGACTTCCCTTGCTCATCTTCTTCTCTTTCCCACCCCAAAGTCTATGGCAGTGTGTAACACAATAAATGCAGACTGTCTCAGAAGGATAACAGCTCCCTCAAAAGCGTCAAGATGGAGACATCAGAGCATGCTGACATTTTTATTCTTCTTAATTCTCGTGCACACCAATGGCTGGAGGCCTTCCACTGTCTCCTGGTCTGAGTGCTCTATGTATGCTTGTCAAAATAATGAAAATGTCTGGCTGTGTCATTGATCAAACCTCATGGAGTGAAGAAACAAGCCTCGGAAGGGTTGGCTCTGCTTTCTAAGGTACCAGACACAGGGCTGCTGGTGCAAAGTCCCTTGTGAAAGGCTGGCCCAAATGACAAAGCTGTAAAGGTACAGACTTTCAGCTATGCTCTGTAACAGTGTCTGAAATCAATATCCATAGCACAGAAGGTGGTGGAGGATCAGAGGCTTGCAGTGCTGTCTCAGTTGTCCCCCAGGAGCGTCTCAGTTGTCCCCCAGGGTGGTCTCGTCTCATTCAAGCCCAGACTGGTGCTGGGCGGGGGGAGCCCGAGCTCTTCTGTTTAGAAATCTCGGAGCAGTTTTTGATCTGTGCAAACCATCGGGAGGAAAAGAGACCCGGAACCCTTGGCTTGTGTTTTGTTTTAGCAGAGCCAGTTTTAAGTGAATTGATTTGTAGGGCTGCTGCCACAAAAAGAGTGATTCATTTTGCTGCGGGGTGAGAGAAACAGTAAAATGAGGCTGTTCTTGATGGATCCCTAGGGCCAACCCATGTGAGAGGTGGATGGCCAGCCTTGCCAGTGGGCAAGGATACCAGTAAGCTCCTGGAGTACATTTCTTGTGCAAAATATCCAGTGCAGTGTCTGGCAGAGCACTGATGCTCCTGACGGTTAGGGTCCTTGTCTAATGCGGGGACGTCTAAGTCTTCTATTGACATTAATACTGTGTGTCCCTATTTTATGCAAGATGTGTATAAGCCCATGGTATACTTGTGAAATATGGAGCTATTTTTGGCAATTTTCAAAGGGCCAGTGAGTATCCAGTTTCTCTTGTGGAGTGTCCCCTTATCTCCCTGATCTCTCTCAGCAACTTCTAGCACCCCCTACTTGTTTATGTGTTGTACCCTGAGACTTATTTCCCTCCTGAATTATGGTAACATTGCATTCTAGTTGGTCTTTCTGTCCCTATTCTTCTGTCTCTCATTGAGTCCCCTGCCTTCATTGTGTTCATTCTAACTCAGATAGGTTCATTCTTTTTTTTTTTTTTTTTTTGAGACAGAGTTTCGCTCTTGTTGCCCAGGCTGGAGTGCAATGGCATGATCTCAGCTCACCGCAACCTCCGCCTCCCAGGTTCAAGCAATTCTCCTGCCTCAGCCTCCCGAGTAGCTGGGATTACAGGCATGCACCACCACCCCTGTTTAATTTTGTATTTTTAGTAGAGATGGGGTTTCTCCATGTTGGTCAGGCTGGTCGCGAACTCCTGACCTCAGGTGACGCGCCCACCTCAGCCTCCCAAAGTGCTGGGATTACAGGCGCGAGCCACTGCGCCTGGCCCAGATGGTTCATTCTTATTCCTGCCACCGAGCTCCTCTAATGCCTCTCATTGTTATTGTTAGGGTATGTCCAAAAATGTTTAAGTTGTGTCACTGCATCCTTGCCTCAGCCCATGTGCCAAGTCCCGTGTCTGGACTCTCCTTTCCATATATTTCTTTTCAAGGAAGGTAGAACTGTTTACCCCAACTCCGACATCACTGTACTATTACTCATTTGTATGGCAAACTCCTTCCCATCTGTCAAGAGTCTGCTCAAATGCCATTTCATTTCTGTAATTCTTCATGCTTCCTTGACATGAATAATTAATCAATCTACCCCTCTCTGATCCCTTATAATGTTGCACATATTTTACAATAATGTTTATCATTCTGGGTTATTTTAGTATTGATACTCATTTGCATATCATTCCGTAATAAGCGGTGAAGACGGGAACTTTACCTTGATTTATGTTTGAATTTCTGGTGCCTATCAATGGTGCCTGCTATTTGTCTAATGGGTGCTTTGACAAAAGTCTGGGTTGAAACTTAAAATTTGAGACACATTTGTCTTTTGGATTTGAGCATCCATGCATATGACATGTTGATAAGTTAATATTTATTGGTTATTGATACTGTTTTAGGGTGGACCATGGAAATTGCTATCTTAAAATTAGATTCCTTTGGATCTTCGCATTAAAACATTCTTAAGAGGCTTGTGACCCACGTATTCTTTTGGTTTAGAACAAATTTTTCGTCGCCAAAAAATTCTGAGCCCTGATGCATGCAACATCCTGCATAGAATAATAAAGAGTCTGTACACTTTGTGGAGTCAATCCAAGAGAATGACCTACTTAGAAATCTCCAACTGAGAAGAATCTTTTAGAAGGAGGAGTCCATTTGATTTTCCTGTTTGGTGACTTATCTATGGGGAAGATAGGCTTGTCTATGAGAAACTCAGGTTTCATGATTTGTGTTTTCATTACCTGGGGCCAGATTTGTTACTGATACTCCAGAGATTCTGTCTAGGCCCTGCTGTTTGCTACACAGAATGCCAATCACTGAGACAAATGAGTATTGCCGGGGAAGAAGGCTTTAGTCACCTGTAATCAGGTGCTATAGCTAAGGAGAAGGGGAGATAAATTCTCAAATCTGTCTCCCCAGCTTATGAAAACTGGGGGATTTATATAGCAGGAAAGGCAGGAAAATACGAATTAGGGACAAGTAAGAAAGCAATCATGATAGATGAGGAAACTGGCATCTCATTGTCTGGATGCGACGATCTGATGAGTTTCATTCCCTTGCCTGAGGGTCAGTTTCTTGAGGAAGGAACTCAGGTGAGGCAAATGTCAGTTTCAAGTTTTAAGACAAGGGAGGGCCAATTTCTATGTTTATTCAAAAATCATAAATATTAGTTCTATGGGAAAATTGGATGGTTTCAGCTTGAGACTAATTTGCTGGGCACTGAAATCAGCATGATCCTTAGGTGGTCACATGTTTTCATAGGACTGGTCTCAGTCACTGCCTCAGTGCTAACTTAGTGGCAGAGAAACTCGCAGATCTCTTTGTACTCACTGTTGACGTCTACTGAGGCATCACTCCTCATGGGCTCTGGAGTCCGAGTGCCTAGGCTCCAATCCCAGCTCCACTAAGGGGTATAAGCTTGTGCAAGTTACTTACTATCTGTCAACTTCAGTTTCTTCATCTGGAAGATGGAATAATAAAAATAGCCATGAAGGGTAAGATCACAATATAACACACTGTAAACACCAAAAGGTCTATGTCTAAGATGTGGCTTGGTGCGTGTTTCAGCCTCAACCCTGCTCCCACCTCCCCTCATCTAGCTATTTAGCATGATTATTTTTATTTGATGTCTGTGCATTAAAAATAGGCTCTTCTAGACCTAGTTTTATTTCCATACGTTTGATGAGTGTCAATATTTGTTGAAAGGAAATGTGATTTTGAATGTTTAAAACTGCCATTTTTTTGAGGCCGTGCATGGTGGCTCATGCCTGTAATACCGGCATTTTGGGAGGCCAAGATGGGCAGATGACTTGAGGTCAGGAGTTCGAGACCAGCCTGGCCAACATGATGAAACCCCGTCTCTACTAAAAATACAAAAATTAGCTGGACATGGTGGCAGGTGCCTGTAATCCCAGCTACTCGGGAGGCTGAGGCAGGAGAATCGCTTGAACCTGGGAGGCAGAGCTTACAGTGAGCCCAGATTGCGCCACTGCACTCCAGCCTGGGTGACAGAGCAAGACTCCATCTCAAAATAAGTAAATAAACAAATAAATAAATAAATAGTTTAAAACTCCATCTCAAAATAAATAAATAGTTTAAAAAAGTGCCATTCTTTGAATTAGATACTCTAAAATAATATCATATACCATATAATCTAGGCCTGAAGATTGCTTCAATTTTTTAATTGATGCTACCTATGTTTTACAAATATGCTAATAAGCATACAAATGTTGTGTAATAGAAAATTAGGTACTTTATCATTGTTCTAAAATGAGAAAAAAGAAAGGATCCCATTGATTCCTATATCAAATTGTCTTGGTTCTTATTTTCTATGCCACAAACCTTGCAACAAACAGACCCTTTGCTACAGGTTTGAGAACAGTATATTAATAAACAAATGTAATATAAAATTGCCATTCTTTAAAGTAACACATCTTATAAGCTAAATGATTTTAGGAGATGAAATGTCAGGCCAGTCACCAGCTTAGAGACCAATGCTTGTTAAATTTTAAGAAGTTAGGGTTAGAAGATTATTTTACACAAAACATTCATTCGTTCAATACCTTTTGTATTTTCTTGAGGCACAAAAGCACATACATTAGTAAGTGATTCATGTTCAACTTTTATTTTCTCTATGCTTTGGATTGTTCAGGTAGGCAAGAGGAGGTTGAAAACCAATTCTAAGGCACAGTGTTGTGGCTCATACCTGTAATCTCAGCACTTCTGGAGGCCAAGGCAGAAGGATTGATTGAGCCTAGGAGTTCAAGGCTAGCCTGGTCAACATAGTGAGACTCCATCTCTACGAAAAGAAGAAAACAAATTCTAATTTTAGCTGTTACCTGATACCAGAAAAACTGATTTAAAAAAATTAAAATTGTTTATTTAAGGTTATGTTTTGTTTTTTAATCGAGACAGAGTCTCGCTCTGTCGCCCAGGCTGGAGTGCAGTGGTGCAATCTCTGCTCACTGCAACCTCCGCCTCCCAGGTTCAAGTGATTCCGGTGCCCCAGCCTCCCAAGTAGCTGGGACTACAGGCACGTGCCACCACACTTGGCTAATTTTTGTGGTATTTTTAGCAGAGATGGGGTTCTGCCATGTTGGCCAGGCTGTTCTCAAACTCCTGACCTCAGGTGATCTGCCTGCCTCAGCCTCTCAAAGTGCTGGGATTACAGGCGTGAGCCACCGTGTCCAGCCTTAAGCAGTTATTGAAATGCATACCAGGTGCCAACGGATGCCTTCATGTGCAATGTCTCATTTAGTTTCTATATAAATCTATGAAACAGGTCTTATGACCTGATTTTAGAGTTGAGGAAATTAAGGCCTGGAGAATTTATCAAAAGATTATGTTTTTAAAAGATAATTTTTTTTCTGTTGAATTAATGTTAATTGGGCGTTTTGTCTGATTTTCACTGATTTCAGGCACAGTGGATTTAAGGGGGGGGTGGCTGAGTCAGTCACGTGGTGTGTGAGGGCGCCTGTTAGTAAATCAGGGATTCTTGCAGCCTGCTTTTTCAGGTAAACAACATTCCTTTGAATTTTGCTTTATGTTTAAAACAGAAATCATGTTATTTGCTTCTGATTTGGCTGCAGAGCAGGCAGCAGCATGCCCTCCAGAAATATCAAACAAGGAAAAGCCTCCTGGCATGGCAAACTGCCTTAGCTGCTCTCTGAAAATAGACCTCAGTTGACTGAGGTTATGTCAGGTTCTGCTCCATGTTCTGTTGGAGGAGTTTAGGGGTTATCTCTAGGATAATATGTACAATATCTTTTATCCAAATATAAATGCGACACTGTTCTACATTTTATTATTAAAGCATTTGAAAAGGCAGCTTTCTTTATGGAGTTGGATGCATTTTTCATTGTTCGTGGTGGGTTAGATCAGGAGTTCTCAACTAGGGGTCAGTTTTGTGCCCCTGCCAGGGGTCATTTGACAATGTCTGGAGAAATTTTTAGTTATCACAACTGGGGTTGCAACTGGCAGCTAGTAGGTTAGGCTGCAGATGCTGCAAAACATCCCACGATGCACAGGACAGAGAATTATCCAGTCCAAAATATCACGTATGCTAAGGTTAAGAAATCCTGGGTTAGGTTAAACTGCCTTAAAATGTAGCCCACATTTGCAACCTGAATCTATTTAAAAATGTTCCTCCCTTCCAGTGAAGGCAGAGTTAATGTGATGTTGAATTCTGTGGCTTTGTCTCAACTCCTAAGTCTGATGAGATGATCAATGCCTCAGCTTCTTTCCTTGCTGTCTGTTATTGACTTTCTCTCCGCCTCTGGTATCCAAGCTCTTGTTGCTGGGGGATGCTCACAGGATGGTGCAGGAGATGAGAGAGAGCTGGACCCACTTCCCATCTCCTGAAATATGGCTTTAATTAGATAAGGAAAAATTATCTAATAAAAATCAATTCAACGCCAGGTCAATGAAGAGATTAAGGAGGCAGGAATAGATGACCTTGCTGATAAGAATTAGAAATAAGATTTGAATATTTTTGGAGAAAATAATTTATGTAAAAATTCCTCTCAAGTCATTTAGAAATATAGTTGCTGCATTCCTAATACTCCCCACCCACCTCTTCCCCCACAAACATTGTGGGTGTTTTCCCTTGCATTCCATCTGTAATATTCAGTACACTAAGTGAAATACAGATGTGGGTGTGGTTATTTTGTGTCAATTTTAATCTGATTTCCCAAACCTTGTCTGCATTCTTGCATTAATTAGCAAACTGGTTTTCAAAGCCATGTTTTATATGCCTGATGTATTTTAGCACTCTGCTTGTTTTTTGGCAATGCGAATGTGGGCAGAATATGATTCTTGCACTTAAGAAACTGTTGTAGTCTAGTAGTAGAGAACAATTTTTAAGGAAATATTCATAATTAATGGGGTTTCCAATTAATGCTCTAGGGAGAGAAGGGGTCTGGAAATATGCATGGAGCAAATTCTGTTTAGGGAACTGAGAAAAATTGTATGCACAAGGTAATTAGGGAGCTGGGTATTGAAGGATGAGTAGGAGTTTGACAAGCAGAGGAATAATAGAGAGGCCAGCAGGTATTAAAGAGCATGGATGAATATGCTGTGGTAGGAATATCATGTGAACAGGGTTGAATGGGAGGAGATGAATCTGGATTTCATCCTTCAAAACATGGTGAGCTCTTTGAGGGAAGAAGTATCCTCTGTCCCTGTGGCATTGCCAGGCACACAGCATCTCATCCGTATCAGCACCAGAATGAACCTCAACAGCAAAGGGCTGTGGAGCGTGTGTTCTGAGTCTCTAAGCAAAGAAATAATATGATTAAAGGTGGGGATCCCAGGGGAGTGTAAATGAGAGCAGCAGTAGGAAGTCTGCTCGTAAGGGCAGGATGTGACCAGGACCATGGCAGAAAGAAAGAAGGAGAGAGAAGGGGTTCTGGAGCCACTTGGCAGGTAAATGTAATAGAATGTGATAAATAGAATAAATGGAAAAGTGATGTAAAAGGTAGATGGAGTTAACTTTAGCACACACAGCAAGAAGAAAACCGAACAACAAATTCTACAAACACCAAATTTGCTGTGAAATTTACATTTCAGAATCTCTCAAGAAATAGTGCACAGCAGCAATTCTTACTGTTTTCACTTTTTCCCCCGTCTTCACATTTTTATGTTTGACAGTGCCAACATATTTTCTCAACATTTATTCTGAAAGGAATGTACTTGGTGAATTCCTTAAATGCAGGATGGTTCTGATTTTATTTGCCTAATAGCTCCTCCTTATGCGTGGGTTAGTATAACAGAATGCATTTGAGACCTGCTATACTATTTTAAATTAAGACATTTCATGTAGCACGTAGTATTTTAAAATGAAGAACATTGTCTGGGAAAGCACACAGGCTAAGGAGATCAGATTTGACCTCCCAGTCTGCTACTTTCTTGATGCAAGAAATATTTAATTTCTCTGTGCTTCAGTCTATACAATCATTTTTCCAGGGATGCTGTGTATATAAAACGAGGGAGTATATTAAAAGTATCAGCATGTAGTAGGTCCTTCAACAGAAGTTGGAGTTTCTGGCTCAAGGTCTGGCTTGTGTTCAGTGAACACCAAACCACATAATTGCCCTTGCCCTCATCCTCTGTTAATGCATAAAGAATTTAACCTAGTCAGTCAACTGGCACAATGTAGTAAAAAAGACACACACACGCGCACACACACACACACACACACACACACATTTGTTCTAGTGTTAGTCTTTCTATAAAAGAAAATTGAGTAGACATGCAACCTAGGCAGTGTGAAGGGCCGGAATTAGTAATAAGTATTTCAGTATGTAGCCTACAAGGCCGAGTTGGGGCCAGGTTGCAAGGAAAGGGCAGTAACAGGGTGATGGCCACACTCTATCTACTATCAACCAATCTCTACACAGAACCAGGTTCATTTACATTTGCTCTTTATGACTTCCTTCAAGAAGGTAGTACTAACTCAATTTATAGATGTGGTAACACAAGGTCTGAGACTTTAAGTAACTTTCCAAGACCACATGACCAGTAAGACTTGATACTGTGATTTAGTTTCAAATCTCTTATCTTTCCAAGGTTCCATGCTGCTTCCTAGGGACTAGAAATGAGCCCATTTGCAGACACTGAGAAACATGGAAGAGTTTTGAAAGCCCTTCCCCCGAAGGAAGCTGTCTGCATTAATATGTCAATAGGCAAGAGGACAGATTCAGCCATAGGGTGGTCAGTGTAAGTCTCCTGGAAGTGTCTTCCCACCATCTCTAGGAATCTTCTGCAGCCTCTGACATTGTCCCCACGAGCTCTGCCCTGCTTCCAGCTCAGGAAGGGTCTGGGCTTTATCAGGTGGGTCAATGGCACTCAACTACCAAGGAAGGAATATTACACAATGGGGTTGCTGGTTCCTAACTCTAACACTAAGTTTGCACTTACTAGAGTTTTTATGAGCAGTCTAGGCTGATCTGGTTAATGTTTATCTACCCCCTCATTCTAAGAAAGGATTTAGACAATTTTTGGAGTATAATAATAGAAATAACAGCAGGTTAAGTTTAGATAATGGGAAAATAAAATGAGTCAACACATCAAATGCGCATAACTCAAAGACTCACTACTGAACACTGTGAATTTGGTGGAGATGGGTTCCAGGGACGTGCTGCTGAGAGTTTTGGGCTAAAGGTGATGCCAGATGAGGCTCTGTTCTGAAGACTCTTTTTTTATTTTTTATTTTTTTTCTGAGACAGAGTCTCGCTCTGTCACCCAGGCTGGAGTGCAGTGTCGTGATTTTGGCTCACTGCAACCTCTGCCTCCCGGGTTCAAGTGATTCTTCTGCCTCAGCCTCCTGAGTCGCTGGGACTACAGGCACCTGCCACCATGCTCAACTAATTTTTGTATTTTCAGTAGAGACAGGGTTTCATCATATTGGCCAGGCTGATCTCAAACTCCTGACCTTGTGATCCGCCCGCCCCGGCCTCCCAAAGTGCTGGGATTACAGGCGTGAGCCACCGTGCCCGGCCCTCTCGAGACTCTTTACTTGCTTAGGACATTCTTGCAACAGGTCGCTTTTTGTTTGCTGATACATGGTCTAGAGATTGGGATTTGCAGAATTCTGCCAGATTGTTATTTCTAATTGGCTTTATGGTGGAGGGTGTGTTAAGAGACTAACGACTAAGAAAGGCACAGGACGTTCTGCAAGTAGTCATAGGTTGTATTGTTGTATCAGTACTCTGGGTGTGAAGCAAACTGCCCTGCTGTCCCAAAGAATAGCACTGTAGGCATAAACCAGGGTTCTATTTATAGGGAGGCAGTCTATCTTAGTGCTTAGGGACACAGATTATAGGTAGAGTAAGACAGATTGAATCATGGCTGTGCCACTTACTAGCTGAGTCACCTTGGGCAAGAGGTTTAATTTCACCATCTGGAAAACAGAGAGGTTCCTCATGTTATAACTTAATGTAACATTCTATAAAGAATACTTTAGTGTGAAAAACTGAAAATGCCTATTTTAAACACAATGAATACTAGAAAGTATAGATACATTTCCAGATACCCATTATTCGAAAATTTGATTCATCCACACTGCCCAGAAATGGTTAAATATCAATTAATAAGTAAGTCGTTAGTAATAAAGAAACAATAACAGGCTTTGTCAATCATTCTTAACTTAAAAATACGGGCTCTTGGCCTGATGTAAGAATAATGACGTTGAGGCAAAAAGATAAAAGCGTCACCTGGAGAAAGGAGTGAATTAGACGATTTTTGGAGTATAATAATAGAAATAACAGCAGGTTAAATGGAGATAATGGGAAAATGAAATGAGTCGGGGTGGGAGTAGAAGGGAAGGCAGAGTGGTAGCAGATGCATATCTACCTCCTCCATCTTCCCCCTTGGCATCCAGGAAGGTGCTGATAGAAGGTGATGAATTACATTTTATTCTTTCTGAAGACTGCTTACTTTTGATATTTTTTTGAGGCAGAAAGGAATGAATGTAGCTTTAACCTCTTTGGACTATGAGTGTTCGTGACCCTGGGATAATATTTTAAAAGTGTGTTATACTAACGTATTTTCGTTCTCCATAAATTATGTTGTCTAAAGGGCAACTCATTTACCCAAGACATTAATTTCATCAGGAACACTTAGATCAGGAAGATCAGCACTGACTTTTGGGTTTCCAGTAGATTTTGTTGAGTCTACATTGGAAGCTAGGGTGTGTTGAAAGAGAAAATGTTTATCTTAATTCCACTCATACTTCTTAACATACCAAGAGCCAAGACAAAGTATTGAGAGGAGAAAATATAAGTTTTAAGGGACTATCCTATTATATAGGAAATGGTAGGAGCCCTTCCACCATGGGAAGGAGGAGGCCAGCCAGTGGAGGCAAGAATCAGAGAGAACAACTTGGGTGAAAATGCTTATGAGGTCACTCAGAGGGACCCAGGGACTCTTACCTGGAGGAAGGTGGGGCAGATGGATTGAGGAAAGAAGTAAAATGTAAAGGATTGGAGGAAAAGAGGGCACTGATGCCCTACCACCTGTGCCCTTCCTCCTATTTGAATTCTGTGGGGGGGCACCTAGTGAAAGGGCTGCCGGCCAACATGCAGCTGTGGCTGCCGTTGAATATAGTATGCTCACGAAGGTTAGGCAGGGAGACCCAGAGCTAGTCCTCCTAGTTCCCATGACTTGTGTGTGACATGTAAGAGACCCATATCTCAAGTTCAGGGGGCCTGCAACATAGCTGAGAATTAAAAGTTTGTGTCCTCTATAAACAGTGTGCAGTACAAACATATTTATGTCATAACCCAGATTCCTTGAAAGGATGTCTTTCCAGGTTATTGTAAGGATTACTTTAGACACCGGATGTGTATGTGTAAGGACTACTTTGGATGCCGTATGCCATGAGTTTAATACAGAGTGTTGAAGACAACAAATAGTCAATAGATGGCATCTAA
This sequence comes from Hylobates moloch, assembly GCF_009828535.3. Lineage (NCBI taxonomy): Eukaryota > Metazoa > Chordata > Mammalia > Primates > Hylobatidae > Hylobates > Hylobates moloch. Next base: position 39,417,630 of record NW_026652289.1, on the reverse strand, counting down.
TGTTATCGTTACTAATACAGAGTGGTCGTTAATTTGGAAGTAGCAGTTGATTTGAAAAGTACCAGTGTGGGCCGGGTGCAGTGGCTCATACCTGTAGTCCCAGTACTTTGAGAGGCTGAGCTGGGTGGATCACTTGATCCCAGGAATTCAGGACCAGCCTAGGCAAGATGACAAAACCTTGTCTCTTCAAAAGATATAAAAATTATCCAGGCACGGGGGTGCACACCTGTAGTCCCAGCTGCTTAGGAAGCTGAGTTGGGAGGATGGCTTGAGCCTGGAGGTTGAGGTTGTAGTGATCCATGATTGTGCCCTTGAACTCCAGCCTGGGATGACAGAGTGAGACCCTGCCTCAAAAAAAGAAACAAGAAAAGTATGAGTGTGATTACTCTGGGAACATCATCTAGAAAAGTCTGAAAAATCTTGTGTTAAGAGCAATTCTGGTGTGGGTGTGGTTGCTTATAGGTACAATAAAGGATGAGGGTGTGAGGCAGGCAGTGTCTGGAATAAAAGTAGTGAAGTCTTCATTGGCACACCCATGAGGGTAAGTGTGGCACCATATTCTAAGACAGAACAGGTCAGTGCAAACTCATGGGCACAGGCCACCCTGAGTTGGCCCAAACTTGCCACCTTATGGCAAGCTGGGAGTCAGTGGGACCACACCTTGAAAAAAGGGCTGAGGTGGATGGAGAGATAGAACTGACCCTCTTGCAGAATGGGTTTATGGACCAAAAAAGCAAGTCTGATGGCATAAAGGTAAAAGAATCTTCTCTAGATCTGAGAGTAACTTGAGGGGAGAGACCTGTTTATCCAGACTTGTAGCCCCCAAAAGCTCCCATAATGCCTGATACATATTAGGCCTTCAATTAATGTTTGTTGAAGAAATGCTTATAGACAAGGATTTGGGCCCAATTTGATGGAGCAGGGCGGAAGATGCTTTGACAATCTCAGATGTGCTGGGGGTTAACATCATGCCAAATGGGGCCTATCCAGAAGATTTTGACTTTAAAACAAGGGCCAGGAGACCAAATATAGACTCCAGTGCTCTGTTACCATGTCATCTGTATACCAGGGATGTATTACGTGAATAAGAAGCTCAAAGAATCCTGGGATATTCCCATCAAAATTCAAGGGTGATTTTTTTTTTTTTTTTTTGAGACGGTGTTTTTGCTCTTCTTGCCCAGGCTGGAGTGCAGTGGCATGATCTCAGCTTACCGCAACCTCTGCCTCCTGGGTTCAAGCGATTCTTCTGCCTCATCTTCCCTAATAGCTGGGATTACAGGTGCCTGCCACCATGCCTGGCTAATTTTTTTGTATTTTTAGTAGAGACAGGGTTTCACCATGTTGGCCAGGCTGGTCTCGAACTCCTGACCTCGGGTGATCCATCCACCTCAGCCTCCCAAAGTGCTGGGATTACAGGTGTGAGCCACTGTCAAGAGTAATTTTTTTTTTTTTTTTGAGATGGAGTTTCGCTCTTGTCGTCCAGGTTGGAGTCCAATGGTGCCATCTTGGCTTACTGCAACCTCCACCTCCCGGGTTCAAGTGATTCTCTTGCCTCAGCCTCCCGGGTAGCTGAGATTACAGGCATGCACCACTAGGCCCGGCTAATTTTTTGTATTTTTAGTAGAGACGGGGTTTCTCCATGTTGGTTAGGCTGGTCTCGAACTCCCGACCTCAGGTGATCCGCCCGCCTCGGCCTCCCAAACTGCTGGGATTACAGGCATGAGCCACCCCGCCCAGCCAAGGGTGATTTTTAGTGTATTTCTTGGTAGATGGCCCAGTTCTGTGGAACAGAAATTCCAGCATCTGATCCTGTACTGCTGATAGATGTGACCTTAAGGAGAACTTAGAGATTTTAAAGTCTCACTGAGGGTATAAAAAAAGTCTTTAAGTGAAAGATTAATTCATAGAATATGAGTTCCATTGTTGGTTTGGTTCACCTCGGTTCCTGGGAAATAGTAAGTTCTCAATAAGTATTAACTGAATTTAAATCATTTTGTGGAGAAATCTGTTGGATCTGGTATGTGCCGGCCATTGTGTCAGCTGCAGATGTATCCCTTTCAATAGGGGGCTGAGAGTCTAGTAGAGAAGACAGGAAAAAAGACAGTGACACTGTGGCATGGTACATGTCATGACTGAGTAATAAACAGGAGATTTTTATGAGGGCAACAGTCTTTCTCCATATCAGAGACCATCAAATGGTGGTCTACAGCTGGATGCTACCTGAACATGTGTTTTATTTGATACTCCCAGGGTAGGCCAACCCAGAATTTAAGCGCTTTAAAAAGTCTGTCATTAGCATTTACAAATAAGTATTGTGTTGTCACAGGATCTTTGGGGTGTTGCTTCACCAGCTGGAAGCCTCTGTGGCCGGCAGCGCCTCTGCCTGGGTTTTACTTGCTTCCACTGGGCTTGTTCTGCCCACTTGGCCCGGCAGGCTGAGCTGGGCTCATGCTACTGCCCAGATCCCACGCCTGCCAAGGACGAGCCAGGTGCGGAGCAGCGAGGGGTGTGTGAGTGAGCGTGGAGTCTGGCCACTGTGCACAGCCATGCATGCTGGCTGCAGCGGGGTGGGCCACTCCAGGCATCGGCACAAGCGCCGGCTTCAGCTCCCTGTGAAAACTGCAGCTGGAACACATGTACCGCAAGCGGCTTCTGCTGTGGGCCCCAGCGTCTGGTCAAGGGGAATGCAATGGCGCCCAAAAGCTTGGAGATGCCAGGAAGCGCAGCACCCCAAAGAGGGTGTTACAGCATGTCACAGCCGTGGCTTGGGGAGCCCCAAGGTCAGGGCTCCCAGAAGGGCCTCAGCTCTTCTCTCCTCATCACCTGCAGCGTGGTGAGTGGGGGTGGGGGTTCCCTCCCTGTTTGTGTTATAGCCCTTTCAGTCCTGCCATTTGGCGGGTCCTGAGTTCTTTTCCTACATCCAGGAAGAAAGAGGTGCGTGGACCACTGGAGGGTAAGCAAGGTGGAGAGGAGCTTCACTGAGCCACAGAACAGCTCTCAGAAGACCCGCAGTGGGCAGCCCCTTTCTGCAGGCAGGTCGTCCAGGGAGTGTGTGAGTCTGACTGAGTCAGGGGGTTTTCATGTCCTCAGAATGGTGGAAATGCTGACTGGTTTATGGCTGGCCTGGAAAAAGCATCATCCGATCAGTCAAACCGTCATCAATGAAGTTCTCACTCTGGGCTGCAGACTTTACCTGGAACTGGCAGCCTGGTACCCAGGCTTCAGGCTGTCCCTGGCTTGAAGGTGGGGCTTCATTGGGGACCTGCCACTTCCTGCCTGGGAACCTGTCTGCTTCCTGCTGCCATCAACATGAGGTCCACAGTGCCCAGGCTGTTCGCCCTGAGGGGTGCCTGCAGGCTAATGCCGAGCCACCCTCAGCCCCCTGGCCTCCCTCCACTGCTGGTTGGCACCCAAAGTCCAGAGGGGACTGAGGCAGCAGGGGGCTGATGTGTCAGCACCACCCACAGAGTGCACATGCCCAGCTGGGTTGGGACATTGCCTTGGCTCAGCCACAACTTTGCTCCGCACTGAAGCAGTGGAATGGGCACCAGGAGCAGGGAGAGGCCAGGCAGCAGGAGCAGGCACTTTCAAACCTGTTGGCGGGTGAGCAAGGGGCTTCCTGGGCCCCAAGAGCTCAGGGATGCCTTAGTCCGGAGCTGTGGCTGGGCAGCTGCAGCAGCACCTGGAAGCGTGGGGCTCCTGCCCCACTGGCTCAGAAGGGTACTGGGTGGGCAGCTGCCTGTTCTTGGCCCCTGCTGGCTCCACAGAGTGCACAGGCCCGGCAGCGCCTCCCCCTCTGTAGCTGGCATCTTTACAGCAGCTGCCCCAGATGGGCCACTGCTGCCATCAATTTTCCTGTGGAAATCTTTTAAATTTAATCAATGATTTATGTTATCAGTAAGGCTTCTGGTCAACAGTTGGCTACTAGTACTTAAGTTTTGGGGGAGTCAAAAGTTATATTCAGATTTTTGGCTGCATGAGCTGTTGGCATTCCTGACCCCTGTGCCATTCAAGGTTCAACTGTACTGGATTTTCTTGAAAATTCAGAAGTGCTGGAAATCCTGGGCCCGGATTTCTATGTGACAGCAATTTTGGGGCTGAGTGGCTTCATTGAGATGGGGCATGTGCTCCGCATATTCTGCTCTCCCCTTAACACTGAGGTTGATGATAGTGACCTCAACATCAATGAGGCGGTGCTGTTTCCATGTCGTAGAATTAAGAGGAAGTTGAATTATTTCCCATTCTCACTTCAACCAAAACTGGAACAATGGAAGATACACTTAGAGCACCATATTTCAAGCAAGAAAGGAAGAGGGCAAATTTCCTTGTACATATAAAACATACTCCTAGGTGTTTAATGTGCAAACCAATTGTGTCTGTGCAAAGTGACATAATTTAAAACATCCTTCAGAAATAAACACATCAAGAACCATGGACTACTCAAGTGAAAATAAAATCACTAAAATTTCAACAGGTTTTACATTTGAATGAAAATAAATTACAATGCTGTTAAATTCAGTAAGTGACAAAAATTGTGTGGGTATTGCAGTTTTTAGGAGATAGTAAGTGTATAAAAAGGGATTTTCTAGGTACAGCAGAAAGTATGTATCATGAATAGTCATAGAAACACGTCCTCTCAGTGTGTTAAATGCTTGAGGACCATGGCCAACTTCATGGGCATGGCTCCATGCTTAGAACTTAATGGTCTGTGGTTGCTGTCTTAAAATTCTTAACAATTTTATCCTTGAATTTGTGTTTTATGAGTGATGTCTGATGGGAAATGGAGGATGCACCAGATTTGGAGCTTCAACATCCATGAGCAGTCCCATCTCTAGCATCTCTCTCCCTCTGTCCCTGGGAAGAATTCTTGTCTGCCTGCTGCCCATCTCCCGGCATCCCAGGACTTTTCCATCTCTCCCTCTGCATCCCCACCCTGTGATTTCTACCATCCTCTTCCTCTAGTAGGAACTAGGCATGGATGCGGGGAGGGTCAAGATTTAACACACATGTCCTGTGGCATTTCAGAGCAGGATATCATGGCAGTTGTCTCCATGCCGGGCTGCCAGTGCCATGGTGTTTTTGATGGGTGGCTTGACAGGGTTGAGACTCTTATCTACCCCATCTTGCTACCTACTATGTCCTGGCCTAGGGATAGCAACACATTTGAGGGTTGCCTGTCTGCCAAGAGTGGGATAGTAGGTAGTAAGAGAAGATGGCTGGCTCAACTTCTTCATCCCTGGTTGGGGCACGGTGTGCTGGTCCAACCGCTTAAGGGTGGAGGATCCTAGAAGTTGTTGGAGCATGTGTCAGGGTATACATGGAGTCACAGGGAGGGACCGGTGTGGAGCTGTTTTGATCATCTCCTCTTTCCCTTGTAGGTAAGAGAGGGATTCCTACCCTAAGGTTAGAGGGATGTCTGAAAACAATGACACTAGACACGTGAGATCAACAGTAGTTTGTTGGTTACATACGCTCACAGCTCCAAGGAGGAGGAAATCGTATGCCATGCAGGACCCCTCCCTGGGGATCGCTCTTGGGAACAGACTGAACAAACAGGGGCTATGGAATGCAGGCTTTGCAGTGACGAGAGGGTGAGGTAATTGCTGGTCCCATGGAATATGATTGGCTTGTTTAAGTAATTCTCTGGGCTGGCAGGAATTGAAACCTGCTACTCAAGGGTACGCAGGCACTATGCCTGGTCCCATGATCAAGATGGTTGGTTGGGTGACCTTATTTCCAGGAGCAGAGAGGGGAAGGGAACTTTTGGTTAGGTCTTCTGGGGCCCACCTACCTTCAGGTGTCAAGGCAGCACGTAGTATTGAACCTTAATTTTAGGCCTTACACCACAGAGTCTGCATTTACTTCCTGAGTATCCCTATGCTTGAGTAAGCACAATATTGAATAACAAATAAAAAAAAGCTTTGATGGGTGTGTCTGGGAAGTGACAGACGGAGAGAGGGGAGAAAGGAAACAAGCTCTGCCTCTTGTTCTTCTGGCCCAAAGGAAGTGGAAGGCTCTACCTGTTTGGTGACTTTGGAAGGTGAACCTGCAAGCCCAGTCCCTTTCTCTTTCAATGTCTTTGTATTGAATGCCCGCAAGGAGCTCTTACTCTTCCTGGATCCTGCATTCCAGAAGTCTTACAAGTGGTACTCACCCCAATATGCTTTTAATGTCGTTTTTTATCTGCTTTATGAACAAAGGAACTTGCATTTTCATTTTGCACTGAACTTCACAAATTCCATAGCCAATCCTGCTGAGAATTTAGAAGACAAGTGTGTGCACTAGTTACCTGAGGCCAGTGTCACTTACTTTTGTTACTTACTTGATCCCACAGGTATTTGAGTTTGGGGCCGTGTCATAGGATGCACCTTGAAATGAGCCATGAAATGTGCAGTCTAATGGTCTCTGTTGATCCGTTTGCTGTCTGCAAAACTCCAGAAGTCAGGTAATTAACTATTTCTTCTGCAATACAGTGTCTTTATACTTAAAAATTATTCTAATTCTTTATATAACCATTAACATCTACATTGAAGTCATAAAGCATTGAAATGAATCCTTGGTTATTGTATTTCCAGCTAGTAATTAATGCTATGCACCATCTGGTCATAAACCTGCTCTCTCCCTCTTTTTTTTTTTTTTTGCATTAATTGGTTACCTGGTCCAACCAGACTCTTAACATGATTGTCCCCGTGTGAGTTTAGTCATTATTTTGACTTCATTGGTTATTGGCATTTGTTACTTAAGAGCTAAGAAACAGCAACTAATCGAACATATTATGAAACATGTTTCCTCCTGCTTCTTCCAGGGTGGGAGAGCATGACTGCTTGATGGGCTACTGCATATCCCCATTCAAATTCTGTGTGCATTGACTTTGTAGATTGTACCTCAGAAGACTTCTCATGTTTTGTTTCCCCACATTTTCTGTGGACAAATTTCCATCAACTGCATATACTGCTTTGCAGAAACGAACATCTCAAAATCTGAGGAAGAGTAGATAATTTTAGGAAGGGTGAGAGAATGGGGAAAGGAGTAAACAGTATTTTAAGAAGTAGAAAATTACTTGAATTTTAGAATTGTTTTATGGTGGCTGGGCACGGTGGCTCAAACCTGTAATCCTAGCACTTCGAAAGGCTGAGGCGGGTGGATCATTTGAGGTCAGGAGTTCTAGACCAGCCTGGCTAACATGGTGAAACCCTGCCTCTACTAAAAATACAAAAATTAGCCGAGTGTGATGGCACATGCCTGTATTCCCAGCTACTTTGGAGGCTGAGGCAGGAGAATCACTTGAATCTGGGAGGTGGAGGTTGCAGTGAGCCCAGTTGGCACCACTGCACTCTAGTCTGGGTGACAGAGGAAGACTCCATTCTCCCCCACCCCAAAACAAGAGTTTTATGGCATTTAGCAGTCCATTCTGAATGATGTGATAGAGTGGAAACAAGATTACAAGCAGGTGAGAAGTGAAAAGATGATGAAAAAAAGAGAAAATAGTAATAATAGATTACTAGCTTCAGTAAATTGACAGTGAAAGAAAGGGTGAGAATGTGGTTTAGGAGACAAGGCAACATGATCATGTGAAGTTTTCTGTGTCCAATTTTTAAGATAGAAGACATTGTGCATATTTGAAGGCAGTGGAAGAGCCAGCAGAAAAGAAGGAACTTGAAAGCTGAGATAAGAGGTTAGTACTGGAAAGATGGAGCCAATACCTCCACATCTGTGAAAAAAGAAAAGAAAAAAAATTATCCAGAGCCGAGGATTGAGTCAGCAGGCAGGGGAAAATATAGGAGCTGTGCGGTTTACCAGGTACTTGGTGGTGTCAGGACATGCGGTTAAGTATTATCAAAAAGGAGCTGACAATCTAAAAGAATCAGGAGCAATTGGAGGTCCAGGAGGGCATGGAATATTTTGCTTAAATGTGGAGGTGTGAGAGAGGCTGAATGTGAATAACATACCCCATCTTCCTTCCTTCCTAAGAGAAACCCAATTTTCTTCACGTATTCACTCCTACCCCCTGTAATTGAAACAAGCTGAGTCCTTCTGGGAAGGTATGGTCTGATTAGTCTCAGAGCTACTCAAAGGACTGATCGGTCATAAGATCAGGGGTTTACACCAGAATAGGACTCAATGCACTGCCTTCTTCATTGAAAAAGTCTACCTAGGTCAAAAATATCAGCTGATGGGAGGCCGAGGCAGGAGGACTGCTTGAGCCCAGGAGTTTGAGACCAGTCTGGGCAACATAGTGAGGCTCTGTCTCTACAAAAATAAAAAAGAAATTAGCCAGACATGGTGTTATACAATCATAGTCCCAGCTACTAGGGAGGCTGAGGAGGGAGGATCAATTGAACTCAGGAGTTTGAGGCTGCAGTGAGCCATGTTTGTGCCACTACACTCCAGCCTGGGTGACAGACTGAGACCCTGTCTCAAATATATATACGTATGTATGTGTATATATTTACACTAGCTGCATATGGCCAGCTAGTTCTCCTGGCACTATTTATTAAATAGGGAATCCCTTCCCCATTGCTTGTTTTTGTCAGGTTTGTTGAAGATCAGATGCCAGTAAGTGTGTGGTCTTATTTCTGAGTTCTCTGTTCTGTTCCATTGGTCTATGTGTCTGTTCTTGTACCAGTACAAGAACTGGTTACTGTAGCCTTGTAGGATATTTTGAAGTCAGATAGCATGATGCCTCTGACTTTGTTCTTTTTGCTTAGAATTGACTTGGCTATTTGGCCTCTGTTTTCATTTTATATGAATTTTAAAATGGTTTTTTTTTCTAATTCTGTGAACAATGTAAATGGTAGTTTAATGGTAATAGCATTGAATCCATAAATTACTTTGGGCAGTATGGCCATTTTCACAATATTGATTCTTTCTGTCCATGAGCATGGAATGTTTCTCCATTTGTTTGTGTCCTCTCTGATTTCTCTGAGCAGTGGTTTGTAGCCCTCCTTGAAGAGGTCCTTCACTTCCCTTGTTAGCTGTATTCCTAGGTATTTTATTCTTCTTGTAGCAGTTGTGAATGGGAGTTCAGTCATGATTTGGCTCTCTGCTTGCCTATTGTTGGTATATAGGAATGCTAGTGATTTTTGCACATTGATTTTATATTCTGAGATTTTGCTGAAGTTGCTTATCAGCTTAAGCTTTTGGGCTGAGACAATGGGGTTTTCTAGGTATAGGATCATGTCATCTGCAAACAGGGATAATTTGATTTTCTCTCTTCCTATTTGAATACACTTTATTTCTTCCTCTTGCCTGATTGCCTTGGCCAGGACTTCCAAAACTACGCTGAATAGGATGGTGAGAGAGGATATCCTTGTTTTGTGCAGAAACTTTCAACGTAATTGTAAAGGTGTTGATTTATGACAATCACATAGAATAGGTTAAGAATAGTACGAGAATGATTTAAATCAATTTTTAATAGAAGGGAAGCACACATATGTTTAAAAGAAAAACCTCAGAGGAGTTAACAGTTTTTAAAAATTCTTAAACTTTTGAAAATATAATCCAGAACATTTACAGACATCGATTTCCTTAGTTCCATTTTTTCTCCCAAAATGAATTTAATTTTCTTTCATCCATCAAAAATGCCAGTATTCTATTGAAGGCAAGGGAAGAACAGTTTATATTATCCCTGGAAGGAACCTGTTATTTGAGATCATTCAAAAATAAAAGTAGAAATAGGTTTTTGTTGTTGTTGTTGTGGTTGTTTCTTTTTGGAGATGGAGTCTTGCTCTGTCACCCAGGCTAGAGTGCAATGGCACATCTCGGCCCACTGCAAACTCCGCCTCCTGGGTTCAAGCGATTCTTCTGCCTCAGCCTCCCGAGTAGCTGGGATTACAGGTATCTGCCACCACACTCGGCTAATTTTTGTATTTTTAGTAGAGATGGGGTTTCACCATGTTGGCCGGGCTGGTCTCGAACTCCTGACCTCAGGTGATCTGCCCGCCTCAGCCTCCCAAAGTGCTGAGATTACAGGTGTGAGCCACTGCCTCCACCCTAGAAATAGGGTTTTTAAAGAAATAACTTGGCTGGGTGCGGTGGCTCATGCCTGTAATCCCAGCATGTTGGGAGGCTGAGGCAGGTGGATCATGAGGTCAGGAGTTCAAGACCATCCTGGCTAAGATGGTGAAACCCCGTCTCTACTAAAAAGACAAAAAAATCAGCTGGGCGTGGTGGCAGGCGCCTGTAATCCCAGTTACTCGGGAGGCTGAGACAGGAGAATTGCTTGAACCTGGGCAGCAGAGGTTGCAGTGAGCCGAGATCACGCCACTGCACTCCAGCCTGGGTGACAGACTGAGATTCCGTCTCAAAAAAAAGAAAAAAAAAAAATAGAAATAACTCAGGTTAACCTCAGACTGGGTAGGACCTTGGTGCTTTGCCATGATGGCTAATGCGTGAGAGATGATTGGTATTAAAATAATAGTAATTCCATGTCTGATAAATCACAGTGAAGTGTTATGATCCCCTCTACCTCCAAATTATGCTGGGGGATTCCTCCACAGTCTTGCCTCAGCAGGCTGCAGTCTTGGTGTCAGTTCCTCTTTCGTCTGACAACATATGGATTCGCTAAAACTGTCCCTAAGGCAGTGTGGTAAAACATGGCTTGGGCCATTCTACCAAGTAGAATCTCCTCTCATGAGATTTTTTATGACTTAGAAAGGCAATAAAAGTAGGAGATATTCTCTTTAAATCTAGTACTATGTGAGGACAATATATGCATACTTATTTAATTTTTTTAATTACAGAAAATTTCAATTATATGCCGTGAACAGTCATGGACAAGGTGAATACCTGTTTTCATTTATTTTGGGTGTACACTTAGGAGTGGAGTTGTTGATCATTGTTGGTCCTCCTCCAACTCCTCCCAGGTGTCTATCACCAAGCTTCATCACTGATCCACTCCTGGACAATCTTGTTTCATCTACACCTTACCCACCCACTCCCTTCATCACCCCATCTGGGTTATTTTAAAGAAAATCTGAGACTTCATATAATTTGATCTGTAAATATCTCATCATGTATCTACAAAAGATGAAGGGTTTAAGATCACGTAACTACACTACCATCATGATGTTAACTAAACTAACAGCAGTTCCTTAGTGTCACCAGTGTTAGCATTCACAGGTCCTCTTGTCCCTTTTATTTATTGCCATGTGTGCTTTTTAATAATAAAGATATAAATAATGTCTACACAGCACAATATGTCTTAATGGTACTTAAAATGTTTAAGTATCTTTTAATCTAGAGATAACTCCTCCACTTTTTATATTTTTTACTTTTTTCAGCTTTATTGAGATATGACTAATTTTGAATTTTATCATAACATACAATAAACTGCATGTATACTTTGACATATGTATATACCTGTGAAACCATCATCACAGCTAAGATAATGAACATAGCCATCGCCTCCCCCCACAGTTTCCTTGGGCCATTTTCAAATTCCTCTCTCCTGCCTACCCTTGACCCCTATTTCAAGACAACCACTGATCTGCTTTCTGTCTCTATTAATGAGTTTGCATTCTCTAGAATTTTATACAAATGACATCATACAGTATGTATTTTTTCTTTTATTCATGTGATAAAATTCATATGACATAAAATAAACTGTTTTAAAGTGGACATTTCAGTGGCATTAAATATATTTATGATGCTGTGTAGCTCTCGCCTGTATCTAGCCCCAAAACATTTTGATCGCCTCAAAAGGAAACCCTGTACTCACGAAGCAGTCCCTCCCCTTCCCTCCTTCTAGCCCCCCAACAACCACTAAACTGCTTACTATGGATTTACCTGTTCTAGACATTTTACGTAAATGGAATCATAAAATGTGTGACCTTTTGTGTCTGGCTTCTTTCATTTGGCATCATGTTTTTCCAGGTTCATCCATGTTGAAGCATGTAGCAGTACTATATTCCTTTTTATGTCCAAATAATATCACACCTTATGGATGTACCACATTTTGTTTATGTATTCATCTGTTGATGGACATTTAGGTTTTTTTCTCATTTTAGCTCTTGTGAATAATTCAGCTATGAACATTCGTGGACAAGGTTATGTCTGAATACTTGTTTTCAATTATTTTGTGTACATGCTTGGAAGTTAAATTGTTGGTCATATAGTAAATCTAGGCTGAATTGTTTTCCGTAATGTCTGCACCATTTTACATTCCAACCAGCCATGTATGAGGGTTCAAATTTCTCCACATCCTTGCCCACACTTGTTATGTTCTGTTTTTCTTTTTAATTATAGCCATCCTAGTGGATATGAATTGGTGTTTCATTGTAGTTTTGATTTGCCTTTCCCTAGTGAGTCAGAATGAGTATCTTTTCATGCGTTGCTGAGCATTTGTATACCTTTAAAGAAATGTCTTTTCAAGTCCCTTGTCTATTTTCTAATTGGATTGTGTTTTTTGTTGCTGAATTTTCAGAGTTCCAATATAGTCTGTAGACTAGGACTGTATCAGATATATGGCTTGCAAATATTTTCCTCCGCTTGTAGTTTCGTTTTTCACTTTCTTGATAATTTCCTCTGATTAAATACAAAAATGTTAAATTTGCATCAAGTGTAATTTACCTATTTTGGCTTTTGTTGCTTTGTAGTAAAACTTGAAGTCAAGTATGATAAATACCTTTTGACTTCGAAGTTTGTCTCAGTTGCTTTATATCCTTGAAAACACCCTGTATGTTCAGTAATTTTAACTAGAGATGATCAAAATAGTATCACATTGTGGTCTTAATTTGCCTTCTTTAATAATTAATAATGTTAAGTACCTTTTCATGTGCTGATTTGTTACCTGTACATCATCTCTGGGGGAAGAGCCTGCTCAAGCCTTTTGCACATTCTTTCCTTATAATTACATTTTGAGAGTTCTTTACATATTCTGGACACATCTTTTATGAGCTGTGTGATTTGCAAATAGTTTCTCCCACATTGTAGCTTGTCTTTTAATTTTCTTAACACTGTCTTTCAACAAATAGAAGTTCTGAATTTTGAATGGGACCCAATTTTTCAAGTTTTTCTTATATCAGTGATGCTGTTGGTATCCTATCTGAGGTATCTTTGCCTATCCCAAGGTTACAAAGGCTTTCTGCTATCTTCTAGAAGTTCTATATTTTTTAGGTTTTAGATTGAAGTCTATGATCCATTTTAAGTTGATTTTAGTTTAGGGAGTAAAGTGTAGGTTGAAGTTGTTTTATTCTTTTAAAAAAATACATATAGTATCCAATTGCTTCACCTTTATTTGTTCAAGAGACTCTTCTTTCTTCATTGAGTTCCCTTTGCCCCTTCATTGAAAGCCAGTTAACACTATAGGTGTGAATTCAGCCCTGCACTCTCTGTTATTTTCCACAGATCTCTTTTTCTATCTTTATGCCGATATCGCACTGTCTTAATTACTACACTTTTCTATTGAATTTGAAGATCAGTTTGTGATATTCCTTTAAATATGTTCCTCTTTTTCAAAGTTGTTTTGGTTGTTCCAGATTCTTTGTGTTATAAATTTCCTACAAATTGGTCCTATACCATATAAATTTTATAGTCAGTCTATCATTTTCTCATAAAGAAACACCCTCCTGATATATTTCTCCATTTATTTACATCTTCTCTAATTTCTCTCAGTGGTATTTTGAGGTTTTCAATATAGAAGTCTTTTTTATGTCTTTAAAATATATCTCTATTTGATGGTATAAAAAATGGAAACTTAAAAGAATTAGTTGTGATTTCTGATTATTTGTCGCTAGTATAGAGAAATGCAACTGATTTTCAAATGTTGACTTTGTATTCTGAAAACTTAACTACCCTTACTTGTTAGCTATGTAAGCATTTTTGTTGATTCTATAGCATTTTATTCAGAGAATTATGTAATCTATGAATGAAGGCAGTTTTATTTTTTTCATTTCCAGTCTTGATATCACTTATATAGTTATGTTTGTATGAATTGTTTATTTATGTAACCTTATTAAATAAGAGACTGGACATGCTTGCCTTATTCTTGATGTTAGGGTAAATGAAGCATTCAGTCTTTCTGCATTACGTAAGATGTTAGCAGTGACTTCCTTGCAGATACCCTTCATCAGGTTGATCAAATTCCGTTCTATAATTAATTAACTGAGAGTTTTCTTGTATGTGTCAAGCATGGATGTTCGATTTTGCCAGATGCTTAAAGAAATCTATTGAGATTATCATATGGTTTTTAAAAAGTCTTTTAATATTGTGAATTACCATTGATGAATTTTGGAATATTAAAGAAATCTTACATTTCTGGTTTAAGTCCCACTTGTCCATGGTGTATTATGATTTTTGTATGTTGTTGGATTTAATTTGCTGAAATTTAAAATTTTTAGCATCAATGTTTGTGGAGGATGTTGGTTTGTGATTTTTAAGTATCTTTGTTGGGTTTTGGCATTAGGTTAACGCTGCCCTCAGAGAATATATTGGGAAGTGTTTCTTATTCTTTAATTTTCTGGATTAGTTTGTATAGAATTGGTATTTTTTTTCTTAAATATTTGCTTTAATTCACTAGTAAATTCAGAAATGGGCTTAGGGTTTTTTTTGTCAAAAAATGTTAAATTACAAATTCAATTTCTTTTGTGGAAATACTGCAGGGTTTTGCAACCTTGGCACTATTGACATTTTAGGTCAAGTAATTCTTCGTAGTGACCCTCCTATGCATCATAGTATGGCCAGCTGCATTTCTAGCCTCTAGCTACTAAATGCCCATAGTCCCCACCCCAGTTGTGACAATGAAAAATGTCTCCAGAAATGATCAAATGTCCCTGAGTAGGCAAAATTAACAGACACTTCTCAAAAGAAGACATTTATGCAGCCAAAAAAACACATGAAAAAATGCTCATCATCACTGGCCATCAGAGAAATGCAAATCAAAACCACAATGAGATACCGTCTCACACCAGTTAGAATGGCGATCATTAAAAAGTCAGGAAACAACAGGTGCTGGAGAGGATGTGGAGAAATAGGAACACTTTTACACTGTTGGTGGGACTGTAAACTAGTTCAACCATTGTGGAAGTCAGTGTGGCGATTCCTCAGGGATCTAGAACTAGAAATACCATTTGACCCAGCCATCCCATTACTGGGTATATACCCAAAGGACTATAAATCATGCTGCTATAAAGACACATGCACACGTATGTTTATTGCGGCACTATTCACAATAGCAAAGAGTTGGAACCAACCCAAATGTCCAACAACGATAGACTGGATTAAGAAAATGTGGCACATCTACACCATGGAATACTATGCAGCCATAAAAAATGATGAGTTCATGTCCTTTGTAGGGACATGGATGAAACTGGAAAACATCATTCTCAGTAAACTATAGCAAGGACAAAAAACCAAACACCGCATGTTCTCACTCACAGGTGGGAATTGAACAATGAGAACTCGTGGATACAGGAAGGGAAACATCACACTCCGGGGACTGTTGTGGGGTGGGGGGAGGGGGGAGGGATAGCATTAGGAGATATACCTAATGCTAAATGACGAGTTAATGGGTGCAGCACACCAACATGGCACATGTATACATATGTAACAAACCTGCACATTGTGCACATGGACCCTAGAACTTAAAGTATAATAAAAAAAAAAGAATCACTGATATAAGGCTATTAAAGTTATCTATTTCTTTAAAAGAGAGTTTATGTGTTACCAAAACACCAGGGGTTCAGGCTAGGTCCTGCTGCTCACCGTGCGGAAAGCCAATCACTGAGATGACGGGTATTGCCAAGAAGAAGGGCTTTATTCGGGTGCTGCAGCTGAGGACATGGGAGCTCAATTTCAAATCCATCTTCGTGACTGACTAAAACTAGGGGTTTATATAGCAGGGAATAAATGTAAAATGTATGAGAAAACAAGAACTAGGGAGGGCCAAGGAAGCAATCATGATGAAAGAGGAGTCCAAAGTCTCATTGTCTGGATGTGGTGATCTGGTGAGTTTCGGTTATTTGATATTTTTTTTTTGAAAGGCCTGAAGGTCTTTTCCTGAGGAAGGAACTCAGATAAAAAAGCACAAGTTTCAAGGCTTGAGACCAGAAAGGTCAATTTCTATGTTTATCCAAAAGAACTGTCTATAGGTGAGACTATTGGGTTGGTTTCATATGTAGTTTGTGTCTTTCAAGGATTTTTTTTTTTCATTTTCACCTAAGTTGTTGAATTTATTGGCATACAGTCATTCATATTTTCTTTTTTCATAATATTTTCTTATAATGATTTTAATATCTCTGCAATCTGTAGTTATACCAGCCCTCTCAATGATGAGACTGGTAATTTGAGTCTTCCTTTTTATATCACTGATCATAGGTTAAAGCACTTGTTGTCAAACCGGTGATAATTTTGCCACAGATACCACAATCTGGATATGAAAGTGCTCATTGATACTGAGTTGGTTATTATTTCTAGGCTAGAGCTAGGAAATGTATTTTTAAATAAAAGATAAATGATGCATTCATTCTAATATTTCAGTTCAAGGTTAGAAATAGAAAGTTTTTCTTTTTTTTTTTTTTTCTTTGAGACGGAGTCTCGCTCTGTCACCCAGGCTGGAGTGCAGTGGCACGATCTTGGCTCACTGCAAGCTCCCTGTTTCAGGTTCATGCCATTCTCCTGCCTCAGCCTCCCGAGTAGCTGGGACTACAGATGCTCGCCACCACGCCCGGCTGATTTTTGTATTTTTAGTAGAGACGGGGTTTCACCGTGTTAGCCAGGATGGTCTTGATCTCCTGACCTTGTGATCCACCTGTCTTGGCCTCCGAAAGTGCTGGAATTATAGGCGTGAGCCACTGTGCCTGGCCAGAAATAGAAGTTTTAAACCCATTTCATCAGTCTAACATCTGAATCTGTTTTCTGTTATGTCAAAAACTCTGATTCTCAGTAACACCAAAATGGTTACTCTTGTAATATTCCACAATATTTATGAAAGAATCTCAAAAGGCCAACACCATTACTACCAACAACAAAATGGTTGCAGAAAACAGTTTTGGATTAAAAAAAAAAAAAAAAGAATTCTTTTGACCTGAGAGTATCAGAGCAGGGTTGGCCACTTAAATAGCTGTGTCTTGATGTCAATTGGAATAGTTCTTCTCTGCACGGTTATATCCTCAACTCAAAACATTTATTTATTAGATATATCTATTTAATTTTGCTTTTAATTTCCAGGAATTATTTTTTTAATTTAATTTGATTTTATAATTATATTAAATGTTATCATGGGCTCAAAATCAAATCAATCAATATTCCGAGAAGTGTAGTTTCTGTCTTTATCCTTTATATCTTCCTTCTGTAATGAGTAATATGTTGCATTATCTTTCCACCAGTGAATGAATATATATAGTCTTAGATACATGGTAGCACACACTTTTTTTCTACTTTACATTTTTTACATTCTATTATATGTAATATCCACGGTAATATATATACCTCAATCTCTTTGACAACTTTATACTCTTTCATTGTTCAGATTTAGTATAATGTTTTCACCAATTCCCTATTGATGCGCATTTGGGTTATTGATAGTCTTCTGTTATGAAATTCTGTGCCTAGATGAATAGGCTTGTGCATACATCATTTTATATTTTTGCCAGTGTAGCTTTAGAATAAATTCTGAAATGTAATGCCCCAGGATCTGAGAGTGGATTATATATAATTTCATTAGATGCTATCAAATTCTTCTCCATAGGTATTATAGTATTTTTACATTTCTTTAGCAATATATGACTTTACTTGTTTTGGCATAGCTTTCATCCAAAATAAAAATACATGATCAAACTTTTGGATATTCACCAATTTTATGTCAGTGAAATTTTAATTTGCCTTCTCTTATTTTGAGTAAGACATCAATCAGAGTTTGTTCAAAAAGGCAGAACCACTGAGAAATAGATATAATAAACCATTGCCGAGTCTGTCCTGCAGACTCTGGCCGAGCAATGGATGAAAGAAGTATGCAGACACAGGTATTTTACCTGATAGCACGGCTAGGGGACTGCACCCTTTAGCACCGCCAGCGAGAGCGCAGCAGCTGATGAGAGTGTAGCTCCCCTAAGTCGCAACGCTCGCATTTATTTAGTACAGATTTAATGACAAAGGCTTGGAGTAAACACAATTTGTGGGTAATTAACATTGTCAGCCCCCCAAGTAGGGAGCAGTCCTGTGAGTGAATGATCAAAGGTTGGTTTTTGGAGACAAGAGTAAACAAATATATCTAGATAAGTTCCTTTACATTCCCTTGTTTTCTGCCCTTTGCTCTCAACCTTTGGATAAGAGAATTTGGCCGCCTTCAGCCAAATTCTCTTTTGAAGCTTTTGCAAAACCTCCCGGCCTTCCAAGAAGGTTTGCATCTTTCCCTATAACTTTTTCTTACAACTTTTCCCACCACCCTGACCAAACTCCTACAAACCATGATATTATACATTGACCATATGCAATTGTGAGAGCTAGTTAAACAATTTATGTGTGGTTATTGCTTCTGTGTGTGGTGTTGGGGCCTAAAGTCAGCAAGGCAGGCAGTTTAGGAGAATAAACAACATGGAATGTGGGAAGAAAAGACAAACAGGAACCTGTGAGAATTAGCCAGAACCCATGACATTGTATTGGAACATCTTTAGTCTCTTAACTCTTCTAAGCCTCTGATGGTTGTGGTAGGGGAAGGTGGTAGTAGGTGAGAGGTTAGCTGCAGGAAAATTGTTTCTCTTTGACACAAAGCTAAAATGCCCCTTGCCCAGGAAAGTGAGAAGTCAAAGGTGAAGAACTGGAAAGAAGGGGAGTTGCTGGAGCCTGGCTGCAGACCACCACCAGGTAAACCAACAGGTAAGAGACAATGTATGTTAGTGGCAGCAGTGTCTTTACTTTGCACTCACCTTCTGAGTATAAAAATAACATGACCTGAGTTATTTTTGGTTTTGCTCTTGAGCTGTATGAGTTTTTAGATACATTTTGGACATTAATCTCTTATAGTATATATAGTTTAAAAGTATTTTCTCCCATTCTGTGGGTTGCCTTTTCATTCTGTTGATTGTATCCTTCACTGTTTAGAAATGTTTTAGTTTGATGTAGCCCAACTTATTTTTGCTTTTGTTGTCTGTTCATTTGGTGTCATATCCAAAAAATCACTGCTATAACCGATGTCATGGAGCTTTCTCCATGTTTTCTTCTACAGGTTTTATGATTTTAGGTCTTATGTTTAAATCTTTAACCCATTCTAAATTGATTTTTTGTGTATGGTATAAGATAAGGAACCAATTTTATTTATTTATTTATTCCATGTAGATATTCAGTTTTCTCAACATCACTTATTGAAGAGAGAGACTATCCTTTTCTTATTGTGATTATTGGCATATTTTTTGAAGCTTAGTTGACCATAAAAAATGAACAAAGGACTTGAATAGATATTTTTTCAAAGAAGACATACAATGGCTAACAGATATATGAAAAGGTGCTCTATATTACAAATACGAATCAAACTCATAATGAAATATCACCTCACACTTGTTAGGCTGGTCATTATCAAAAAGTCAAAACATAATAATCGTTGGCAAGGATGTGAAGAAAAAAAAGGAACCCTTATACATTGTTGGTGGCAGAGTAAATTGGTATAGCTATTATGGAAAACATTATGAAGGTTCCTCAAACCATTAAAATAGAACTACCTTATGATCCAGCAGTTCCTCTTCAGAGTATGTATCGAAAGGAAATAGAATCACCATGTTGAAGCAATATCTGCAGTCCTGAGTTCAATGCAGCACGATTCACAATAGCTAAGATATGAACACAATCTAAATGTCCATCAACAGGTGAATGGATAAAGAGGTTACACACACACACACTCACACTTACACACACACACATACTCAAATATTAGTCAGCCTTAAAAAGAAGGAAATTCTGCCATATGCAACAACATGGATGAACCTAGAGGACATTATGCTAAATGAAATAAGCCAGACACAGAAACACAAATACTGCATGATCTCACTTACATGTGGATTCTAAAAAAGTCAAACTCAAAAACAGAGAGTAGAAGGAAGTGAGGGAAATGGGAAGATGTTGACTGAAGAGTACAAACTCTTAATAAGGTTAATACGACTCAGTGTGCGGCACGTTGATTACAGTTAATAATTGTGTATTATATACTTGAAATTTACTAAAAATGTAGATCTTAAGTATTCTCACCACAAAAAGAAAACAAGGTATCTATATGAAGTGATAGACATGTTAATTGGCTTGATTGTTGTAATTATTTCACAGTGTACACATATATCAAAACATCATATTGTGCACCTTGAATATATACAGTTTTTGTCAAATATACTTTAATAAAGCTTAAAAAAAGGAAATATGTTTTCTGCTAACCTTCTGTCCTCTAAATCCCATATGCCACGTCTCTTATGGTGCATGCTAATCTGTAGCTACTTAGTGTATGGAATTCTGAGAAATATATTTCTACTGTATCTATGTTGGCACAAGAAAAATCTACTGCAAGCAATGCTGAGCTTTGTTGTCTATTTTGTGCTGCTAGAAAAGAATGCCACAAACTGGGTAATTTATAGAGAACAGAAATTTATTTTTCACAGTTCTGGAGGCTGGGAAGTCCAAGATCACAGTACCATCATCTTCTCAGGACTTTCTTGCTGCATCCTCACATAGTGGAAGGGCAAGAGAGAAAGAACCTACTCCCAAAAGCCCTTTCTATAGCAGAATTAATTCATTCATGAGGGTGGAGCCCTAACACCTAAACACTTCACATTAGGCCCCACTTACCAATACTGTTGCCTTGGGGATTAAGTTTTTAGCACATGAATTTTGGGGGACATATTCAGATCATAACAAACATCCTTCTCTACAGTTCAAGACCTCTTGCATTTTTTTACCCATTGACTGTCCTATCTCTAAACCATTTTTTTCTTTTTTGAGACAGAGTTTCACTCTGTAGCCCAGGCTGGAGTGCAGTCATGCGATCTCAGCTCACTGCAACCTCCGCCACCTGGGTTCAAGCAATCCTCCTGCCTCAGCGTCCTGAGTAGCTGTGACTACAGGCACATGCCACCACACCCAGCTAATTTTTGTATTTTTAGTAGAGACTGGACTAGGCTACCATGTTGGTCAGGCTGGTCTCAGACTCACTGGTCTCGAACTCCTGACCTCAAGTGATCCTGGGTTCAAGCAATCCTCCTGCCTCAGCTTCTTAAGTAGCTGTGACTACAGGCACATGCCACCACACCCAGCTAATTTTTGTATTTTTAGTAGAGACTGGGCCAGGCCACCACGTTGGTGAGGCTGGTCTCAAACTCGCTGGTCTCAAACTCCTGACCTCAAGTGATCCACCTACATCGGCCTCCCAAAGTGCTGGGATTACAGATGTGAGCCACCGTGCCTGACCTCTAAACTTTTTAAAATAAGCTGTTAACTTTTTCTTCTCCATTTTAGAAACTCTTAACATACTAGGAATAACAATGCTTTATTTGTTTGTATTATAAACAGCAATATCTACTTTTTCAAATTCCTCTGCCAATGATAACAAAGAAGCCACCTTCTTAGTGTCCCAAATAGAAAGAATAGTGAAACCGAATTGATCGCTATTCGTGATCTTGATTATCTGTTAGTGAAGCACCCAGATCTCCTCAGTGGACAGGAATGATGACCAACTTGTGTCCAAAGAGTTGATTGTGAATGAACAGCTTTTGTTTACTCCTCCTAAGATTTAGTTGAGATGGGGATAGATTGTGAATGTTGATTGCTCTTTTAAAATAGTTAAAGAATGAAGGCTACACTCCAAAAGAATGCCAAGAAGTTAGTGTGAGTAATGTATGAGTGTCACTTACTGTTATCTTAACTAGAAAATAGTAATTTGCTAAAAAATCTTTCTCACTATGCCTATCTCATTCAACAATATCTTGGAGTCATCATTCTGAGTGAATTGTCTTAGGTCTAATTCATTTTTCTTTTTCTTTTTATTATACTTTAAGTTCTAGGATACATGTACAGAACATGCAGGTTTGTTACATAGGTATACATGTGCCATGGTTGTTTGCTGCACCCATCAACCAGTAATCTACATTAGGTATTTCTCCTAATACTATCCCTCCCCTAGCCCCCCACCCCATGACAGGCCTTGGTGTGTGATGTTCCCCTCCCTGTGTCCATGTATCCTCATTGTTCAACTCCCACTTCTGAGTGAGAACATGCGGTGTTTGGTTTACAGTTCTTGTGTTAGTTTGCTGAGAATGATGGTTTTCAGCTTCATCCATGTCCCTGCAAAGGACATGAACTCATCCTTTTTATGGCTGCATAGTGTTCCATGGTGTACATGTGCCACATTTTCTTTATCTAGTCTATCATTGATGGGCATTTGGGTTGGTTCCAAGTCTTTGCTATTGTGAACAGTGCCACAGTAAACATACATATGCATGTGTCTTTATAGTAGAATGATTTATAATCCTTTGGGTATATACTCAGTAATGGAATTGCTGTGTCATATGGTATTTCTGGTTCTAGATCCTTGAGGAATTGCCACACTGTCTTACACAATGGTTGAACTAATTTACACTCCCACCAACTGTGTAAAAGCATTCTTATTTCTCCACATTCTCTGCAGGATCTGTTATTTCCTGACTTTTTAATGATCGCCATTCTAACGGGTGTGAGATGGCATCTCATTGTGGTTTATTTGCATTTCTCTAATGACCAGTGATGATGAGCTTTTTTTCATGTTTGTTGGCCACATAAATGTCTTCTTTTGAGAAGTATCTGTTCATATCCTTCACCCACTTTTTGATGGGGTTGTTTTTTTCTTGTAAATTTGTTTAAGTTCCTTGTAGAGTCTGGATATTAGCCCTTTGTCAGATGGATAGATTGCAAAATTTTTCTCCTGTTCTGTGGGTTGCCTGCTTACTCTGATGGTAGTTTCTTTTGCTTGTGCGGAATCTCTTTAGTTTAATTAAATCCCATTTGTCAATTTTGTCTTTTGTTGCCATTGCTTTTGGTGTCATGAAGTCTTTGCCCATGCCTATGTATTGCCTAGGTTTTCTTCTAGGGTTTTTATGGTTTTTGGTCTTACATTTAAGTCTTTAATCTATCTTGAGTTAATTTTTGTATAAGGTGTAAGGAAGGGGTACAGTATCAGTTTTCTGCATATGGCTAGCCAGTTTTCCCAACACTGTTTATTAAATAGGGAATCCTTTCTCCATTGCTTGTTTTTGTCAAGTTTGTCAAAGATTGTATGGTTATAGATGTGTGGTGTTATTTCTGAGGTCTCTGTTCTCTTCCATTAGTCGATATATCTACTTTGGTACCAGTACCATACTGTTTTGGTTACTGTAGGCTTGTAGTACTGTTTGAAGTCAGGTAGTGTGATGCCTCCAGCTTTGTTCTTTCTGCTTAGTATTGTCTTGGCTATATGGGCTGTTTTTTGGTTCCATATGAAATTTAAACTAGTTTTTTCTAATTCTGTGAAGAAAGTAAATGGTAACTTGATGGGGATAGCATTAAATCTATAAATTACTTTGGGCAGTGTGGCCATTTTCATGATATTGATTCTTCCTATCCATGAGCATGGAATGTTTTTCCATTTGTTTGTGTCCTCTCTTATTTCCTTGAGCAGTGGTTTGTAATGAGTATGTGATACTCTATGATATAGAAGTACCATAATTAATTTAACTTTTTTGTTTGTTTTCTTTTTTTGAGATAGAGTCTCACTCTGTCACCCAAGTTGGAGTGCAGTGGCACAATCTTGGGTCACTGTAGCCTCCACCTCCTGATTTCAAGTGATTCTCATGCCTCAACCTCCCGTGTAGCTGGACTACAGGCATGTGCCACCATTCCCGCCTAATTTTTGTAGTTTTAGTAGAGATGGGGTTTTGCTGTGTTTGCCAGTCTGGTCTTAAACTCCTGGCCTCAAGTGGTCACCTGCCTTGGCCTCCCAAAGTGCTGGGATTACAAGCATGAGCCATTGCGCCTGACTAATTTAACTGTTTTCTTATTGATGGACCTTCACTTCATTTCTATTCCTTTGACATTATGTGCTTATGTGTTGAACATATGTGTGTGTGTGTGTGTGTGTGTGTGTGTGTTTATTTCTCTAGAATAGACAACCAGGAGTGGGATTTCTAGGCCAAAAGATACGCATATTTTTAGTTTTAGTAGATGTTTTCTGTTTGCTTTTCCAAAAAGTCTGCATACAGTAATTTACATTTCAACTGGCAAAATATGCAAGCATGATTCCTTTCATATATTTACTAGCAATAAATGTTGACTTTTGAAAAATAAATGTTGCCAATCTTATCATTATAACTGTTATCTCACTATTACTTTAATTATAATTTTCTCAATACTTAATGAATTTTATTTTTATATAATCACCATTTGGATTCAGCTTCTTGTGACTTGCTATTTATATTCTTTTCTTATTTTTCTATTCAGTTGATTTTTTTGCTTGTCAGTTTGTAAAATCTTTTTGCATTGTATAGGTATTACTTCTTTGTCATTTACATGGAAAATATTTTTCCCAGCTCTACCATTTACATATTGAAGTATATTTATGACAAACAAAAATTTGTAAGTTTTGACATAGTTTAAAAAGTCTATTATTTCTTTTATAGTTTCTGGGTTTCTGGCCTCAGTTAACATGTTATACCCATTCTTAAATTGTATGGGCAGTCTCCTAGATTTTCTTCTAGGGTTTTTTTATTGTAGCAGTAGTGAGAATGGGGTGGAGAAGGACTATAGTGAGTGCAAAGGAATCTAAAGGACTCCAGGACAGGAACTACCTGGATGAAAGAATGGAGTACAGTCTCTCCCAAAGTCAGCTTGGTTTTGCTCTTTCTCTCAGGGCAAAATCAAACAACAACTCATTCCCTCACCAATGGTTCTAAACATGATCTGCCAATTAAAAGTCTCAAGGACAGTTCAAACAGTAGTCATGATTTGCAGTTGAGCTATTTTGTTAGATTCTTCCAATCCTCTACATGTAGTTTCTGATCTTTCTTCAGAACACACTTGCCTAATCATGGTTTATCTTGTTCCCTTATAACTGAAGCTTATTGTGCCTTCTCAGACCTTGTCTATATCTGGAAACTTTCAAAACTTTTTTAGCTTTTGCTCCTAAAACTGTTCTGTCTCTCAATTTACTGCTTCACTAATCCTAACTAAACACTCATAGACCTGACCAATCTTTGCACCCCAGGCATCTTCATTCAGTTCAGCCAATCCTTGGGGGTACTGATACTTGGTCCAAGGGTCATATGGTAGAACATAAGCTTTTGGTCAGTTTTTGGGAAGAAAGTGTGAGTTCTCAGGCATCATAAAACTTCATCTATTTTTAAAAATGCTTCCATAAGTAACAAGGGATGTTAGCACTAGGAATGTTAATGGTGGGGTGGAAGGAAGGCAATCATTTATCAATATGAGAACTTTAAAATTGAGTCTTTCAGAGCGTCCTTTTCTCTATGGGTTTTTTCCTCATTATTATGAACGTGATTTCTTAAAAGACTATTTCCATTTCTCTCTTGGTTCTATGTAAAGTATTAATGTCCTAAAAGTGGCTCTAAATCCTTACCTTAGAGTTAAAAAATAATTCACTTATCAAAGATGACTTTGAAAATCTCCAGACCAAATTTTGTTTATATGTATTTATAAAGCTTTCCATTCAGGGTTTTTCAAAAAGGTCTAGTCTTAAGCTTTATTTTGAGGAGCCAGGCCAATGTACACTGATTTCATATATAGCACATTTGTTTGCTTACTAATTAATTTACCTACCCCATGGCATTTGAAACTTTGCCCTGGAGAAATGTTAGCTTTTGATACATTAATCATAACTCATCCTGCAACCTACTTCTTAAAGTTGCCCATCTGACAAGTAAGCACCATCACACGTCATGCCTGCAATTTTGTATGTTCTTGTAACTGTTGTTTGTAAGCTCATGTTTTAACTGTTGGGTTTTTTTGGTTTGATTTTTGCTTTGTTTTATTTTTGTTGCTCCCATAGTTTGTTAGTACACATGGCGAGTCTCTATAGATGTGAAATCTGTTATTGCAACTGAGTTTCAGCTGGCCTGGGGTGTGTCTTAGAGCTGCATCCCTTCTCAAGATCCTTTAATGCAAATTTTCATGTATATACTAGAGTCTTAATTTGAATACATTGAATCTCAAACTCATCCTTTGCATATCTTAAGAATATGTACAGCAGTTTTCATTTGACGTGGTAATTAGAAAAGTGACAAAAATTTAATTTTGTTTTGATATAAAATTTTTATTTATTCATTTATCAATTATATCCTTTTGCCACAATTACAAATAAAAATTAAGGTAGAATCCAATATTAGGACACGTAAAGCAAGGCAAAAAGACACCTACAAATACAACTTTAAAAAGCAGATGAGCATAAGTGCTTTAGGGATCAGTATGTAAGGTGACTAGATACTTAGATTAGATAAATTCCTAGAAACCAAGGCAAAAAACAAAAACAAAATGTTGTATTATGTAACTTTCAGTATGAAAGGATGTATATGCATTTGTGGAAAGGGGTGAACCTTCTCTTGGCATTGGCTTTCAGGTAGAATTTATTATGTGGTTTCTTATGTGCAGGACATTTGATAATTTAACAGATGGAGACATTTTAAAGTATAATTATGTAAATATTTAGAAACTTTTTCAAATTTGTTAAATGCTTCTATTTAAAAATATAAGTGGTGATGGCGGTAGTAGGGTCTGGGGGAAGGGGAGTGGTGAACATTAACTTTATTCAGAGAAAACATTGCCGTAGAAATCTCAGAAAATATAGGACATTTATGGGATTTCCTGAAGACAATTTTTGTTCTATGAGATGCTAGGTCCATGAGAAGCCCCATTAACAAGCATCTGGCATGTTTGAGAAATTTTGCAGATTCTAGAATACACAGGAGCCTTATGTTAAATGAGAAGCTCTGAAAACAAAGAAACTTGACTCTTTTTGTTCAATTTACTGTTTTCCAAACTCGTGGATAAAACATATTCAAAGAATATTATTTATTTCTGTTAAGATCCCGTGGTGATAGATTTCTCTCTAAGAACCTTTCCAGCTTCAAGAGTGCCTAAATATTTCTGAGAAACAATCATTGATTGGTGCAAATATAGGATGCGAATCCAAAATATGAACACTCATGGCTGACTTTTCTGAAGAGTTCCTGAATGTCATAGCATTGACTAAAATATAAAACATATGCTTTAGTAACTGGACCCATCAGCTATTTAACTGATAATCTCTTGAGAAAATTCAAGTTTCATTTGTATTCTTTTCCAGAAAGAAGGTCATTCTACAGCTCAACAAGGGGGAGTCACAGGGGTACCTTTAAGAAAGATAGCTTTTCGAAGTAATAGCAGACTCTTCAAGCACTTGGGCATGACAATACAACACTGGTCTAGGCTGGAAATATGGCTTTCCTTTTTGCTGGTTGTGGAGATTTGAGCGTGTTACTTTACTCATCTGAATTTTTTTGCCCTGTAGTTAAAATGGAGATAATACCACCTGTCTCTGACAAGATTGTCATGATAATTCAGTGTGGTAAGAGTGATCTAAAAGTTTTTACCCTGGGGATGAAAAGGTAGTGGGAGTTACAGACTGTTAGGTCAATTTCATTTTTTATTAGGTTAAAAATCCTGATATTTTCACAATAAAATATGAATAAAATGATTATAGTCTAAAAAAAATAGGGATATGTATGGATTATTGGTTATTTTATTACATCTTAATAGTATTTTATCAAAAGTTCATACTCTATGGATTTAAAGAAATCCCTCGTAGAATCCACGCTGGCTTCTTTGCAGAAATTGACAAGCAGATCCTGAAATTCACATGGCAATTCAAGGGACCCAGAATAACCAAAACAATCTTGAAAAAGAATGACAACGTTGGATGACTCACACTTCCCAACTTCAAAATTTACTACAAAGCTATAATAATTAAGGCTGTTTGATTCCAGCATAAAGGTAGACATATAGTTCAATGAAATAGAATTGTGAGTCTAGAAATAAGCCCATGTACCTATGTCCAGCTGATTTTCGACTGGAGTGCCAAGGTCAATGGGAAAGAATTGGCAGTCTTTTCAACAAATGGTGTTTGGTGTTTGGACAACTGGGCATATACATGTAAAATAATAAATATGTACTCACTACTTCACATCATATGAAGAAATTAACTCAAAAGGAATCAAAGACCTAAATGTAAGAGCTAATATTATTAAACTCTTAGGAAAAATATGAGGCAAAGTTTTTATGACCTTAGCTTAGGCAATGGTTTCTTATAAGATTCCCAAAACACAAGCAACAACAAAAATATAAATTGTACTTGATCAAAATTTAAAACTTTAATGCATCCAAGGACACTATTAAAAAGTGAAAAGACATCTCACAGATTGGGAAGAAATGTTTGCAAATCATATATCTGATAAGGATCTAATATCCAGAATATATGAAGAACTCCTATGACTAAAAAATAAGACAAATAACCCAATTAAAAATGGGCAAAGGATCTCAATAGATATTTCTCCAAAGAAGATAGAAAAGTTGCCGATAAGCACATGAAAAGATACTTGGCATCATTAGCCATCAGGGAAATAAATCAAAACCACATTGAAATACAACTTCACAACCACTAAAATGATTGTAATGAAAAAGACAGATAAAGACAAGGATGTGGAGAATCATTTCACATTCCTGGTGGGGAATAAAGTGATGCATCCCCTTTGCAAAACAGTTTGATGTCTCAAAAGTTTAAACATAGAGTTACCATTTGAGCTAGCAATTCCACTCTGAGATATATACTAAAGAGAAATGGAAATATATCTCTACACAAAAACCTGTATACAATGTTCATTGCAGTATTAACCATAATGGCCCCAAAGGGGAAAAACCTAATTGTTCATCAAGGGATGGATGGAAAAACAAAATGTAGCATATCCATACAATGGAGTATTATTCAGCCATATGAAGAAATGAAGTACTGATACATGCTACAGTGTGGAAGAACCCTGAAAATATGTTAAGTGAAAGAAGCCAGTCAAAAGCACATAGCGTATGATTCAGTCAATAAGAAATGTCCAGAGCATGAAAATCTATAGGACAGAAAATATACGAGTGGATGCCTAGCACCACGTATTCGGGAGGGGATGGTTTGGAGTGACTGCTAATGGATATAGGATTTCCTTCTGGGGTGTTGAGAATATTCTAAAGTTGATTGTGGTGGTGGTTGCATAACTGAATATACCATAACCTGTTGAATTGTACACGTCAATAGGTGAACTTTATGGTATGTGAATTTTATCTCAAGTTTTTTTTAAAAGCTTATGCTTATCTTTTATAAAGTAGGCTACATAGTATCAAAAGGGACGTGAGGAACAGCATCTCATAACATCACAGGTAGTCAAAAGATCAGTGTTATTTCTAGACATAGTTTTGCCAAATACTTAGTTTGAGACTGAGCGGGTCACTTCTCTTTTCTTCAACAGATATGTTGAACCAAATGTCCTCAAGGTCTTTTCTAAGAATCCTTACTGCTAACTTTGTAGCTTAAAGTGTGCTGGATGTGTTTCCATCTTCCGCCTTGATTTCCCCAGTGGATCACTGTAGTGAGCTAGAGATAGAGACAGACATTGCCTCAGCAAAATGTGTTTGGCTTGCCCTGCAATATGCTTTGTCATCCCTGGCACTCAGAGGGTTTTATGTAACAGATGTGCTGTATTTTTCATTATATAAAAATAGACCTTGTATCATTGTGCCCTGGGAGAAAACCCTGCTCTGCCCCCAAGTTTTACTGCTGATTTCCATCAAGCTCTCAAGATGTTCTACTCTCTACTTCTGGTCTAATTGTCTCCTTTAACATCTGCCTTTTGGAACTAGAGGAAGGGTCACAAGTTTCCTTCCTCTTGGCCCTTGGAAGGCTGCCTCCCTCTGGAAGTTCCAGTCCAAGACATTTCA
Organism: Hylobates moloch; assembly: GCF_009828535.3. Taxonomy (NCBI): domain Eukaryota; kingdom Metazoa; phylum Chordata; class Mammalia; order Primates; family Hylobatidae; genus Hylobates; species Hylobates moloch. The sequence goes on along the minus strand of NW_026652289.1, from coordinate 39,387,681 downwards.
TGATTCATCTTCTGGTCTTTTATCCCACACAGAAAAGGGCTGCTTTGCTCTAGACTGTCATTCCATTTGCTCATATCCATTTCCTGCCAAAGTAACTATTTCCCCCAAAGAAAATAAAAGATGTTCTGAGTTGTTCATTAATTTCTGCATGTGGAATGAATGAGAAATTGATGTGAAGAACTCAGCAGTAATGAGGTGATGATCAAAATGGGATGGGATGACCCAAAAGCAATCCCTTGCAATGAACAATTAATTATTAAAAATTGGAGCTCAAGTACATTATATTACCAAATCAATCAGCCTGAACTTACTGTCTCATTAAAATTAGGGAGTTTAAAGCCAATTTATTTAAAACTGATTGATATTTTCCATTTAAAACATATATGAGTTTCTTGTGTTGCAGAGAATTAAGATTTGAATAGTCATGTCTTTTACAGGTTATAAATATATGGCTATTAGTAGATTCTTTATGGAAAATTTGCACATATGCATGGCTGTATCTTCCCTTTTCATTTCCAGAAAGCATAAACTAGCTCCCTTGTGTTCAAGCCTGAGTCTATTAGTAGCGGGGATATACGAGCATAGAGTGGTCTTTTTCCCCCCAAGATAATCTTTTCTTTCTCTCCCCTGCTCCTGCTCTCCCCGCTGTGTTACAAAGGAACAAACATATTTATGAGGAAAATGTGTCTTTCCTCAAAGGTTTGAAGGTCAGAATCTCTGAAATGAATAAATAATGACTAAATAGTTATTTCACATTTGGCTGATAAACAGAATGATATTCCTTCAGAAGAAAGGAAGAAAAATTAGCATACAGGCATTTGAGAGAGACATATATGGTTCAACAGAGAGCTTGTACCTGAAAAATATCTGGAATAAGATATTCTCTTGGCCTTACTCTTTCCTTGTCTTCTCCCTACCCTCAACCCCTTGCCTGGTTTCTCTTTTGTTTTAGTACCCGTGTGAAAAGCCCTTTCCTTCTTTATGTTGCTCTTAATCCACACAGAATACCAAAAGTAGTTGTCAGAACAGGGATTGTCTGGTAGCAAAAACCACTGTTTATATGCAAACAGCTGCCATAAGAATGCCTTCTGTACATGAAAACCATACAGAAGCCAATATTCATGGCTTCTGGAAATTGCCTTTATTTTTTCTTGAACTGGATGGAGGCTTGCTCTTCTACAAAAAGTAATGTCAAAAACATTCCTATCCTAAAATCATAAGGGAGCGAGTTTGAGAATGTTGTACACACACACACACACACACACACACACACACACACACACAGCTTATTTTCAGTTATGCTTTATGTGTTCAAAAACATAGTATTTAATAATGGACAGAATTTGGAATAATGTAGATGTCTTGGGGACCACCTCCAAAGGTTTTCAGCATGGAGGTGTTGGAAAGTCTTCACTAAAAAATGTGATCTCCATAAAGGCAGAGATTTTTGTCTGTTTTGGTCACAGCAGTGTTTTCTGTGCCAAGAGAGGTGCTTGACACATAGCAGGCACTCAATAAATATTTGTTAAATGAAAAGGGCAGGTTAAGGCTTGGGTCCAGAAAGAAAATCCTAAGACATTTATTTTCAAGTCTCTTGGCAATGAGTTGTAACTGGTTCCCTTTAATGCAAAACTCTTGCTTTTAGGAAGCGACTTTTTGAACAAGTAAACAGATTTCCACTAAAACCTAGGAAACTTTTCACCAAATCTACTTCCTATTTCAAGTTTTAAAACTTAGGTGTTTTATTTATTTATTTTTAGAGTAATTGTAAGAAAAAAGGAAGACAATACTGTTAAAATACCAATCTTCTCGAAATTTATTTATAGGTTCTACACATCCCAGTAAAACCTTTTGTAGAAATTTACAAGCTGATTCTAACATTTATATAAAAGTCAAAGGACCTATAATAGCTAGAACAATTTTTTTTAAAAAGAACGATGTTGAAGGATTTACACTGCGTTATGTCAAGACTTATTATAAAGCTATAGAAATAAAGACAGTATAGTATTTGCATAAGGATAGACAGATTTATGGAACAGAATAGAAAGCCCAGAAATAGACCCAAACTTATATGGTCAAGTATGTTTGACAAAGGTATTGTGCCAAAGCGACTTATTGAGGAAACGAAACTTTTTTCAATCAGTGATGCAGGAATAACTGAATATCCCCATGAAAAAGAAAAGACATCTGACCTCTACTTCACAATACATACAAAAATAAATTTGAGGTGGATCATAGACATAAATCTCTACACTAAATCTATAAATTTTCTAAAAGGAAACAAAAATAATTATCATTGAAGGTTTGGAGTACATAAAAATTCTTAGAACACAGAAAGCACAGCCATAAAAGAAAAAAAGAGTTGAATTTCATTAAAACTAAAAACTTTACTCTGTAAAAGACATGATTAAGAGAATGGCAAGACAAGCCACAGAATGGGAGAACATACTTGCAGATCACATATTTGACCAAAAAACTTCTATCCAGAACATATGAAGAATTCTTTTTTTTTTTTTTTTTTTTTTTTTGAGATGGAGTCTCGCTGTGTCACCCAGGCTGGAGTGCAGTGCGTGATCTCGGCTCACTGCAAGCTCTGCCTCCTGGGTTCACACCATTCTCCTGCCTCAGCCTCCCGAGTAGCTGGGACTGCAGGCGCCCAACACCATGCCCGGCTAATTTTTTGTATTTTTAGTAGAGACGGGGTTTCACCATGTTAGCCAGGATGGTCTCGATCTCCTGACCTCGTGATCCGCCTGCCTTGGCCTCCCAAAGTGCTGGGATTACAGGTGTGAGCCACCGTGCCCGCCCCCACTGGGAATTTTAAATGGTGAAAAGTACACCTTGAAATTCTGTTTGGTGATTTCTTATCAGGTTTAATCCACATATATCTATATTGTGATCTAGATATTTTCCCAAGAGAAATAAAAACTTATGTCTACAAAAAAACCTGTACAAAAATGTTAACAGCAGCACATTCATAATAGCCCCAAACTGAAAACAACCAAAATACCCATTGATAGGAGAATGGATAAACAAATTGTGAGATACTCATTTAACGAATACTGCTTCGAAAGAAAAAGGAATTAACTACTGATATATAAAATGATGTAGGTGAATCTCAAAAACAATATGCCAACTGAAAGAAGTCAGTCAAAAAAGAACACACGGTTTGGTTTTATTTCTGTGAAACTCTAGAACAGAAAAACCACACTATGAAGAAAGAAAGAACAGTATTTACTTCAAGATAGTGAATACTGCTGGAAGGTGCAGGAAGGCACTTTCTAGAGTTGTAGAAATGCCTTCTAGCTTGCATGGGTTACACAGGTGTATGCATTTGTTAAAACCATGTTAAACTGTATCCTTTAGAACTCTACATTTCACTGTATGTAAATTACACCTCAAATCCAATATAAAACATCATTTTTATAAATATCCACACTTTTTGTCCTAGAAGGTGGATTCTCTTTTCGCATGCAAGAAGATGATGAATATATGAATCATCATAACTTATTACAAAATAATTTGTGGGAGGCATAAAATTATAATTATTAAAAGATATTAAATGGGAGATAAAGGTATAAGGAAAAATAACTTGTCATGCAATCAGCCTTAAAACCATGTTGACAGTTTTACGGTTTAATCCTAAATTGAGTATGAAAGTCAAATTTCTAAAGATAAGATATGGAAGAAAAATCTAGTGTTCCAGTAGCTAAATGACTCTTTGTGGGAATGCACACACTTCCTGTGGTTTGTGCATAGCCTCCTAAGGTGCCGACATTTTCTTTCATAGAGCAAGGGAGGACTAATGAGGCCTGAGAAAGACTACAGCCAATGGTAGAATGTCTTTCTTTACCAAAATCATACTATAAAATTTATTTTTACAGTAAGAATGTAAGAAGTAAAGTCCTTCAGCAAAAGCCAATGTCTATTAGCTATAAGATGGCAGCTAAAATTGTGTGGCTTTTTCTTCCTTCCCTATTTCATATGCTTTCTTGTGCATTGACATCACTCATACTTTTTTACTAAGTGCTGTTTATATTCAGTGCTGTGATATTGGCTACTTTTGGGAGGAATATGAAATTCTCTATTTAGTAAATGTGCTAAGTTAGAACTTTGAGTCAGGTTGGATTCTCCAAAGGCAGACCTCAGAGTTAAGGCTTCGTATGCCTGTGCTTATTTAGGAAGTGCTCACAGGGAAACCCAGATACCTGTAAGGCAGGGAGGCAGGGGGAGGCAGGCAGGACGAGGGAGCCCAGCAAGGGTGTGGTCTGAGCCAAAGTCCAGAGAGAGAGGAACTTCAGCCTGACCCTTCCGGGAAACTGCAGTGTCAGTTACACAGAGTCATTCCAGGCCACCAGCCTGGCAGCAGGTGTCTTGCATACCCCTACTCCTGTCTATCACTCTGGGGCACTCCACCCACTTGGGCAGAGCAGCTCCAGTCACCTAGGGAGCAGCCCTCTGAGAATGAGTAGAAGACGCTCGTTGTTGGAAGCAAAAATATATTGGAATCGGGGGGTGCTTAAAAAATGGTAAAGATATGAAGCACCAACTTTATATGTAAGAAGCGCTTTACAAGCTTAGAACATTACCAAATGTTTTGCTACCCTTTTGCCTACCCGTATTTTGATTCATGATATATTTGGATTTGTTTCATCTTGTGTGTTTTGCATTCTGTTTTCTATTTCCCCCACCTTTATAGTTTCCGTTAAACTGCTTAAGTTTTCCTCATTCTTTCTTCCTCTTTCTACTAGTTCTAGAGTTATGTCTTCTGTTCTATTCTTTCAGTAGTTGCCCCTTGATTTTTTTAAAAATTTTTATTTTTCCAGTTAAGAATCACGTTTTCCAAATTTTACTGATTCAAACAAGGTTATTGCTTGCTCAGGGTTGCCCTTTGATTTTTAACATGCAGACTTGACTGACAGGATACCAAGGTATCAATGCCTCAACTGCTCTATTGAGAACATTAGGCTGTTGTACTCTAATCACCCATTTATAGCTTCTAAGTGATTTTTGTCCAACAATTTGTGGTTCTGCATTTTTTATCCAACCACTAGTAGTTTTTTATATATATATATATTTTTTACATTCTTTGCTTATTTAGATTTATCAACATGTTTACACGTTTCTTTACTCACCACTGCTCCTTGCAACTGTCTCCATCTTTCTGGGTTCAATTTTCATGTTACTGAAGTACAACCTTTGGTAACCTGTCTTTTCCTTCTTTGAACAAATATTGACTGCAGTGGGGAAGAAGACAGAAAAAGTTCCGCTTTCATGGGACTTTCAATGAGGAGAGTTTGTGGGAGGTAAACTCTGTCTACAGTGTCTTCATTGTATCCTCATGCTTGAATGGTAGTTCATGGTATCCCATCTGGATTGACCATATCTTCCTTCACCATGTGCAAGATACGGTCATGCACCAAATAACAGTGTTTTGGTCAGTGATGGATTGTGTATACAGCAGTGGTCCCTTCAGATTATAATATATTTTTACTATATTTTTTCCATGTTTAGATATGTTTAGATACACAAATATTTCCCACTGTGTTACAATTGCCTACTGTATAGTAACATGCTATAGAGGTTTGTTGCCTGGGAGCAAAAGGCTACACCATATAACCTAGGTACGTAGTAGGCTATACCATCTAGGTTTGTGTAAGTACATGCTATGATGTTTGCACAGTGGTAAAATTGCCTGCACACACATTTCTTAGAATATATCTCCATCCTTAAGAGACACATGATACATGACTGTATTGTGTCTCTAGATGGGTCCTGTGGTGGAATCAGGTGGGCTTTTTTTTTTTTTTGAGACAGAGTTTTGCTCTTGTTGCCCAGGCTGGAGTGCAATGGCATGATCTTGGCTCACTGCAACCTCCACCTCCTGGGTACAAGAGATTCTCCTGCCTCAGCCTCCCAAGTAGCTGGGATTACAGCCATGCACCAGCATGTCTGGCTAATTTTTGTATTTTTAGTGGAGACGGGGTTTCTTCATGTTGGTCAGGCTGGTCTCGAACTCCTGACCTCACGTGATCCCCCACTTCGGCCTCTCAAAGTGCCGGGATTACAGGCACGAGCCACCATGCCCGGTCCCATTCTGTCTATTCTGATCTCCTGGAGCTCCTATTAGACGAATGCCTGTTTTTGCTTGTGCAAATGCTAATACATCTTATAGCCCAGGGACAGAGTCAGCCTATGCCTTCAAAGAAACATGAGTTCTCAAACAAAAACCTTATTCGAGCTGCATGATAAAATAGTGAGTAGGAGCTGCAGACATTCTAGCGCAGCCCACCTGACGCCTTTGATTCTCCCACGTAGTTTCCCTCTGGCTCTCATATTCTGCTCCCTTCCAGGAGTAGCTGAATTTTTGACAAAGAAGCCCAATCTTCTGTTTCTGGTTTTGGACAGGTTTATATTTCGAACTTGGGACATTTAGGTTTGTTGGTTTTCTTCCCTGCAGCTAGTCCTGCTCCTGCATGAGGTGCAGTAGCTGTGCCGAACTGTTCTACCTCCTGGGACTCTCAGAGCTGCCACAGGCTCTGCTGCTGGGGTGAGGCAGACCTCTCTGGCTCCCTGTCGTGCACATGGAGCCACCAAGGCCAAATGACTCTGGCTGTTTTTTAAAGACTACAATGGTAGGTACCTGTCATTATACATTTGCCCAAACTCATAGAACGTACAACATCAAGAGTGAGCCCTAATGTGAATGATGGTGTCTGGCTGATAATGATGTGTCAAACCAGGTTCATCACACGTAACAAATGTACCACTTTGGTGGCAAATGTTCACAGTGAGGAGTCTGTGCATGTGTGGGTGGGGGCCGGGGTATATGGGAACTATCTGAACCTTCTGCTTAATTTTTCTGTGAACCTGAAACTACTCTAAAAAATAAAGTCTATTAAAAGAAAGATTATACACACACATTGCACATACACACAGACAAACACAATTTTTTTTTTGAAAGGGAACGAGCAATGCACAGTTTTCCTTAGGTTTTAAGAATCACTCATAGTTTTGCTGTGTGTGTACATACGTTTGTGTGTTTGTGTAATGTGTATACATATGCAATGTGTGTGTATAAAAATTAAGTATATGTATTGTATATAAATGCACACACACACATTTCTCTCTATATATCTCTAATATATATATATGTGTGTGTGTGTGTGTGTGTGTGTATATATATGTTTTACTTCTGTGGTCAAATTCCAAGAAAAGCTCTTCGTTGGGTGATTAGGTGACCATATGTTTCAAATGGAAAAGAGAAACTGGTAATCAATTAAGTGCAAACTACCATTCCAAAGCCAGAGAAATGAGGGGAAAATGGCAAATAATGATAAAGGCAAATGATAAATGGCAAATAATGATAAAGTTAGTTTTACTGGAAGGTCATCAGATTAAAACAACCAAAAGCAAAGCAGGCAGAGAGTCCCCTCTTCTCCTCCCATCCCATTGGGCACGCTGTGTAGATTAGAAAGAGCTGCTAGAAATCATCTCGGAGAACATTCCAGATACTTGAGACTTGTCAGGGCCCTCTTCCAGAAGGGGAGCAGAAGCCCTCATAATAAGCTGCTGACTGGACCCTTATGGCTGGGAAACACTGTAACCCTGTAATTTGGCTCGTGAAGGCCACATTCTTCTTTGGCGCATAAGCCACTGGTCAATTATTGCGGTTGGTGAGCTTTCCTTTTGGGCATGAGTCAGGGCTAATTTTACATGAAAGAAGGGTTTTCCTTCTGGCACAGACTCACCACAATTACGGAATCATATCATGGCATTGCTGGAAATGGAATTCTCCAGGAGCTCCCAGGGGTGCTGTGGGGTTACCCATGGGGCACCATGTGCTGGAAACATTTTCCACAGCTGCGTCCAGCATCTCCTCATCATGGCTCTCTTTGAACTTTTCTCATCTTATAAGATTTAGGATTCTAGGGTCATAAATCACCTTTTACTAAATGCTTGGCTGTGATTATTTACTCATCCTTGGAATCAAAGACCACTCTCGCCTAAGTTATCTTTGTCTCTTCTTTCCTCTTACAAAAAGCCTCCCTTCTCCTCCATCTCCCCTTCTCTCCTTTCTTCCCTCTCTCCTCCCCTCCCTTTTCCTGTAATTATGGGTAACCTGTTATATGAAGACACTCTACAAAGCTACGTGACACTCATGCTGTACATTTAGGGCAGTTTTTACACCTGCTTTCCTGGGATTCTCATGACTACCTGGGGGAAAAGGGAAGAGTATCATCTCCAGAGGGGCAGTGCTGCTTTCAGAGAGAAGATGGGTTTGGGAGGCATGTGGAGGCTCCACACTTACTATATATATGACCTGGACAAATTACTCCATCTGCTTAAGCCTCAGTTTCCACATTTATAAATTAGCAATCATAACATTACTCTCATAGGGTTGCTTGAAAAATTGGAAGAGATACTTCAAATAAAGTGTCTTACATGTTGCTTAACACATACAAGGACTTAGTGCATTTTTATGTTTGTTTTATTATTAGTCTGCATTTAGATTTAATGAAACTGAGCCTCAGAGAGGGGAAGTGACTTGCCAAAGGACACAAAGGTAACAAGGAGCAGAACCAGCACTGACGTTGTGGCCTTTGGACTCCAGTCATCGTTCACCTGCTCTTGATGTAGGATTGAAATGCTGCCCTCTCCTACAAAGGGGGAGTGGGTGGGACAGACACTGCTGTTCCCTGTACATCTTTTCTTCAAAATCCCTCCATGAAGAGAGCCTCTTCCTTGTATGTTATGAGTTGAAAGGGAATCCGTGGCTGGGTGTGGTGGCTTACGCCTGTAATCCTACCACTTTGGGAGACCGAGGTGGGCGGATCACGAGTTCAGGAGATCAAGACCATTCTGGCTAACATGGTGAAACCCCATCTCTACTAAAAAATACAAAAAAAATTAGCCGGGCGTGGTGGCGGGCACCTGTGGTCTCAGCTCCTTGGGAGGCCGAGGCAGGAGAATTGCTTGAACCCAAGAGGCGGAGCTTGCAGTGAGCCAAGATTCCACCACTGCACTCCAGCCTGGGCGACAGAGTGACTCCGTCTCTACAGAAAAAAAAAAAAAAAAAGGGTAATCCATTCCTTTGTTTCGTGGCTGGGTTTTGGTGACTTACTGTAAACGAAACCCTTTTCAGTCTTTGGGTAAAATGCTGCTGAGTGTAGTGATTCTGGAATGATGAGAGAATCCATCGCAGGTACTGTGGCAGACAGGAGCTGACTCCTGCAACTCGGGATTGCCATGCTCAAGGAGGTGCGCCAGGACTCCAAGCTGTTTGAACAAGTGGATAATGAAACGATGCTGATTTATTTATATGCCTTACTGCTGCCTCTTCCTCAGTTGTTTGAGGTGTATCAAATATTTTTACTCAAGATTTTACCTGAATACCAACAAAGTGCATGGCAACTGACTATACATCTTTTCTCTCCTGAACAGAAGTCGGATAAACATTAATAACAAAAGTGATTTATTGCAGGCTTTCTGCTTGGATGATAACAAATAGAAAGTAACTTAAAAGCAGAGCTAGAAAATTTATATTGCATGGTTTGAAATTGCTGCTTTGAAATACTGTATTTGGAGAGGCAGCTGGGAGTCCCCAGCAGTAATGATACCCGCTGTGTGCCAGCACCATTTCTACCTGTGGTGTGTCTCCTTTAGATGTTGTGGGAGGTGAGAATGTGTCTTCTGTATTTGAAAATGCTGGAATTACCCACTGCTTGAACTAAGTTTGATCTGTTTGCAATCAAAAAGAAAAATCTCCAGGCACATTATTTTAGCACAAAAAGCATTGACAAACTGCTTTGGGGATTGTCTCTTTTGTACCTGGCTGTAATTTGAAAGCTCTCCCAATTATAGTCCCTGAGTTAGGTCATCAGAGTTTTATCTTATTCTACCTATCCCTCTTCTCCCCCACCCTCTGACACACTCTCTGGCAAGTTCCTTTGACTTCAAGAGGTAATGGTCCTCAACCTTTCTGTAAAAGCAATAAACAGGAACACCATACTGGTTCAAAAGGCATTTTTTTCATGATGACTTAGAAAGGTGTAGAAAAAAAAAATACATGGTGGTACCTTTGAGATTTGGAATGAATCCCTTCTATTTTTGTATTCTGGAAGAGGCACTTGGGGTTTCCACTTAGTGAAAAGATAAAGAACTGAAAGTCAGGTAAAGCATAATGGATCCTCACAGTCATACTGGCCGTGGGTATTACGTTGTTCAAATGGGACATTTTGAGCCACATTAAAGTTTCTTCTTGTGCCAAATAATATAAGTAGAGAAACTGAGGATGTTTCCTGGAATTCTTAGTCACTAGATAATATACAAACTACCAAAATGCTTTTCCAGGAAGGCATATTTACCTGTTCAATCATTCCCTACACATTTCCTTGAATAATTTGAAAAATAAGGTCAATTAAATTGGACTATAAAAAATCAGAGTCAAGAAAGCAGAAAAAAACCATACGTTAGTGTGAATATGGTTATTCTCATATAGAAAATTTTCTTTAAGCTTCTTAATAGCTCAGTATGGTAGGGCATTGCCCCTTTTTATAGATGAGGAAAATGATTCACAGAAGAGGAAATAAAAAATCCAATATTTATTACTTTCTAAGTGGCAGGGTATTTTCTTTTCTTTTTTTCTTTCTTTTCTTTTTTTTTTTGAGCTAGAGTCTTGCTCTGTCTCCCAGGCTTGAGTGCAGTGGCACAATCTCAGCTCACTGAAACCTCCACCTCCTGGGTTCAAGCGATTCTCCTACCTCAGTCTCCCGAGTAGCTGGGATTACAGATGCGTGCCACTACACCCAGCTAATTTTTGTATTTTTAGTAGAGATGGGGTTTCACCATGTTGGCCAGACTTGTCTCGAACGCCTGACCTCAGGTGATTAGTAAGTGGCAGCATATTGAAGCAAATCTACAAGTGATTTCAGAGAGCAAGCTTATGACCACTACTCTAAATGTGCTACGTCCTCAGGTAAAGTTTTTCTTGTCACTAAATACTAGAGTAAAATTCTCACTTGTCCCCACAGTCAAGTTGGAATTTAATCACAAGCTGAATTGGCTTTTAACAAACTATTTTTTAAATGTGTCTGTGTTTTGTTCACCTGTGTAACAAAACTGCACATTTTGCACATGTACTCCAGAACTTAAAAGTTGATGAAAAAAAGTGTCTTTGTTTATGTACTCGTGTATGTGTGTGTGTGTGTGTGTGTGTGTATATATATATATATGTATATTTTATAAGTTGCAAACCAGAAAATAGTACCCAAATTCCTTAAACAGTGGACTGATTAGTAGAGCCAGCGTCTGGTTTCAGTGCAGAAGCCTGCAGGCTCAAAACCTACGAAGACTCCATGTCTCAGTCCAACTGTGAGGCTGGAAAAGACCAATGTCCCAGTTCAAAGCAGTCAGCAGGAGGAGTTCCCTCTTACTCGGCCTCCTTGTTCTCTTCTGGTGTTCAGTTGTTTACATGAGGCTGGTCCGCTCACATTAGGGAGGGCCATCTGCTTTACTCAGTCTGTGAATTCAAACATCAGTCTCATCTCCAGACACTCGCACTGACATACCCAGAATGATGTTTGACAAAGCGTCTAGGCAGCAGACAAGTGGAAACATGAAATTAACTATCACAAATGAATGTTATGGACTGAAGGTTTGTCCCCCACCCCCACATTTGTATGTTGAAATCTTAACCTCAGTGTGATGGTATTTGGAGATGGGCCTTTGGAAAGTAATTAGGTTTAGAGGGTATCATAAGGTTGGGCCTTCAAGATGGGATTAGTCCCCCTAGAAGAAGAAACACCAGAGAGCTAGCTATGTCTCTCTCTCTGCTTTTTGAAAACATGGTGAAAAGGTAGCTATCTGCAGACCAGGAAGAGCGCTCCGACCAGAACTCAACAATGCCAGCATGTGGATCTTGGACTTCCAGCTTCCAGAATTATGAGAAAATAAATTTCTGTTTCATGAGCCACCCAGTCTATGGTATTTTGTTATAGTAGCTTGAGCTGACAAGACTATCTATATATATAAAACCTGAGAATGTGAAATAAACAAATAGGTTACTTTTTTTTTTTTTTTCAGGTTGCAAGAAATCTTGATAAGTAGCTGTTCAGGGCTCAAGAAAGACAACCCTCTCCAGGAATGTCTTTGTTATTGGCAATACTTGAGTTATATAATCATCCTGACCTGCAAGGGAGGCTGGGATTTGAATATTTTACATTATAATGTCTAGAAAAGGGGGTTTTGGATGCCTGTTAAGTGAGATAACACACAGTATCTGCCATGGTATCAGTGAAAGAATTGGAACTAGAAGAGCTAAACAAAATCTAAAATCTCTAGGTTTCAATGAAAAAGATACATTGATTTTGTTTTTGTTCCCTCCCTGTTTGGTACTTGAGAAGGAAAGAAACAGAATATTAGGTAAGAATAATTTGGACAGATTTATCCTGTCTTGCAGATACAGAATTAATTAATATGTTTTTACTGAACACTTGGTATATTTCTGTATGAAATCCAGTGTTTTGCATGAGGCATTGATAGCCATTCTCTCTGGCTGTTTGTCTTTTTTTTTTGAGACGGAGTCTTGCTCTGTCGCCCAGGCTGAGTGCAGTGGCGCAATCTCAGCTCGCTGCAAGCTCCGCCTCCCGGGTTCACGCCATTCTCCTGCCTCAGCCTCTCCGAGTAGCTGGGACTACAGGCGCCCACCACCACGCCCGGCTAATTTTTTGTATTTTTAGTAGAGACGGGGTTTCACCGTGGTCTCGATCTGCTGACCTCGTGATCCGCCCGCCTCGGCCTCCCAAAGTGCTGGGATTACAAGCGTGAGCCACCGCGCCCGGCTGGCTGTTTGTCTTGAATACACAAAGCACCTTTATTTCAGTAAGGCATCTGTCAGGGTATAAATTGTATTCAACTAGATTTAAAGGCCAGCGATGTCCCGTTTAATCTGGATCTTAAAGGGTGATGCTTTCATGCTAGAGCCTCCTGTTTACCTTCTAAATTGAGCTCTTTTAACCGCTGTTTCTCTCTACCTAATTATCTTAAATGGAAGATGTTCTTAATTTGACTCACATTCTATCCCTGTGCTGGAACTGACCCACCTCTATGGCGGTGTCCCTATCACTTTGCCCAGCTTTTCCTAGTTCAAGCTGCTCCATGCCCAGCATGGACCATTCCCAGGTGGTGAGCCCCAGGCTTCTGTTGGCCCCTCTCCTTGACCTGCTCTCCAGACCACCACTAATCCATCTAGACTCAGGCCTACCCTCTTCTAATCAGGTTACTCCCAGCATTCTCCCACCTACACTCTAACTCCTGGGCTCTCACATAATTCTGTGTCTCCCTTGTTCAATTTCTCATTAGCCAGCTCCCTGGCTCACTCCTTCCACGTTTGCACGACACGTCCATTTATTTGGGGAACATCTGGCAAGAGTGGGGTGGAAAGGAAACTTCTGGAGGAAGTCTGCAATGTAGTGTTTGCTTTTCAGCATAACAAAGACAAGTCCTGAAGGTGAAATGCAAAGATAGACTATTCCATTTCGTAAAAATAACTCTTTATGCCTGCCAGTAATTATTGATTGGAGACAAGATGTTTGCCAACATCGCTGTTATAGCTCTGGTTCTGTGTGGATGTGGAATTTGATCAGCTTTAAAACATCAGTTTCAATAGACATGATTTTAGATGGTGGCACTTGGGATAATTTAAAGTCAAGCAGAAAAGAAATTCTACTGGGAGAGGGGGAAGATGCAGGGCACCCGTTCTTTGAACAAATTTTCTCCTTTCAGCAAAAGGTACCTGTCTTGAATTTGTTCTTTGAACAAATTTCTCCTTTCAGCAAAAGCTACCTGTCTTGAAGCCAATTCAGTCATGGCTCTGCAAGGTAGCTTATTAGCTAATTCAGTTCAGAATCACTTATGTAAATAAACTGATTCCAGACGATTAGGCTGTCCATCGAGAAGCTTATTTGTTAATTGACGAAGCTGTTATTTAGCTTCTGTGCTTGTTAATCCCCTCTTCTTTCTACGTCAATGAGGATAAGATACTTGTACCTTCTAGATAAAGGTCCTTAAATCGGGGTCCATGAACTTTCTGAAGCTTTACCTACAACTGAGATGATGCCCAGCATCAGGCACACTGTAGGTGTTCCCAACAGACGTTTGTTAAATGAATGACTGTGTGAATGAATGAAAGCTTGGTTTGTCATGAGACCACAGGACAGCATAATTTCAGAAAATACATTCACGTACTTTTAAAGACCTTCCTCATTTCTGATCCAATGCCTGAAAATGTGTCACCACTTTAATGTTTGTTAGACTATTCTATACACTATTAATTGAAATCTAAGAGGTAGACCCTGTTTAAACTGGCAGAGGACTGCTTTTTGCTCATTGCTAGAAGCTGTAATTTATATTTACAAATCTCTTGAATGAGGAGAGGGAGAATTGTATCTTACTATTTCTGTCTTTCTCTTCCTTGTTCCACTATAGGCTTTGAATGATGCATTGGCCCATGCTGACCACTTTCCGTTTCCCAGGACTTTTCGAAGGCAATGAATGAGAAGAAAGCAGAGAAAACCGTGGGCTTGAGGTCAGATGACTCAGGCTTACTGATCACATCAAGGACTGGATGCGTTGCTCTTAGGAAGGCGCAACTTCTACTACTTTCAGTCTTATCAACTGTGAGAGGTAATAATGATACCTGGAGATTATCTTGTTCTGAAGAACTAACATTATGAGTTTTATCATTATTAGCAAAAACTTGCCAGTACCAGGAATTGCTGCAGATGACTGAGGAAAGGTTTCTAGCCAGCTCTCAGAGGGAAGTGACTTGCTTGCAGCAAGGCTTCTTTCTTACCTGCAGTGTAAGTTGAGTTCAGACAATGGTGGTCTTGCATGCTGCAGACACATAGTCATGTCCTGTGCTTGCCCTGTGTGGCAGGGAACAGCAGCTCCTTTGCAGAAGGAATGGGCCACTGCAGAACTTCATGTGCTCACAATTTTTCTATGACATCCACTTGACTTTCTGTGTCCTCTTTGCTATTTTCATGCTATTGTTGCTACTTCATGGCCAATGCAGCTTAAGAAACATTTACTAAGGACTGGGAGAAAATCAGAAATATTTATGACTTAAGCACTGCCACTGAGTTGCTTCCATTTCTAGAAGGAGAAACCAGTCAAACAGTTCTATTCATGGCAAGGTGAAAAAGGGAAATATGATAACAGGAAAATTATAAAATAACTCTAGAAGAAAGAATACTTATTTTTCAGTGGAGAATTCAAAGAGAAGGTGCAAGGTCTTAGAACTAGGTGTTGAAAGATGAGCAGTCTTTTGTCAGGCTGAGATGAGAGGGAAGAGCATTAGAGGCTGAGGGAACATCATGAACAAAGGCATAAAAATAGAAAGAACCTGTGAGACCTGGGAATTAACAATGGTAGTTTGATAGTGGAGCAGATCTGGGGAAAGGCTTGAAAAATATACTGAATAGAGTGAGACTAGGTTTTAAATTGTTTTCAATGCAATTTAATAAAATTCATGATTTATTTATCTTGAAGTAATTTATAAAGTACAGATAAAAGGTAAAAGGCAGCTATTCCCTCCAGCATTTGTGCAATACTTATTAATGTTTTGGTGTACTTCCTTCCAGTCTTTTTTCTTCAAATTTACAGATTACTCTCCTTTCCTTATCCAATGTTATCTACTAAGCTTTACTGTATGCTGCAACATCAGCTTCACAATCAGCATAGTTATATAAAAGTCTATCTGTGTTGAATATATAAAGCAGGCTCATTGTTTCCAAGATGAAGACTTGGCAAGGCTGCAGATAAAATTTATTTGAAGGAGCCAGTCATTTTGATTTTCCGTGGTAAGAACCTATGGAGAAAAGCAGTCATTGGGATTATTTTTTACTAGAAATCATATCACAGGTATATCTAAGAAATAAGGAGTGCCAACTTCCTGGTAGGTGCTGCAGTGGTATTTGGTTGGATTTTATCTACCACTCTGTGATCTCTGGAGATTCTATATTGTGCTGCATCTATCCAAGGCTTCCTTGACAGGGCAACTACACATTTACCCAGAAAAGGGGAGACAGGATGGGCAGAGAGTTTATGTAGCCAGGAAATCAATCTTTATGGAAAATTCCTCTACTGTATGCATTCATTTAAAAAAATGCATGGAAAGGGTTAGGCAATGGTTTCTTAGATATAACACTAAAAACACAAATAACAAAGAGAAATATAAATTGGGTATCTTCAAAATGAAAAAACGTTTGTGTTTCAAAGGACACTGTCAAGAAAGTGAAAAGACAACCCACACGGAAGAGAATACGATAGTTCCCCCCTTATCCAGTTTTGCCTTCCCCAGTTTCAGTTACTAGTGGTAAAACACAGTTAGAAAATATTAGACAAAAATTCCAGAAATAGGCTGGGCTTGGTGGCTCACTCCTGTAATCCCAGCACTTTGGGAGGCTGGGGCGGGTGGATCACCTGAGGTCAGGAGTTCGAGACCAGCCTAGCCAACATGGTGAAACACCGTCTCTACTAAAAATACAAAACATTAGCTGGGTGTGGTGGTAGGCACCTATAATCCCAGCTACTGGGGAGGCTGAGGCAGGAGAATTGCTTGAACCCAGGAGGGGGAGGTTGCGGTGAGCCGAGATCGCACCATTGCACTCCAGCCTGGGCAATAAGAGCGAAACTCCTTCTCAAAACAAACAAACAAGCAAACAATTAGCCAGGCAATAGTGGCAGGTGCCTGTAATCCCACCTACTCGGGAGACTGAGGCTGGAAAATCGCTTCAGCGTGGGTAGATGGAGGTTGCGGTGAGCCAAGATCGCACCACTGCACTCCAGTCTGGGTGACAGAGCAATACTCTGTCTCAAAAATAATAATAATAATAAAAATAAAATAAAAATAAATCCAGAAATAAACAATTCACACATTTTAAAATGTGTGCTCTTCTGAGTAGTGTGATGAAATCTCACACTGCTTGGCTCCATCCCTTTGTCCAGTGTACCCATGCTGTAGATGGCACCCACCCAGCAGTCCTCATCATCATGGCCCAGGATCACCTGAAACGGATGATCCTCCTTTTGAGCTACCATCAGAAGGTCCACAGTACTAGCCCAGCACTACATCCCAGTGCCTACACAATTCATCTCACCTCATCTCATCACGTGGACATTTTATCATGTCACATCATCACAAGAAGGGTGAGTACAGTCCAGTAAGATATTTCGAGAGAGACAGAAACCATATTCACATAACTATTATTACAATATATTGTGGTAATTGTTCTATTTTATTAAGACTTATTGCTAATTTCTTACTGTGCCTAATTTATAAATTAAACTTCATCACGACTATGTTTATATAGGAAAAATCATAGTATATACATGGTTCCGTACTATCTGCAGTTGTGTGCCTCCGCTGGGAGGCTTGGACTATATTCCTCTTGGGTAAGGGGAGACTACTATACTGATGAGAATCAATTTCTAAATTTTTCAATTAGTTGTATTTCTTTTTTTCCAAAATTTTATTGTGCCTGTTTTAGTTGAGTGTTTTTCTCATTACATTACATAAACATTTCTGTAAGTTAAAGCATGAACATATTGTTATATTTGATATGATTTCTTTTCCAAGGCTATCCTTTTATATTTTGTCATATATACATTTAAAATTTTTTCATACGAAATCTGTTCATCTCTTCCCTTGTGATTGCTTCTTTCTCCTGTAGGCTAGAACATTTTTCTTCTCCAGAGGTCTGATAGATATCATATACAATTTTCTTCTTTTATTTTTCATGTGGTTTTAAGTTTTACCTTTAACTTTCACATTTAACAAATATTTACTCACTGTTAACTATGTGCTTGGTATATTCCTAGTATTTATTTAGGTTCAAGGTATGATGTTAGGGATAGTAATTTGGAAAAATTATTATCAAACTACCATTGTTAATTCTCAGGTCTTATAGGTTCTTTCTATTATTATCCCTTACATCATACCTTGAACCTAAATAATTTGGAAAATTATCATTCCTCACTGAAACTCTTATTAAGTGTGTGTGTGTGTGTGTGTGTGTGTTTGTGTGTGTGTAAATCGCTAACCATTCTTCTATGTTACTATATGACTCTTCTGTTCAATTTTGCTGTCTGTCTAGTTTCTGGCAGTATTATATACTTTTTCGTACTACATTTTTATAATATGCATTAATATCTGTTGATAAGATTGTTCCCCCATAATTATACATTTTCAAAATTATGTTTAATCTATGACCTGTTTCCTCCAGGAGACATTTAGAGCAATTTGTCAGGTTAAAAAGAAACATGCTGAGATTTGGATTAGATTTATATGAAACATAAATTGTTTTGGGAAAATGGGTACTTTCAAAACATGCTGCCGCTCTTCTCAGATTATGATGCTGCTTTTCACTTATTCAAGTTTTCATGACTTTCAATAAAATATTGAGTTACTCAAATAGATCACAGGTGTCTCTCATTAAAATTATTCCTTATAATCGCATTTCTGAAGATATTGTGAATTAGAGTTTTTTTCATTATAACTTCAGTCACTGTATGAGAATTTCTTTCTCTTTCTCTCTCTGTGTGTGTGTGTGTGTGTGTGTACACATTTATCTTTCATCAGGCTACCTATCAAACATTTGTTAATTAAAATAATTTCCGAGCTTATTCTCTTGGGTTAGCTATGAAATAATACTTTCAGAAATTTTTTTTCATTTTTTTAACATGTATCTTATTGCTATCTTATTTTTGCTTTCAGTGAATAGAATTTCTAGAATATGAATAATAGTAAAACTAGATATATTTATTTTATTTCTATTTTAACATGAATATGACTTTTAGATCAAAATAGATGGCTTTTATTATGGTAAAACAGTTTTCCTCTATTCTTCTATTTTAGTATTTTATCAAAGTACATTATTCTTGAATTTTTTCTTCTTTAATCCACTTATGCTAAGAATCATGTATCCTTAGAACATATTTCTTCTTCTTTAATCTACTTATGTCAGATATTGTATTAATACATGTCCTTATCTACTTATAGGACTCTTCCCTGAAAAAAAAAACCTTGGAAAGTGTAGGTCATGATAAAAAATGTTCTCATACTGAACCACCCTAGAACTGGAAGTCATTAATGCCAGAATGTGTGTTCCTAGGTCCTGCTTCTCATCAGGGCCGCCATATTGAAAGTAAATCTGTGGCTTTCAATTCAACTCTAACCAGAGCAAGGGACTCCTTTTGAGGAACCTGTAGGTCAGGGGTTGCCCTCAGAGGTCTGAGTTGCTCCAGGAACAATTCTCAATTCTCAAACCTGTCCTTGTGATACTGGTCCTAAGTGGTTCAGTTGTGGCACTCGGGGGCAGCCCGTTACAGTTCTTCCTTCAAGCCTGGAAATGATCTTAGAGAATGGAGAGAACTTGAGGATTCCTTGGCTTTACTGTAAATGGCTACCTGATGTGCTCCAACTAGCATGATTTTCCCAGTTGGACTCCATGCATCTTATACAGTGGCTTGCTTCAAGTGTGAATGCATAATTAAAGGGTTTTGGTGTTTGTATTTTCTCCCTCTCTCTGGGGCATACCTCTCCATATTCTTTATCTGTTTCAATATTGGACACCTTCCTGCCAAGATGGCTGGATTGCTGGTCATGTGATCACATAATACTCCAAATGCTGAAACGTACAAGATTTTCCTAATCCCCATTGCTACTCTTGAAACAGTTCAGTGGCACACTTTCAACCATGGCCAAATTTCAGAATCACCCGAGGATCCTCTTAAAAATGGTGACACCCAGGCCCTACTGTGTACCAGTTAAGTCAGTGTAGTGCCCACCCCTCCCCACAGGGCTGGCTGTGTGTGATGAGGTGTCAGCCACACCCTTCAACACTTGGTCGGTGGCCCCTCAAGAACCGTGTGTCCAGGGAGGCCAGTCATCTGAGACACGATTGACACTTCTTTTCTCTTCCCCTCTCAGGATAACTCTGACTTCTTCAGGTACTTCCTTTCAACTGTGGGAGTGTTCGTTGTTAGTTGGTTTGTTTAATTTGTTGCCTTAGGGGCAGAGAAATGAGTTAGTGGTTCTTCTTAGTTCACAGCGTATTATTTTCCTGGTCTGTGGCAATTCAGGCTCCTTCTCCACCCCCTTTTTCTCAAGGACATACCATGACTTTTGTGGGCCCTAGTCACTTTTGTTTTTGTGGGTCTCTCTCGCTATGATAGATTTTTGTGTTTCCTTAAAATTTCATTTTTTTCCTGATGTCTGAAAAACAAAACTCTTTCATCAACCCAAAGAGTTCTTAGTTTCATTTTGATTTTTAAAGGAACTTAAATATTTTTATGACTCCTTAAAAAGTACCTTGGACCTAAGGCATTGTTTACTGGACCAACAGATCAGTTAGCCCTGCCTCCACCTTCCTGCTTTCTCCTTTATCTTTATACCCTGCTGCCATTCTCTTCTCCTAGCCAAAGAGGCACATCTTCCCTTGTTCTGGATCTGTTTCTTTATATATATTCTTGCATAATGTGTATTTGTATATTGTTTTATGTATTTAAAAAATTAAAAAAAGTTAGAACAGTTAGATTGATAGATTTTAGATTGAAGATTGCAAAGATATTAGAGAATTTCTAAATATCCTACATCTATTTGCCCTATTAACATATTACCTTGGTGTGATACATCAGACACAATTAATCATCCACTATTGATACATTATTAACTAAAATCCGTAATGCATTCAATATCCTTATTTTTAAAAATAGGATGTACCTATTCTGTTTAAGGATTCCATCCAAGATACTACATTGAGTGTAGTTATCATGCCTCCTTAGACTCCTCTTGGTTCTGACAATTTCTTAGACTGTTTTTAATGACTTTGACAGTTTTGAGGAGCACTGGTTAAATACTTTGTAGAATGTCCTTCGAATGAGATTTGTCAGATGTTTTTCTCATGATTGGATTGGAGTTACAGTTTTAGGGAGGAAGATGACAGAGGTAAAGTCATTCTCATTACATCACATCAAGGGTCCACACCATCACATGACTTGTCACTGTTGATGTTAACCTTGATTCCTGCCTGAGGTAGCATTTGGTTTCTTCACTATCAAGTTACTCTCTCCCCACCTCCACTTACTTCCAGACTAGTCTTTGAAGACAAGTCATTCTGTTCAGCCCACACTTAAGGAATGAGAAGTTGTGCTCCCTTTCCTTGAGGGTGGAGTAGCTACAAAATTATTTGGAATTCTTTTCAGGAGAGATTTGCCTCTTCTCCTCACCTTTATTTATTTGTTTAATCATTTATTTATAACATGGATATTTGTATTATACCTGAGTAATAATCCGTTACCACTTTATCTTATTTCTCAAATTGTTTCAGCTTTGGCCTCTGGGAATGCTTTCAGCTGGCTTCTTGTCCTTTCAGTATACCACCATCTCTCTCTCTCTTTATTTCTCCCTCTCTGTCTCTTTAACACTTCCTTCCTTCTGGAATTACAAGATGCCTCAAGTTCATTTTGTAGATTCCCTGCTCCTGTCCTAGAATCAGCCATTTTTATAAGGATTCCTGTTTTGTTTTGTTTTGTTTTAAATTGAGAATAGTATTAACCAAAATCTTGGCCCTATGTGTATGTGTAGTTCCTGGGCTGTTGTTCCTTCTAGGCCCTCTCAGTTGGCAAAGCAAGGAAATATATATGTGTATGGATTTACACACATTTAATATTTTTGTAAATATGTAAATATAAACATTATATATATTTTGTATATATGTAACCATCTATATCTCTATTAACCTCAATATGAGCTCTACTCAACTGATGTCTCCAACTACAATCTGCTATTATATGGATCATTCAGGCTGCCTCCTCTTGTCTATAACCTCCCACTTAATGATGAGAAACCTGGCCTCTACCATCTACTCTTCACTTATTTAACTGTCCTATTCCAATATACCTGTATTGCAGTATCACAATTATTAATAACCACTCCCATGGAAAACAGCTTTATCAACTAGAGTACAGTGTTTATGTACGGTTTCTTTTTGCCATTAACCTTACAGGCTTCATTTCCAAAGTTACTTAGGTCAGTACCTTTTTCTCCCAGTCCCTTCAGGGAGATTCTTTAATTGTCTCATAACACGGTTAGCATTCTTTGTCACAGTGTGCATTCTATCCTGGGATGCCCTGATGTCCTAAAGAATTTTCCGGATTCATAAACATTAAGATTCTCTCTTTGTGCTATAAAGTTCTATACAAATGTGTAGTGTCTTTTATCCACTGTAATAGTTTCACTGCCCTAAAAAGTCTTCTCTGATTCACCTATTCTTACCTTCCCCAACCCCCTGATCCCCCTGGCAACTGATATTTTTACCATCTCTATCGTTTTGCCTTTTCCAGAATACCATATAATTAGAATTATACAGTATGTAGCCTTTTCAGACTGACTTCTTTCACTTAGCAATATGCATTTAAAATCTAAAATTCATCCATGTCTTTCCATGGCTTGATACTCATTTTTTTTGTCATTGAATAATATTCTAGTGTGTGGATGTGCTAGTTTCTTTATCCATGCATGTATTGGAGGATACCTTGTGCTTCCAGCTTTTGGTGACTATGAATAAAGCTGCTATAAACATTCATGTGAATTTTTTGTGTGTGGTTGTAAGTTTTCAAAGAAGTTGGATAAATACCTAGGAGTGTGAACGTTGTATCATGTGGTAAGTCTGTGTTTAGCTTTGTAAGAAACTGGTAATCTGTCTTGTAAAGTGGCTGTACCATTTTGTATTCCTACTCACAATGAATGAGAATTCCTTTTGTTTTGCATCCATTTCTGCAACTGGTATTGTTAGTTTTTAGATGTTAGCCATTCCAATAAACATGTAGCAGTATCTCATTGTTATTTTAATTTCTAATCCCCTTATGACATGGTTTGGATGAATGGTTAATCTGTGTAAATTGATTTGTGCTATATATCTCATTCTGTCACTTTTTTTCACTAAGCACTCCATATTTAGGATTCACTTATGTTACTGTCTAATCCATTGCTTTTAACTGCTGTGTAACACTCAGATACATCCACTACATGTCCCAATTCACTCTCTCAGTTTCAGACGTCCCAGTTGCCTCCTACTGTCTACCACCACAGATAGTACTGCATTGAACATCAGTGTTTATATCCCCTTATGAACCTATGAGGAAATTTCTTGGAGAATATACACACAGGTGAATTACTCAGTCATTCTATATGCACATTCTCAGTGTGACCAAGAGCAATGCTAGTTGGCTCTCCAGAGTGGCTACACCAGCTCAAGCTCCCACCTGCCATGTATGGGCTTCTACATCATGTACTTGACATTTTCCATCTTTCTTTTTCTTTTTTCCTTTTAATTCTTTCTTTCTCTCTCTCTCTCTTTTTTTTTTTAGACATAAAGTCTCACTCTGTTGCCCAGGGTGGAATGCACTGGTGCAGTTCGAGCTCACTGCAGCCTCAAACTTGTGGGCTCCAGGGATTCTCTCACCTCAGCTTCCAAAGTAGCTAAGACTACAGGTGTGCACCATTTCACCAAGCTGATATATTTTTATTCTTTGCAGAGATGGGGTCTTGCTCTGTTGTCCAGGCTGTTCTTGAACTCCTGACCTCAAGCAATCCTCCCACCTTACCCTCCCAAAGTGTTGAGATTATGGGTGTGAACCACTGTGCCCAGCCTAGCTTTCTAATTTTTGACATTCTAATAGGTGTAAATGATATCTCAGTACTGTTTGAATGTGCATGTCTCTATTACTGTAATCACTAATGATTTTGAGCATCTCTTTGAGTGCTTAGGTAGTCTTTTGCATTTATTTTCCTCTTCAAATTACATGTTCATATTCTTTGCCCATTTTTCTATTGGGGTTGCTATCTTTTTCCTATTGATTTTTAGGCATTCTTTGTGTATTATGGATATTTCTATTTATTTTGTCCATGCTGTTCTTAGTTTTGATGTAATGACACTTATGAATTTTGTCTTAAGTTTTGTGCATTTGAACTTTTATTTACAAATGCATTTCCCTGCTCTGAGGTCACAAAGATATTCTCCCACATTTTTTCCTACTAATTATCTTCACATTTAGATCTTTAATTCATCTGGAGTCCACCATTTAATGAGGTAT
This sequence comes from Hylobates moloch, assembly GCF_009828535.3. Lineage (NCBI taxonomy): Eukaryota > Metazoa > Chordata > Mammalia > Primates > Hylobatidae > Hylobates > Hylobates moloch. The sequence continues at coordinate 39,363,522 of NW_026652289.1, read as the reverse complement.
AGGAGGAATTCAATTTTATTTTTCTCTATATTGGGAGCTAGCTTTCCCCAAACCATCTTCTAAATGGTCCGTCATTTTCCTATGGATCTGTAGAGACTCCTTTATGTTATATTTATGTTCCATTTGATTCATAGATCTATTCATTTTGTTTCACTGGCATGGGTCTTGCACCAGTTTCAAGATGTTTTTATTAATTTTTTATTACTATAGTTTTACAACCTGTCTTGATATCTAGTCAGTCAGGTCCTTCTTCTTTATCATTCTTTTTAAAGGTTGACTTAATGGTTCATGGACCTCCCATCTAGAGGTTGCTTTAGTCACTAACTTCCAAAGAGCCTCCTGAGCTAGGGAACTCTGCTGCCAGAGTTCTTTATAGTACTGATGATGCACATGTTTGAGCTCCCTCTGATTTCTCCAGTTTCAAACAGTGCATCTCTAAAGACCATAATGCTAATCTTAGTGTTGTTTCCATGATTTCCACTAAGCATGAAAAGGAATTTCGAGGGCCAGCACTGGCCACAAATGATCAGCCTGTCCTGTGCTGTTGGGCAGCTGTAACAAGGGTCCACTCTTGGCTCAGTTCTGGGCTGAGGATTTACTCTTGAGTAGTAGCATGGTAATATGTCTCAGCTCAGAATTACTGGAAAAGCTCCAAATGTAATTCTGATACTATTGGAGCCACTCTGTATCCTGAAGCTTTTGGTGACTTTAGCTCAAATGTCCAATTTTCTCTGCTTGGCCAATTTCAAAGACTTCACCCATTTTTTTTTTTTTTTTTTTTTCTGAATTCCAACTCATCTTTCCTTACGTTTTTCTTGCTTTGAAGAAGTTAATCTGCAACTTAAGGTAAAAAAAAAAATAGAACAGTTTTCAAGATGATCCCTTTTGAATATCTTGGGAAGTCAGGGTGATATACTAACATGAGTGAAAAACTGACATTCCAGTTCTGGTTCTACCACAGGTTATAATTTTAGGAGAGAGACTTTATGTGACATCTCTATTTGTTCCCATGCAGTTCGAAACACAGATCTCAGTCTCTTCTCTATTTTTCCTGAAGGAATCTATTCACAGATAAGGTTTTGTGGATTCAACAGCTTTACTGAAGATGTGTAGATTGTTGTTAGCACTTCCTACCTTGCACAGCCTCTTGTACCCTCACTGGCTCCATGCATCTTCCTCTGCTGCCTTCAAGAAGCTCCAGATCCTGCCACAGACATGCTCCACTCAGAGGACTGGAGTCCAGTCCCCAAACAGTGCTTTTCTCTTTGGGAAGCACCCCCTTGCCCACTGCCATTAAACCTCTGGAATTCTATGGAATGAAGTAAACCTTAACTTATGACATTCTTATTTGTATTGACATTGTTATCATTGTTGTCACCATCACACTGATAGCTAACACATACATTTAGAGCTTCCTTTGGAATAGTGAATAAAAAATAGGGTCAAATGATGCCCTCATTTGAATTCCTATGCTGGGCCTTTGATGTAGTGTCTACTGCAGAGATCATGCTGTGGGACTCTATAATAGGTGATATAGTTAGTAATTAAAATAAAATTGACAACAATAAAATGAAAGGTACCTTCACTGAGCACTTAGCATGTGCTAGGAGCCATCTAGGTATGTAATATATTATCTTTGATTCTTGTGACAAATTATTGATGTAGATATTATTATCTGCATTTGATGGGCTAAAAACTGTGTCTGAGCAAAATCACCAACTGGGCCATGCCTCTGACTGATTTACAAACTTCGTCAATTAAAGTTCTCATTTGAGAAAAACACCATGATCAGGGCTCTTGGGGCTGTGATGATAATGATGCTAGGGCGTTCTGTGAACACCCAGGGCACTCAGTGATGGGAGCAGGCGTATGTAATTCTTCCCTCTCCCACCTTCTCTTGACCAAAACGTATGCTTCAATCTCCTGACCTGGAACTGACTCTACTCACAGGCAAGTAAGGGTGTGTGAGAACCACTTGCTCGGGATGGATAAAGCTATAAAGTGCAGGGGCCCGTGGTTGGGGAGCACGTCCTCCAGAGGACAGTCTTAAATCCAGTCTAGCCTTTCCCTTCACCACTTGCACATGGGGCAATGGAGACCCAAAGGGAGAAGGCACTCGTGGAGTCACAGCTGGTTACTGGCGGAGCTAAGACGGGAACTTCGCTTTTTTGGTCGTTGGACTCCTGTTACAGTGCTCTTTCTTTACTTTATATCACATTACATTTTAAAATGCAGAATTTATTTCCCTGGGAAAATGTGCACATTTTTGATGATACTTATGTAGGTTATTTTGCTCATTTAGTTTGCAGGGGATGAGATGGAGGAAGGGCAGAAACAATTACTATTAATCTAAATTTTCCTACACCCATCTTACTATTTAATATCTATCCAACACGTATCATCTGACACTGCTAATTACCATAAGGTGACATTTTTTGAGTTGTATAAAAGTAGATGTATGTACATGTGGTCAGAGGAAAACAAGCCTGGTTTAAAGACACTGTTTAGAACAGCGGTTGGCAAATTGTTACCTGTCAGCCAAATCTGACTCATCACCTGTTTTAATAAAGTTTTATTGGAATATAGTCACATCCATTCCTGACATATTTTCTATGACTCTTTTTGTGCTATAAAGAGCTGAGTTGCTATAATTGTGACAGAAATCACATCACCTGCAAAGGTTGAGATAGTTACTATCTGGCCCTTTAATGAAAAAGTGTGTTGACATCTGACATTGAAGAATTAGCCTATTTTCAAGACCCGTTTCCATGATCACATCTGTTGGTTTTATTTTTGGGGAGATAGAACATAATTATGAAGGCTCATAACTTTGGACCCAGAAAGGCCTGGATTCAAAACCCATTGTGACCATTTATTGGCCATAAGACCTTGGCCGAGATACCAAACCTCTCTATGCTTAAGTTTCTTAATTTGAAAAATAAGAGTAATAACATCAACCACTCTCTGTGGATATGAGAGGTAAATGAAACTATACATCAAAAGCACTAGGAACAGTGTCTGACACATGGTGATTACTAAATAAATGGGAGTGTTTACTCCATTGAGCCTTTGTTTGCTGACTTTTGTTATTACTGATGTTCTCTTGACATGAGGCTACTGCTTTAGTCATTCATTTTCAGCAAATCTCCATATCCCAACTCTGACTTTTGGACCAGATGTTGAACCTTCGTCCACCCTCTTGTTTCCAGTACTGCTGATAAGTACCTCCAAGGTTTTGTCACTTCCCCCATAGGATCACTAGCCGTTTTGTATAGAACCTGCTATTCCTATTCAAAATGGTGAACTCAGTAGAGAGAATTTGAGATTTTTTTTTTAGGTAGAAGTGACAAGAATAGATAGCAACTGAGATGTACGTAAGGAAGGAACAGTTGTTGAGAATGACTTGGAATTCCAACTGGGATAACTGGGCAGATTGTGACGTCATTAGTAAGGATTGAGAATACCAGAGGCAAGCGTGTTTTTGCCTTGTAGGAAAAATATATCCAGAAGAGTTACAATCACCCTTGTAATATTGTTTAACAATATAAATATAATTTATATTCAGAGTTTGTTATTCTAGGCTTATAATTGGTTGTCCCCACAAATAATGCATTTTTTTTTACACAAACACTTATGTAGCTCTCACCATACCAGGCACTCTTCTAAGAGCCTTTTTTTGTTTTTTTTTGACGGAGGTTTGCTGTGTCGCTAGGCTGGAGTGCAATCTTGGCTCACTGCAACATTTGCTTCTCGGATTCAAGAAATTCTCCTGCCTCAGCCTCCCAAGTAGCTGGGACTACAGGTGTGTGCCACCACGCCCAGCTAATTTTTTGTATTTTTAGTAGAGACAGGGTTTCACCATGTTGGCCAAGATGGTCTCAATCTCTTGACCACGTGATCCACCCACCTCAGCCTCCCCAAGTGCTGGGATTACAAGCATGAGCCACTGTGCCCGGCCTCTAAGCCCTTTATAATATAATTATAATTTAATCCTCCTGACATATCTATGAGATAGGTGTTATTATTATTCTTATATTAAAGAGAAGGAAACTGAGGCAAAGAAAGATTAAATGAGTTACTAAGGTGACATTGCTAGTATGGTTTTATCATCCAAAGAAGGCACTTATAGCAAACACGGCCATTTGTTTAGAGGTTCATATCACATTGTGAACTGGCTGAAGCTGAACGGATCTCAGAGATATCCTGTACTGATGACCCATAGCAAGGTTGTGCTTGGTGGTAGACGGCTGCAGGTACAGAGCAAGCAGGTGCCAGGAGAAATGCTTTGAACAGTTTCCTTCAGCGGTTGTAAGACTGATAAAATAGAATAATTTATGGTTGCTTTACTGAATAATTTACCAACCAAATCATTCACAAAAGCAGTAAGATGTGAAATAGGAAAACATGAGAGACATGAATTTGAACTAGGAAAGAATCAATAAAAACCAGTGGGGCCAAAAACTGCCCGTGAGGGCTGGGGAACCTTGGCACTCACAGAGGGAAGGCAGGTCTCTGTTGGATTCAGCTCTGACTTCAGGAGGCAAAACAGAGCTTTTGTTTCCCATGCACGGTGCGGCTTGAGTGCCTACATCAGCTTTTAGTGGACTAGTTTGTTTTCTTCTCACTCATCCACTCTTTCTGAATGGTAACTTACCTTTGTCTAGGGTGCAGGGTAGATCTTGGTATTAGGATTCACATTTGCATCACAGATTTCACTGGATCCTTGTTGCAAATTGCATGACTTCTAAAAATGATCCTGTGGAGAATGCTATGCAGTTGATAAAGGATTTTGCATGTTATCTTGTTTAGTCCACATCACTACTCTTATGATCAAGGTTGTGTTGTATCTCATAGGTGGGCACCAAGGCGCAAAGAGGGTAAACTGTCTTGCTCAGGGTCTCAAGTGCAGACTCTGACTCCTAGTCCCCTCTGTTTCCACTCTATCCCCATTGCCTTAGTCTCACTGGCCGCAAGGAAAGATCAGATCCAATGTCAAAGAGCTGGGCCTCTGTGATAACCACTTCATTAATTGTAGTCCCTTCTGCATTCTTTACCCCATCTATTATCCATGTAGACATCTGGGTAATATCACTTGGGAATCAAAACCATTTTCTTTGTAGTGTAACTTCAGTATTAAATGGCCATTCTGAACACTCATTTTCTAATCTTGTTTAGTGCCTGTGCCATGGGCACTTTTGCCGCCCTCTAGGCTTTTGAGGTAACTTATCTTAATTAACTGAGAAGAAATCATGGTGACTGGCTAAAGAGAAATGATGTCAGCTTTAGAATCAACTGATAAATAAAGAGAACCAATTTTTCTGAAATAATCTTGTAAATGGTCTTACTGTCTTGTTTATAGAAACTTAGAGAATTCTCCTACAAAAATTGTCAAGCCTAGTTTTCCATTTCTTACAGTTGAGACTCTGGATGATTATTGTACAGTAACAGTAACAACTACAAATTTTATTTAGTGATTTATGACTCAAAAAGTGCTTGAGTCAGAATGTGAATGCTGATTAGACAGCTCCAACTTCCTCCCAATCCTTATGGCATGTGCTGAGGGCTTGACTAGCTAACAGTCTTGTCACTGTACCTAAATAAATGGGCCACGATTAAGTGTGTTAGATTTCTTTGCCCATTTTAGCAATTGAGTGGAATTTATCTTCAGTTGATCTGTGTGTGGCAGCAATATTTGAATGTCATAAACTTTCCTGTCCATATGTTATGGCTCGTTCAGTTATATTGTAATGACCGCCTAGCTGGATTGCAAACAAATTGGTTTGGGACCAATAGCCTTGAGATATGAATATTGACAAAGTAAAGAACAATCTCATGAGAGTTACAAAAAGGAGAAATTTTGTTTTAAGATAACCAGATTCACTGTGCAAATCATGAGGTCTTGATTTGTTTATAGTTTCCCAATGAGATTAGTGCTGAAAAGAAAAACTTCCTTGATTTCTGTTACACATGTTCAGAATTCTGCTAATCAAAGTTTCAGCAAATGGTCAGAGGTCAGGTCCATTGTGGGCCATTTTTCTCGTGTATTTTCCATGGATAATTGGCCATGATTATCAACCCATTGCCTTTGACCCTTTGACTTTTTGCTCCGGAGATGAGAGCTTAGCAAAGTTGGGGAGTGGTTGTTCATAATTATTCCCATTGCCTATTGGAGGCACCACGGGGGAAAGAGCAGTTCTGTGTGTTTGATATCCTTTATCGCCTTTCTGGGCAGCTAATATTCATCTATTAAAATCCCCAGAAATTAAAGAGTTTGGGTGGGAAATAGGATTATTGCTTATTTTAAGAAGAGATTCTTAGGAAGTTATTCTCTCAATCTCTCAGATTATCAACATCCTTTATTTCTGTAAAGCACTGTTTTATTACAAACTACATCGTGAAAAATTAAACTAAGAAGATGGAATTATTATAGCAACATGCAAGTACTCTCCTCCTGTTATCTTCTTTTGCCCTCAATTAACCTTTAGTAAGGACTTTTTAAAAGAAGGAGTGCATAAAGGCATTTTTTTCTGAAATATTCAAGCACATAAGATAATATGGAATTTTAAAGATAACTGGTGAAAATCCACTTTATTTCTCAGTCTAGACCAAATTATGTCACAGTAAGAACCTGGCTTAATGACATACAGGGTAAAAGGTTTATTTGTCTCTCATGTTACCCATCCATTGTGAGTTGGCTGGGAGCTCGGCACCATTCTTGCTGAGGTACCCAGGGTGTCAGGGCTGTCAATGACAGTCACTAGATGAGACAGACAGAGAACATGGTGCGTGATGCCTGGAGTCTTAAAGCTTCTTATCTGGAAATTACACAGGTCCCTTGTATTAACATTTCACTGGCAAAAGTAAGTCATGTGATCATACCTAACCTTAAGGCAGGTGGGGCAATGCACCGGTGCCCCATACAGAAGAGGAATAATAGAAATATTTGTTGGACAGCACCAATGACTATTGTATAGACTTTTATATTTCAAACTGCAACACTCCTCTCTCCATTTGTAGATAAACCGATCCAACATTATTTCAGTTATAAGACTTCTCAGTACTTTTTGACATCTGGTAGAAAGGATCCTTCTCATCACTTAAAAATAGTGGGAAGATAGTTGTATATTGATAAAAGTTAGAATAATTATCTCAAGATACATAAAAAGTCCTTTGAGAACCATGATTGGAATTGCTTTATATTTAGGGATTAATGTTTGGAGAATCTTTATCTTTCTAAGGTCTTCAGAAACATGAGGTTGCTGAATTTTTCCAATTCTCTTTTAGATACCAATTTGGAGTTTGTAATATCTACACATTTCCCTGTAATTTTGCTTTAGCTCTGTCCCATGTATTTGTAATGTAGCATTTGTATTAGCAGTCTATTTGTTACTTATTTTTAATTTATTGAATAAAATCAGAGAACATAGCATGTGTGATGTCTATTCTTTGAACTTTATTGAGGCTTCCTTTTCTTACTTAGCTGGTTTTATTTAAATTTTAAATTTATTGTTGAAATATTATACTTGCTATTTTTCATATTTTAAAAAATCTTCAGATTTTTCATGTTTATTTATGTTTTCATGTTTAATTTCTTTGTATCTTCCCTGTTTTTTACTTAACATATGTGCCAAAGATTTATTCATCTTGGGGAGCAAAAGGGAGGATTTTTCCCAAGAAGAAGCTCTTAGTTTTAGTAAACAAGTGTTTTTGTTTCCTATGTAATTAAACTAAATTTTAATAATTATTAATTTATTTCTTTTACTATCGTTAGGTTCAACTTACTGTTCATTTTTCTAGCTGCTTTTGTTGAATATATAATTCTTATTTTAATCTTACTCATTTTATAACAATTAGTTCAAGGTTATAATAATTACTCTGTTTTTTTTTTTTGTTTTAAGATCCACAACAGAGCACACATATGATGTGGGTACTCTAACATAGTTACTCTGAATAACACCTTGGCTACATACGATAGGTTTATAAATGCACTGCCTTCATAGTCATTTATGTCTACGTATGTCATTTTATTCCTGTTTTCCTGTTTTACCAAAAGGCTTATTATATGTTTTCTTTCTTTGTTTGTTTCTAATTTTTAAATGACTTGATGCACTTTTGGTTATCCCTTTATTGTTGTTAACTTTGGATCCAGTGAATGTAGTCCTTTGGGATTTTTGAGGCTCTTCTTTGGGACCTAATTATCAGAAGTTGGGAATGTCCATGTGTGATAAAGCCAGCAGTTTTGTTTATTATGTCAAAAGTTTTATAAACATTTTTCCCTCATATATATATATATATATATATATATATAATATATATATATATATATATATATATATATACACACACACACGCAAACATTTAGATCATGCTTCTTGATGACACATAGCATAAAGAAAATATGCTATATATAAATAATGAAGTACATCTGAGCCATGAAAAGAATGAAATCATGTCTTGCAGCAACATGGATGGAACTGGAGGATTTTACCCTAAGTAAAACAACGCAGAAACAGAAAATCAAATACTGTAGATTCTCACTTAAAAGTGGGAGCTAAATGGCCGGGCGCAGTGGCTCACTCCTGTAATCCCAGCACTTTGGAAGGCCGAGGCGGGTGGGTCACGAGGTCAGGAGATCAAGACCATCCTGGCTAACACGGTGAAACCCTGCCTCTGCTAAAAATACAAAAAAACCAGCCGGGCGTGGTGGCGGGCGCCTGTAGTCCCAGCTACTCGGAGAGGCTGAGGCAGGAGAATGGCGTGAACCCGGGAGGCGGAGTTTGCAGTGAGCCGAGATTGCGCCACTGCGCTCCAGCCTGGGTAACAGAGTGAGACTCCGTCTCAAAAAAAAAAAAAAAAAGAAAAAAGAAAAAAAAGAAAAAGTGGGAACTAAATAATGTGTACACATGGATATAGAGTGTGGAATGATAGACATTGGAGACTCAGAAGGGTACAGGGGTGGCAGGAAGAGCTGGATGATCAGAAATTAGTTAATGGGTACAATGTACATTATTTGGGTGATGGATACACTAAAAGCCTAGACCACTACACAATACATCCATGTAACAGAATTGCACTTGTGCTACTTAAACTTATACAAATTTTAAAAGAGAAAGAAATACGTTCTAAAATATTAAACTTTCTTATATTTATATATTTTTAAATTTATTTTTACAGAGGGAAGAATTTTCAAATCTAGATTTTTCAGTTTCTCTTTCACTTCAAAATTTTTTACCTTAAATATTTTGATTTTGTATTGCTAATTACGTGACGTTCAAGGATATTATAACATTGTTTTGAGATTTTACAATTTATGATTACAAAATATCTCTTTGCTCCAGATTTTGCTTTTGACTTTATACCATTTTGGCTCTACATGAAATTTTGCCATTTCTATTTTCCTTTTGTTCAATTTTTCAATTTTACTTGGTTCATCTTCTTCCATCTTTACAATTTTTAATTTTTGTATGTTATTCTATTTTAGATATGTCTCCCATTAAGATCATAAAACTATATTTTAATTTAACCCTTTTAAAACATTTTCTGATAATTCTTTGTTGATAAGAAAGTTTAAACCATTTATATTTATTATTACTGACCTCAAATTTTATGCTTGGTCTATGCAATGCTTTCTTATTTTCTTTTCTCATATTTATTGGTCTTCGTGTGTGTGTTTGTGTGTTGAAGTTAAATGAGTTTTCTTAGTTCCAACTTTCTCTTCTAGTTTGAAATTATGATTCAATATCTATTTTTGGTACTATGTTTAAATGCATAATGCGCAGTTAAAAACTCGTATTTTTCTATAATCATTTAGTCATTGTACTTCTCTTAAACCACTGAAAGAATTTTAAAATACCATCTGTTATTCTCGCTAACATGTTGTGAAAAATATTTTCATCAATTAGTAAAGAGAATGTATTAACTATTGTTTAGAAATAACCATCATTACTTTTTGTGAGTATTCGTCATCTGTATTCTGTGATTAATTTTTTATATTTCGGTAGTGTATCATTGAGTGATTCAGAGAAGGTCTGGTTTGATAAGCCATCTACATTCTTGTATGACCAAAATATATTTTCTTTTCTTTTTCTTTTTTTTTTTTTGAGATGGAGTCTTGCTCTGTTGCCAGGCTGGAGTGCAGTGGTATGATCTTGGCTCACTGCAGTCTCTGCCTCTCAGGTTCAAGCGGTTTTCCTGCCTCAATCTCCCAAGTAGCTGGGACTACAGGCGTGTGCCACTGCACCCGGCTAATTTTTGTATTTGTAGTAGAGACGGGGTTTCACCCTGTTGGCCAGGATTGTCTCGATCTCCTGACCTTGTGATCCTCTGCCTCTGCCTCCCAAAGTGTTGGGATTACAGGCGTGAGCCACCGCGCCTGACCCTATTTTCTTTTTAAAAATCTTTCACGTACATGGTAGTTTTCATATAGAATTCATGGGTCCAACAATTTACCGTCGAAACTTCAAATATATTTGTAGTAATTGTCTAGTGATGTTGATGGAAAGCCAAGTGTAAATTGATTTCTTTTGAAGGGGCTTCTGTTTATCTTTGAAAATTGTATGCTTTTATTGTTACCCATGGAATTCCAAAGTTTTACTAGGAGGTTTTTCATATGAGCTACTTATGAATCTGTTTACTTATTACTCATTGTGCTTTTCAGTATAAAGAGCCATGACTTTATTCACATCAAGGACTTTTTAATGATATTAATTGATTAATATATGCTTTAGAACTCTAACTCCATGGAAACTGAGCTTTCTAGATAAATCCTCCAATATTTAGCACAGTGCCTTAATGTATTAGGTGCATTATAAAATCAACTTGAGTTATAAATGCCCTCAGAAAAGAAAACAAGGCCTAATTCCTGATAGAGTTCATTTAGGAAGAGTTCATAGATGATGTAGCATGTTGAATACACCTTGAAGACACAGCCAGATTATGAGAGTTGGAAAAAAGTTTTAAAATGCAAAAGTAATAGCCAGGGCTAAGGTGTGGCTTTGGAAAGTTTCAGGCAGCAGAAATAGCTTTGCTAGAAATAAAGGGAATTTATGCTGAGAGGTAGTAAAATACATGGCTAGAAAAATAGCTACCAGATTTTGCAGGGTTTTTTACCCCAGGTGAAGATATTTATGTGTTTTATGAAGTGGACAGTGAGAAACCACAGGAGTGACATCATTCAGGTAATGTACATGAATTTTTTTTTTCTTTTTTGTTGTTGTTGTTGTTGTTGTTGTTGAGATGGAGTCTCGCTCTGTTACCTAGGCTGGAGTGCAGTGGCATGATCTCAGCTCACTGCAAGCTCCGCCTCCCGGGTTCATGCCATTCTCCTGCCTCAGCCTCCTGCGTAGCTGGGTCTACAGGTGCCTGCCACCACTCCTGGCTGTTTTTTTTTTTTTGTATTTTTAGTAGAGACGGGGTTTCACTATGTTAGCCAGGTTGGTCTCCATCTCCTGACCTCGTGATCCGTGCGCCTCGGCCTCCCAAAGTGCTGGGATTACAGGCCTGAGCCACCGTGGCCGGCTGATGTACATGAATTTTAATATGCCCGAGTTACATGACTGACTGGATTTTGACGGGAAGGGTTAAGTGGAGATTAATTAGAAGGTTCTGCGGTTGTCTTGATGGGAGATTACAAGCATCAGAACCAATGTAATGGCATTAATCATGGAAAGGAAGAAGTGAATGTGAGAGATGGGAGGAGAGAGACAAAGAGATAATGATGTGACATGTCAGCATGGGCAGGCTAACAGAAAGAAAAGTCAGAATTTCAAAGAAATAAGGCAGCCAATAAAGAGGACTTTGGGTTGAAAGATGATTTCAACTTTAGGTGTATTTAGATTATGGTTTTCTTTGAACATCTGTCTGGGGAACTCCAATGGCTGGATAGAAACAGGGCATGTATGTTTATTGCGGCACTGTTCACAATAGCAAAGACTTGGAACCAACCCAAATGCCCATCAGTGATAGAATAGAGAAAATGTGGCACATATACACCATGGAATACTATGCAGCCATAAAAAGGATGAGTTCATGTCCTTTGCAGGGACATGGATGAAGCTGGAAACCATCATTCTCAGCAAACCAACACAGGAACAGAAAACCAAACACCGCATGTTCTCACTCATAAGTGGGAGTTGAACAATGAGAACACATGGACACAGGGAGGGAAACATCACACAATGGGGCCTGCCGTGGGGTTGGGGAGCTAGGAGAGGGATAGTATTAGGAGAAATATGTAGTATAGATGATAGGTTGATGGGTGCAGCAAACCACCATGGCACGTGTATACCTATGTAACAAACCTGCACATTCTGCAAATGTATCCCAGAACTGAAAGTATAAAAAAAAAAGAAAAGCAACAGGGCATTATAAATCAGAAGGTGGAAATGCTTAATAGGTACAAAAAATAGTGAGAAAGAATGAATAAGACAGTATTTGATAGTACAACAGGGTGACAATAGTCAATAATAATTTAATTTTGTATTTTTAAATAACTAAAAGAGTATAATTAGATTGTTTGTAACATAAAAAGCATAATCACTTGAGGGAAAGGACACCCTATTCTCCATAATTTGATTATTATGTATTACATTCCTATATCAAAACATCTCATATACCCCATACATACATACACCTATTATGTACCCACAAAAATTAAAAACAATAAATTTTTAAAAAGAAATAAGGAAGAACAACTCTTAATAGCATGTGGTATACAGATGCTTTATAAAATATAGTTTTGTTTTTGTTTGCTTGGGGGCTTAAAATGTATTTGTGAGGTCAAGGTGACACCTTATAGGCAACAGTAATATAGAAAATATAATTTAGAGCTGACTTGGCATGACACATTTCCAGTGTTGTGAGCATTTAGGAAAAAAGGAGATTAAGGACTTGTTGGGGCTGGTCGTGGTGGCTCGGGCCTGTAATCCCAGCATTTTGGGAGGCCGAGGTGGGTGGATCACGAGGTCAGGAGATCAAGACCATCCTAGCCAACATGGTGAAACCCTGTCTCTACTAAAAATACAAAAATTAGCTTGGCGTGGTGGTGCGCACCTGTAGTCCCAGCTACTCAGGAGGCTGAGGCAGGACAATTGCTTGAACCCAGGAGGTGGAGGTTTCAGTGAGCCGAGATCTCACCACTGTGCTCCAGCCTGGGTGACAGAGCGCGACTCTGTCAAAAAAAAAAAAAGAAAAGAGGACTTGTTAAAGAGAACTTAAATTAGCCTTCGATGGGTGGAAGGGTTTAGTTGGGTGCAAGCACAGGGAAGTTTGACAATGATGCCATCTTTTAGAATTAAGAGGTACCCATATGTTATGGTCATTATGAGTAAATGTCTTGATAACCAATTAGGCCTAATGAAGGCAAGGAATTCCCATGTATTTCTGGGTTTCTGTACTCTGCCTGGAAGTTTGCTCTTGCATATCTGTCATCTACACTAAATGTGCAGTAGATCTGTGTCTGTTTAGAACTGTAGCTGCCACAGGGTAGTGAATTTAATAACAGATGCAAAATGTGGGACTGACAGGATGTATGCCCCTGTAAACAGGATGGGGCTTAATCCCTTGGAAAGTAATGTAATGCAATTCAATGCAAGATTTCACAGAGACTTTAGGTGATTTTGTTTCCCGGAAAACCTAACAGAATTACGCAGCTGTACATCCTTGGGATGGGCACCAATAGACCAAAAAAAAAAAAAAGTATTCTTTTTCAAAGAGCAGACTAAATCTCGCCTCATATTCCCCCACGATATTTGCTCTCTGAGTTCTAGGAAGAAGAAGCGAAGCACACCATTGATGTGTGTGGGTGTGATGTAGCATCTTCTAAGAGGTCTACAAAGAGACATTGCAAAGCCAGGGCTCTAAATAATTCCTCTGTGAAACATTGGGCCAAACATTCCGTAACCCCTTTCCGCTCTGGTGATCACGTAAGTAGATATTCTGGAAGCACTTGCTCTACAGTTGGAGAATTGTCACCATCTGCCAGGACGGCTCCTGCTCATCTTTCATGACTCAGCTCAAATGTCATAGCTTCAAGGGGCCTTCAGCTCTCTGGCCCTACCTGCCCCCATGAAGGTTCTACCCAGTCCCCCAGCTTTGCTCCTTCGGCTGCATTTGAAGCACTTACCTCTGCTTGTTAATTGTTGGTGGAATTGTCTGTAGACTGTGACCTTGAGTATGCAGAGTCTGGTAGAGTCATCTCTGGATTCCTCACTCTGAGAACCAGGCTTGGCCATTGCAGGCTCTCAACAAAGGCTTGTGGAGGGGATGGATGAATGAATGAATTAATGGATGGCATGAATGGATGGGCTCTGGTGAATTTTTTGCCCACATTTTGCTGGCCAGCAGCTGCATTGAGTCTGCAAACTGAACACTTTGGCTCAAGGTATCCTTCCAGTGAAGACTTGGATGGAAGACTTGGAGTGAGATGCAGGTTATGGGGATACGTGTCACCTCTACTCCTCATTCAGAAGGATACATACCTCATTGGACCATAAAAAATGAGAACTGAGAACTGAATTCTCTGTAAAAACGCACCAATCAGCGCCCTGTGGCTAGCTAGAGGTTTGTAAAATGCGCCCATCAGTGCTCTGTAAAAACGCAGAAATCAGCACTCTGTGGCTAGCTAGAGGTTTGTAAAATGCACCAATCAGCACTCTGTAACATGGATCAATCAGCACTCTGTCAAATGGACCAATCAGCAGGATATGGGCGGGGACAAATAAGGGAATAAAAGCTGGCCACCCCAGCCAGCAGCAGCAACATGCTCCCATCCCTTTCCACGGTTTGGAAGCTTTGTTCTTTCCCTCTTCCCAATAGATCTTGCTGCTCCTCACTCTTTGGGTCTGTGCCACCTTTAAGAGCTGTACCACTCACTGTGAAGGTCCGAGGCTCCATTCTTGAAGTCAGTGAGACCATGAACCCACTGGAAGGAACAAACTCCAGACACAGTGTGTTGGAAAAAAATGCCATGTGAAACCATGAGATACCATTGGCTCCCTTCGCTAAAGAGACTGAACCCTGCCTTCAATATCAAAGGTTTGGTGCACTGGCAATATCTTTGCATGCAAATTACCCCATTGCTGCTGTTATTTGCTGCTCTTGAGTAATTCCAGTTTTGCTTTCCTGGGAATGAAGTTTAGTATGAGAAATGTGGATGCCTATGAACATTTCTGCTATATCCTTGAGACAAATGATGGAACAAATTTTTCTCTGTGGGGTTCCATTCAGGAACCTGGAGGCATGGCATTGTTAGTATTGTTATCATTAGCAGCATGGCAACTTAGTCTATTTTCATACTGGCAGCAGAAAAAGTAATATTTATCTACTTGGCCATCCAGAGAAATGTTATGGATTTGCAATTTTGCGCTTTAGTGGGGTAATAGAACAGGTACAGAAATGGAAGCTGTTTTAAATTTTCATGCAAGAGTAGAAACACACAAGATCTGTGAATAGATTGAAGCTTTGGTCAAGAAATGGAGGTTGTATGTTTGATTTGAAGATCTTGAGTTCTCCTCAGGCTAATTGTGGACAGTCTTTTCTTGACGAGCACAAATCTATCAGCCAGCTGGATTTTATGTTATAGAATTAGCCTTTCAAAAAGGACAATGCATTGTTAGCTTAGTTACTATATAGTAGTGCAATGAAATGATGTATGAGGATGTATTTTGAAAACTGCCAAGTGCTGTGCATGGGAAGGATGACAGTGGTGGTGATGATCATGATGATCATGATGATTTATCAGCAGACATTCTAGCCCAGATATATTTTTCCCCAATCAGTCCTGTGGGGAAATGAAGGTCTATAGCCTCATACATCACAGCAAATCAGTTCCCTGAGTCCCAGCAAAGGAGACACAGGTGTGGAATTCCACATGTAGCTGGGGTTCAGAAGCTCTAGGGGATTGAATGCTAAGAGCTTTGTATCTCTGTAAGAAGTCATCTCTGCAAGAAGTCACTCTTGCATTGAAGGCACTGCGCTAAAGGAAAAGCTTGATTTGCTATTCAGAGAATCTCACATGTCACTTTGATTGTGCAGACACTCCGCCCAGCTTTTATACACCATACCCACATGCAGTCCCTAAACACATAGCCTCACATTATACATGTACCCCATGTGCACACATAGACAGCTCCATGCACACACCTCCCATCTGATGTGCACACACCTGCATCTACCACCCAGATAAATATACCCTCTCTGTATTTTACACACAGAGCCCATATACCCCCGTACATGTTGTCTCTCTAATCTCTCTCCATGACCACAGCCTCCACCCCTTATTCAGGCACCCCTCACATCCTTCATAAATACACATCTTGCACATCTGTACACACCCCCACATACCCCACTCTTATGTGCTATTACATGTTCTCCCTCATCCCACATACATACCACTACATGCAGACCCATAGGATGTACTCAGACTCTCATATACATAGTCATGCATGCATGCAGGTGGTCACAGTGTTGTCTGGGGTAGAGAGAGGTACAGTTCTAGAGGGACAAGTTAATCTGTGCATATTTATTACACTAAATCTGTCATTCTCTTCCCCTTTTTCTGCCCTTCCCTCCTGGCTCCCTCCCTGACAACTGTTTGTAGAGCAACTCTTTTCAGGTTTCATAAACATCCTTTGCTTTGCCTAAAATGTAAGTATATGGCCTGAATTACTATCTATTAACCTTTTCAAAAAATTAATGAATTAAGTTTTGTTTTATTTTTATAGATTTAGAGAGTACAAGTAGTTTTGCTACATGGATATATTGTATTTTGGTGAAATCTGGGCTTTTAGTGTAACCATCACCTGAATAGTGTACATGGTACCCATTAATTTCTCATCTACCACCCCCTGACACCCTCCCACCTTTCTGAGTCTCCAGTGCCTATCTTTCTACTTTCTAGGTCCATGTGTACACATTATTTAGCTCCCACTTCTAAGTGAGAACATGTGGTATCTGACTTTCTGTTTCTGAGTTATTTCACTTAAGAAAATGACCTCCGGTTCCATCAATGTTGCTGTAAAAGATACAATTTCATTATTTTTTATGGCTGAGTAGTATTCCAGAGTATATAGGTAGATAGGTGGGTAGGTAGATAGGTAGATAGATATCACATTTTCTTTATTCAGTAATCTGTTGATGAACACTTAGGTTGATTCCAAATCTTTGCTATTGTGAATAGTGCTGTGATAAACATACAAGTACAGGTATCTTTATTATATAGTGATTTCTTTTCCTTTGGGTAGATACCCAGTAGTGGGATTGCTGGATCAAATGGTAGATCTATTTTTAGTTATTTGAGAAATCATCATACTGTTTTCCACAGAGGTTGTACTAATTTACGTTCCTATTTTTCGATGAACTCAGATGAAGAAAGTTTCTTAACAAGAATTCATTTGGGGACATGTTTGTATTTATTCAGCTGCTCCCATTACCAGATCAATGAACCGTTCTAGAGACTTCAAATCCATTGAGATGGGATTAATGCACTTGCCTACTCAGGCAGAGGACAGAATGACCATTGCAAGTGTTCATCAGCATTTTCCTGCTCTTAGATGGAAAGGCCAAGGACACCCCAAGCATGCTGAAATTAATGGGCCATCGTCAGGAAGGAGTTCACAACTGCATATGGAGCCAGGTAACTGCTTTTCATTTTCCCTTAGCTGAAAAAACTGCTAGTTCGAAGACATTGATGGAAACGGCACAAGGGGCATACGTTTTGCAATTTGTCTTTAGCAGCCCAGCAAGATGAGATTTTAGAAACTTTGTGGCATCTTCTCTGTCATCTAGAAGAGTTCTTTGATTTTTGCACAGCTGTCAAATGTTTAGTTGCTTGCCTTCTTATGCTAACCACATCTGGAGCTCTCTGAGACTACCAAAGGGCCTCCTGCTTCTTTGATTTCTCCAGTCAAGAGCTTAACCCTGAATTGATGATTGTGGATGCCTGTGGCACCATTGCAAATTTCATATGATGAAGGTGAACTCATACCTGTAGAAGACAGAAAAGCCTTGGAAATAAAGCCATTGACCTCAAACAGGAAATTCTGGTATATTTTCCCAGAAGGTTTAACAAGGAGGAGCACTTTCTCAGAATCACTGCCTCACTATTTCACGCCCGCAGTTAGACTCATTGTGGACTGACCTAGCACTGCCAGACACATAAGGATACCAGAGGTGGAGGGAGAGGAGAAAATATGATCTGTTTACAAGTGGGGCTCAGAAATGCAAATGGAGACGCTTCAAATGCATAGCCTTTTGCTTCCTGTTTTTTGTTTTTGTCTAATTTTGTACTCTATTCCAGTTTTCCATTGAGCTAGAGAGGCTAATGCAGATGATCTAAAAGTGGAGCATATCTAGAAACACATGCCACTTCAGTTGCAGTGGAATGAAAGCTGCATGCAAGGACCTAGGACTGAGATCCACCAATAATACAGCATCACTGGAGTACTTGTAAGAATCAAATCGCATTAGGGAGGTTAGAAGGATGAGAAAACTCTTTGCAAACTGTGAGGAGATAGACAACTGTTGATTATTCTTCATCTGCCAATAGCCTTCCTTAAAATATGAAGGCTTTTTTCTGCAAATTTTATAAACTTTATGGATCTGCAATTAATCCAAGGCTTCTTTGAAGTTGGGGAAATAAATTTGTCTTTACAACATCTCCAAGAAGAGACCAACAGTCCAGTAGATGATTAGAACATCAGAAATTAATTGGCTGAACATTTTTATTCTCCTTGGGCATTTGAGCCTAGAAAAGGGAGGCAAAGAGACCCTCAGGATGAGCAAAATGAGAAATGAGAGGGAAGGGAGAGACAGAGGAGAGGTCTGAGAAAAGGACAAGGGTTGTGATCCAGAAGCTTCCTCTGTGCTAAGTCACTTAATTCTTGCTGTCACCTTGTGAGGAGCGTCACTCAGCTGTCCTCAAGTCCTGTACACTTTAATATCCCAAAGTGGGCTTGGCAGCTCATCTGCATAGAGATTCCAGCATTCTCTTTAATACCACCATGGATTTGGGGTGTTTGTTTTGGTGGTGATAGTGATGGGTTATTCTGTCAACCACACAAAGTAGAAGTGCCTGCAGTTAGGTTTTTGTATTAAGTAGCAATGGTTTTTTTGGGGGGTTTGGTTTTTCTGCAGTTGTATATGAATAGTCCATTTTACAAAAAAGAGACTCAATAAATCTAAATAACCTTCTCAGTTAATTATGATACTAATTACTAATAAAATACAAACCTGAAATACAGAACTGGAATTGAAACTCAGGGCTGTGGGCTTCAAGTCCTCTTATTTTCTGATTTGCTGCATGGTCTGTAGGAGGAGACCAACTTCGCGCCAATTGATACCCTGGGACAGTGCTCCCTAGGCTTCACCAGCAGATTGTTGCTTGTGCAATCCTGCCCTCAGCAGGTGGACACTTGGGACACATTAGGGATGGATTTCAATGGCTTCCTGCTTCCTAGAGGAGAAATGATGAACAGAAACCTTAGCTCCATGCAAAATGTCAGCTACTTCTGACATTGCTGGTTCCCTGTCTCCCTACCCTGGGTTTGCAATAGATGAGGAAAGGGCGATGGTACTCAGAGGAACTTCAGTCGGCAACATGCCTTAAATCTTAGTGGGCTTGTGGCATTCATGGCTAAACGTCGTCACAAGGAAACACTCATTTCAATAACTGTGAAGAAGTGTGCCTAAGGAATGCTGAGCTCAAAACACATTTGAAAAAGGAATTTGAGAAGGGAAAGCAATGAAAGGAAGACAGTTTTTTTTTTATTTTGTATTTTTTTAGTATTTTCAAGACTGAAATTTAGTATTAATAGTAAATAATAAAAAAATAAGTTTAAAGTTCTTGAGGGCATAGAACAAAAGCTTTTGAGCTGGGATGAAATTCTAGCTGCTTTTGTTAAAAGTTTGTGTAGAAATCCACAGGGACACTATTGAGACCATTTTAATTTTGGTTCTCCTCCAAAGGCCGCTCTTCTCATCATTCACTGATTAGTAGATTTCTTGAGCTGTGAAAATGATTTCTTCTCATTGATCTGATACACAGGGATGGCACTCTCAAAAGAACAGGGCACGTGAGTGACACCGCAAAGCACCTTGGAACTCACACCTAATATACTCTTTGATGAACAAGACTATAATAAGAGTGAGACAGATGCGTTTTTAAGACCCAAACATAGGCTGGGGGTGGTAGCTCATGCCTGTAATCCCAGTAGTTTGGAAGGCCACAGCAGGCAGATCGCTTGAGCCCAGGAGTTCAAGACCAGCCTGGGCAACTGGTGAGACCTTGTCTTTACAGAAATATAAACATTAGCTCAGCGTAGTGGCACATGACTGTAGTCTATAGTCTTAGCTAATGGGGAGGTTGAGGTGGAATGATCACTTGAGTCCAGAAGGTGGAGGCTGCAGTGAGCTATGATTGTAGTACTGCACTCCAGCCTGGGCAACTGAGCAAGACACTGTCTAAAAAAAGAAAAAAAGATCCTAACATAATGAGTAGTTTTTTTGTTTTATTTTTAATAGAGCATTTTAATTGATTTTTATCCTCCTATAACCTTAATATTCTTACCTATTGATATGGTTTGGTTGTGTCCCCACCCAAATTTCATCTTGAATTGTAGCTCCCATAATTCCCACATGTCGTGGGAGGGACCCAGTGGGAGTTAATTGAATCATGGGGGCAGATTTTTCCTGTGCTATTCTTGTGATAGAGAATAAGTCTCATGAGATCCAATGGCTTTATAAAGGGCAGTTCCCATGGACATGCTCTCTTGCCTGCCACCATGTAAGACATGCCTTTGCTCTTCCTTCTCCTTCCACCATGACTGTGAGGCCTCCCCAGCCATATGGAACTGTGGGTCCATTAAACCTCTTTCCTTTATAAATTACCCATTCTCGGGTATGCCTTTATTAATAGCATGAGAATAGACTAAAATATTTATTTTGTAATATTTTTAATTTTCTAGGAATGCAAAGAATTTAAACTTTGGTGATCAATACATAGTTGTAAATATTTATTATGGAAAAGGAAAAAGGGGCTGAGCATGATAGCTCACACCTGTAATCTCAGCACTTTGGGAGGCCTAAGTGGGCGGCTCACTTGAGGTCAGGAGTTTGAGACCAGCCTGGCCAACATGGTGAAACCCCATCTCTACTGAAAATACAAAAATTAGCTGGGTGTGGTGGCGGGCGCCTGTAGTCCCAGCTACTTGGGAGGCTGAGGCAGGAGAATCACTTGAACCTGGGAGGCGGAGGTTGCAGTGAGCCAAGATTGCGCTACTGCACTCCAGCCTGGGTGACAGAGTGAGACTCTGTCAAAAAAAAAAAAAAAAAAAAAAGGAAAAGGGTAGGGTTGTGGAATCAAACAGCCAAGGATATGGACATTACAAACATGGAATTACAATCACACAATTGTTCTGTTTCATTTCTTAACTAACTAGAACTTTTGTTTTCTCAATTGTGAGATCAGGATGACAACACCTCTCTAGTAGGATTGTTTTGAGGATTAAAATTGAGAGCTTATATACAAAGAGTCTTGAATACTGCCTGGCATGTAGTAAGTATTAAAATGGTCATTTTCTTCCCCCTTTCCTACACTGAAGTGCTCATAATTATGATCACTGCCAATTTGTTTTTCAACATAACATTTTGAGAACATCAGAGGCAACCAGATGAGTGTTTAATGAAATTAACTGATCATTTCATTTATTTATTCAATTAATATTTAATTTTAGATATGATAAATGGAATGAGCTAGCATAAAACATATTTACTTGCTAGGGTAATTTCTTCCTGGAACTTAAATGCCTTTGACTTTTAGTCAAAGAACTCTCTTTGAGAGTCAACTAAATCAAACTTATGGAGAAAAAAACCATCAACATAAGATTCTGTCACTTGGGGGGTTGATGTGGGAGGATGCTTTGAATCTAGGAGGCTGAAGCTGCAGTGAACTGTGATCTTACCACTGCACCCCAGCCTGGCCAGCTTGAGAGACCTGTCTCAAAAAAAAAAAAAAGATTCTGTTGTCAGTTGACTGATATATTTTATTTCTACCTCCAGTGAACATATATTTATAAACATAAATTGAACACACATTGTCTATCTCATATATACATGTGCATATATGTATACACACACACACACATAACATATATTGCATATATGATGCAAGGTGCTTATCCCAGCAGGAAAGGTTTGCAGGCTGATCTTTGAAACTACATTGATAAGAGGTAGAGTGAACATACATTTTAGTTTTTCTCTTTTAGGTTTAATTTATATCTGCTGACTTGATGCAATTATTAATAAAACCTTCTTGTACCCTCCAAGGAGTTCCAGGAGATGATAAGAAGTGTTTGGATGATATAGTACATGCTCATCCTAGTAATAGGTATCTCCTCCCAGGAATAGGGGCTTTGTGGCTCCCTTTGAAAGATCCTGGGAAGTAGTTGCCTTGACCGTTTTTCGCTCAGGGTCGGGATTTCATTGTGAAGGCCTCTGGTGCAGCAACAGCTGGGCTATCCAAGGGGTTGCTATGATGAATGGAAACATGCAGGGCAGCGAAGGCTGGAGGGCTCAGATAATGGATGTCCAGATTTACAGGATGTGCTAATGTTAACAGTTCCATTGCTAACTAGTTAAAGATCAGCCTTATGAAAAACGACTTCCCACTTCCAGCCTCTGATGAACATAAAACTGTGCAAAGACAGATGAGATGATGCTTTGAGTAATCCTTAATGAAACTGATTTGAGAAATAAAACCATTTGTCTCTCCCATTCGACTGCCTCTTGTTATATAAAATCGCTGTGTAATCATCTTAAACCAGAATGGACTGGAGAGACTGAGGGACAGAAACTTCTGAGTCTTATGTTTCTGTCATCCACAGCTGCTCATCAATAAGAAAGAAGCAAATGTTGCAACAAGCCCTTTCTCATGACAATACTGAGCATTCATGCATAACTTGAGAAAAATCTTTCCACGGATTTGTGAGCACTTGTGCAATGCGTTTGGCCCAGTGATTCACCTTGATCTAAAAAGTCAGAAGGCAAGTCTTTGGCAGAAACCTGTTGTTACCCTGAGTAAATTAACTCTGGAGCTCAGCTCATTTCCAGCTGTTCGCTGTTCAGATTCTTGGTGGTCTTAATACCTGGCACCTATCCTGTTGAATTTGCCAGTTTGACAATTCAATTGGTTATTAATACAGCCTAAATGACTGAAGATTTTAAACGTGGCCTGCTAGAGAAAACTCTGGATAAGGAGTCTGGCAACATTATTTTCTAGTTCTCTCTGTGACTTGGAAAATTCACTTCACTTCCTTATGCCCCACTTTAATCACCTGGAAGCAAGACTCACGTGGCTCACAGAAGTGCTTTGATCCCGAACACCAGCTGTTCCTTCCGCATACCCTGTTCCTCCCTGCATGCCTGACTGTACTCCTGGCCCGTCCTCCCTGCACCACGCTTTCTACAAAAATCAATAGCATTTCGAGAGGCAGCACAGGTGCCAGTTTTGCCATATGAAAATTCCTGTTTTTCTCCCAGGTTCTTTGAAGGAAATGGTTTGTGTCCTTCAAGCTTGTTAACGTGTTATCTCTACTCTTTCCTGGCAATATCCATGCTACTGCTTTGCACATTTTATTATTGTTCTCAAGAGCATACTAGCTGTGGGCTGGCTCTATTGCACCTTCATTTACCTGGGTGCCAGAGAAAGAAACTTGCAAGTGTTCTTTTTCCTGTCCATTTTTAGAGCCATGTTACAAGTGTTCTATGTGATTCATTTCACTTGCATCTGGTGTCCTTTCTGCTGTCCTTCCTTTTCCTCCGCCCTTAACTTTCCTCCCAAATCCCCGATCACAGTGCAATTTGCATAACGATCCCTAATTCCTTAGTTTTCCCTTGGACCGGTCTGTACCTCTCTAGCTGTATTGCTACTGACTGGCTTGTTCAGGCTCTTCTAATCATTATGGCTGGTGCAATTTTCTTCTACGAGGCTTTCCCAGGCCTCCTGCTAACAATTATCTATAATGCATCTGTAGATATTTTTATTTATTTATTTATTTTTATTATTATTTTTTTTTTGAAACAGGGTCTCACTCTGTCACCCAGGCTAGAGTGCGGTGGCACCATCACAGCTCACTGTAGCCTCTAACTCCTGGACAAAAGCGATCCTCCCACCTCAGTCTCCTGAGTAGTGGAACTACAGGCACACGCCGCCACACCTGGCTTATTATTTTTCGGAGAGACAAAATTTTGCTCTGTTGCCTAGGCTGGTCTTGAGCTCCTGAGCTCCTGAGCTCAAGCAATCCTCCTGCCTTAGCCTCCCAAAGTGCTAGGATTACAGGCATGAGCCACCAACCATGTCCAGCCTGCGGTGATTTTTCTTAAAGCCCTTCCTTAAATCTCATCAGCTTGCTCCTATTTAAAGTCTATCAGGGACCCTTTAGTGCCTGTCTGCAGGGCTGGCTCTGCAGGCGTGTAACATGGGCACTTGTATAGGACCCCTGTGCTTAGAAGGGCCCCATACCTGGTTTATCGTTCTGTAGTCACTGTTTTGCACTGAGATCTGCAGATTATGGAGTTGGTCCTGTGTTTGGTGTAGAATCTGAGTCACATGAAGAGCCTTTACAACCATGTGGCCACCTCCCCTCATACCCTAGTCGCTGTTCTCTGACCCTAAGCCCTATGCTTTCCTGTTCCTTCCCATGTAGCTCTCCCCCAGTCATGCCATTTGGTCTAGTTGGTGTTGTTCATGCAACAACAATTTAGTCCATGTTTCCTGTGTGCCAGAGATTGTCACCAGGTAGTGGAAATACAGAGGCGAGGGCAGAAACTTGATTTCACAGAAAAAACCAGCTGTACACACATAACTCCAATACAATATGGGAAATGCAATAAAAGAGAAATAATTGATAAGCCAGTCACACAAACATACACAATATATGGCTTCTGTTTGTTTGATGTTTACCAAAATGGAATTGTATTTTACATACTGCCCTGAGCAATATGTAAAATATGCTCAATATGTAAAATATGTAAGATATGTACCTATCTTTTACAAGCTTTCTACTTACTTTTGTAGGTTTTTCTCATTGTTTCCTTTTTAAAAACGACACACTAGAAATACCATTTGACCCAGCCATCCCATTACTGGGTATATACCCAAAGGACTATAAATCATGCTGCTATAAAGACACATGCACACGTATGTTTATTGTGGCACTATTCACAATAGCAAAGACTTGGAACCAACCCAAATGTCCAACAATGATAGACTGGATTAAGAAAATGTGGCACATATACACCATGGAATACCATGCAGCCATAAAAAATGATGAGTTCGTGTCCTTTGTAGGGACACGGATGAAACTGGAAAACATCATTCTCAGTAAACTATCGCAAGGACAAAAAACCAAACACCGCATGTTCTCACTCATAGGTGGGAATTGAACAATGAGAACTCATGGACACAGGAAGGGGAACATCACACTCCGGGGACTGTTGTGGGGTGGGGGGAGGGGGGAGGGACAGCGTTAGGAGACACACCTAATGCTAAATGACGAGTTAATGGGTGCAGGAAATCAACATGGCACATGGATACATATGTAACAAACCTGCACATTGTGCACATGTACCCTAAAACCCTAAAGTATAATTAAAAAAAATTAAAAAAAAAAAACTTACGTGGAAGAAGAA
The DNA here is from genome assembly GCF_009828535.3 of Hylobates moloch. Taxonomy (NCBI): domain Eukaryota; kingdom Metazoa; phylum Chordata; class Mammalia; order Primates; family Hylobatidae; genus Hylobates; species Hylobates moloch. The sequence goes on along the minus strand of NW_026652289.1, from coordinate 39,337,839 downwards.
AAAAATAAATAAAATAAAAACGACACACATTTTTATCTGCTTCTTTCTTTTCTCACTCAACAATTCCTTGTGCAAATTTCTCCTAAACCAATGATTAAAACAAAGTTTGGGATTATTTTAAGAATCTTCTTTTAATCATTTGTTTCTATCATTAGAACAGCAAGCTTAAAGTTCATTTTCATTCGACTACTTTAGAAAGGCACATTAAATAGTAGCTGTTTTCCAACTTGAGCCTTTTGTGTATTAAAATTAAACATTCAGTTCTACCCTTGTATTTATTCTTTCAGTTATGCAAACTAGCATATTATTTGGAAATTTTGTTATAAATGCTGGCTTTCCTTTACAATTTTTTTCTCAAAACATCTGTTTAGGGAGGAAACGTAAATCATAAGATAATTCCACAAATGATGTTCAGATGAAAACTTTTCCAGCTCGGCCTAATTTTAGAGCCCTGCTACAAATATTCTGTTTAATTAATTTCACTTGCATTTGGCTTCCTTTCTCCTGTCCTTATTTTCCTCTGCCCAGGGGAAATCAGATTTTTCCTAATGTTTCCTCTCCTTCCTCTGTGTACCATAGGTCACTGTAGACTCCATGGCTCTCTCTCTGTGTTTGCCTGGATCTGCCTGCAAAAGTGCACTGCCCTCTCCATTCCTCCTTAGGTAGGATGGCAGTTGGCAAATTGAGCCTGACATTTTCCTAGAGATGTGCAGAGGATGGCAGTTTTAATTTCATTTAAATTTTAGGAATTAAAAGGCCTTATTTTTCCCAGTCCGAGTTATTAATATCTTGGGTAAAACCTAATTTCTACTGGGAGCCTGGGGATGTATCGGGGGCAGGATGAATCAGACAGCAGAATCTGTTTTGAGGTTGAAAACAAAGCAGAGACTGAAAAGCCCGGAGACATTCTGGACCCTTATTTTCTGTCGCTCTTTCTTCTGTCTGCGTATTGAATGCCTTTATCCCCATCCCATCCTGCACCATGCCACAGATACACACATTCTAATGGGAAGCGATCCTTTCAGATTCTTCAGGCCTTCTCTCTAACTTCACTCCTCAACGCAGTTGTCTGGGATCACGTAGGCAAGAAAAATACTTGATGCTGTATTCTCTCCAAGAACCCAGACCTTCCTTTGTAGCACTATCCCAAACTGTTATTGCTGATTTTTTTAAGAGAGTTCCTGGTTAATGTCTGTCTCTCTACTGGGCTGCGTGCTTCTAGAAGACAGAGCCCACCATAGAGACCAAGATACATAAGGTCTCAGGAAATCAGTACTGCCCGACAGAACCTTCTGCAGCGATGGGCATGTTCTGTATTTGTGCTGTCCATTATCATAGCCATGGGCGACAAGTGGCTGTTGAGTATCAAAATATGGTCAGTGTGACTGAAGAATAGAATTTTAAATTCTACTTAATTTTAATCCATTTAAATTTACATAGCTTCACGTTACTAGTGGCTTCCTCATGTTACTAGTGAACTTCCTAGTTCAGGGCAGACTGAACTAGGTTAGTAGATGTGTGGATGGAGGAAATCCAAGGAAGTAAGTACCTGGGTATGGGATTAAAGGAGAGTCAAAGGCATCACTGGTACTATTTTTGCATTTTTTATTCTCAACATACATCACCACCCCTTCCCGTCCCCCCCCTCCCCCAACACATACACCAGCTTGCTCCACTGGCTGGATTGGGTTGAATTCAAGAGGTGGAAATTTGTAGCCTCCCATATTGGTTCTGATGTCTTTGCTCTCACCGGAGAAAACACTGTTGCAGTTGTACAGGGTGTAGTTATTCATAGCCCTGTTTCACCCTTACACATGATCCTATCTTCCTCTGGGTGCAACGAGGTCGTCATCAGTCTAAGTACGTTGGTGTGGTCCCCTGAGTCAACAGGAAGTGGCAAATCCTTGCTGAGTGAGTTCCCTGAACTGGGAGGATATCCTGAACATGCTGTAACCTGAGAAAGCACATGTTTGTCTTGCAGCATAAAAGCCCTCTGTTGGCCATACAGTGCTTGTTAATCCAGGGCTCTCTGTAAGCCTGACTCAGTAGGTGGTAAGTAAAGAAATGAATTTACCGTCCCTGTTCCTGTAACTCGTGCTGACTGGGCACATGCCTCAACTGGAGGCTGGTTTCTGCTTTTCCAAGGGGTATGTTTCTAAGGAGACATTTATCTGTGTGTATCAAAGAATCATTTGCCTTGGATGACATCACTGGTCACAGCCCATTCTGCTCAGTTCCTTAGTTAAAGGAGCCAAGTCTGAAAGGCCTGGCTTAGAAAGTTTTTACCTTCAACAGTTGTGTCAACGCGAGAGCCTCAGCGTGCTGTTCTGAGTGGAGGGCCAGGCGCAACACGTACACGCAGACCCAGAAGATAAAAGTTGGGCCTACGAATGCACCTCTTCTGCAAATGAGATGACAATCTCACCAGGCCACCTGCGAGTGAAAGGGCTTTCTGACCTTCATGAAAACCCAACACAAATATCTCAACAACTTTTTCAAAATATCTGTTTTCCTGCCACTCTCCTGCTGGTTCAATCTGGGGAGCTTAAGTAGCTGTGACTGTCTCTGGGAAATCTGCCTTCTAGTATAACTTATTTGGACAGAAAAAAAGCCATCATCTATTTAAAGTTTAGATGCACTTGCCCCTTTGATCCAGCAATTATACTTCTAATAATTATAGAAATACTTGCATCTTTAAGAATATATATATATATATATATGGTTATTCATTGGTGTGAAAAGTTTGAACCAAGAAAAATGCCATTAATAAATCAGGATATAATAAATCAAGGTGTGCAGATGGAAATGGCAGAAGTTGCCTGCTCACTTCCGTTTCCCTTTCTACTTTTTATTTCCTCATCTTAATTTCCTGAGTATTCATAATAAAATATGGCTTTATTCAAACAAAGATTGATAAGCATCGTGGTGAATAATATCAATAATATTTGAAATATAATCAAATTTATTTTTCATTTATTGATGTAAAGGCTCTGATATGGTTTGGCTCAGTGTCGTCACCCAGATCTCATCTTGAATTGTAATCCCCACATGTGGAGAGAGAGAGGTGATTGGATCAAGGAGGTGGTTTCCCCTCTGCTGTTCTTGTGATGGTGAGTTCTCATGAGATTTGATGGTCTTATAAGGGGCTCTCCCCGATTTGCTGTCACTTCTCTCTCCTGCCATCGTGTGAAGAAAGTCCTTGCTTCCTCTTCGCCTTCACCATGATTGTAAAGTTTCCTCAGGCCTCCCAAGCCACGTGGAACTGTGAATCAATTAAACCTCTTTCCTTTATAAATTACCCAGTTTTGGGTAGTATCTTCACAGCAGTGTGAAAACAGACTAATACAGGGTTTAAGCTGGGGACCAGGTTAAAGGAATGACCATCACTAATGCTAACCAAGGCAGGGTTTAATGAGTAAGGCAAGATGATTGAGGCCCCTCAAGAAAAGTACAATATATTTTCTGTACCAGCAGACCAGACTGAGAAAAGGGGACTGGAAGACTCTGTAACAGACCACATTTTAAACTTGAATTTGACTTAGTAATTGAACTAATTACTAAGAATGAAAAGAGATTGTTTGAACTGGAAAGGGCTGATACTTTAAATTCTTGAGTAAGGAGGGTTTCATTTTGGTTTCGATTTTGCTCTCAGCAAAACTGGGGATCCAGGGCTAATTGAGTTCACTTTTTTAAAAATGATGTGACATTTCGGCGTACTAAGTGTCTACTATCATGGGTGACAGCAAGGGCAGAGAGAACATCTATGCAGTGGCCACCCTGGATTGCCATGAGATTCTACCTTTTCACTTTCTCAGCCCAGGGCACCTCCAGGCAGTGAAATCACTGGTAACAAGACAGTAGAAACATGAGCACACAGATAGGGGCAGATAAGGGATTCTTTATACACCTGTGGCCATGGAACCAGAGGAAGAAAGAGCAGGTCTGCTCTTGGTCATGTACAATCTCAATTCAATAATTCTGTACAAAACACAGATTCTTTCCCTCATGAGCTCATCCTTTGCATGGCATAATTTCCGGACTCCTCCGAGGTAGATGAGCCATGTGACAAATGTCTCTACAATGCTAATTCTTCCATTGTCATACAATTCACACCTTTTATAATATTACCATCAAAAGGTGAGGGTAGGAGTGTCTGGGCCACTGGGAAATCTTAAGGCTACTTGATCAAAACCACATTGTGTGCTAGGTGTCCCTCCCGCCACCAGGAGTTGAAATTATGCCAGTTGTTTCTTATGTCTGCAGCTTTGTCTGTCTCTTGTGATCTGTACATTTGTCTACATTTTATTTCTATTAACATATTTTGTTACACTTCCTCCATCTTTTTCAACAGATGCCCTCTTCTGAACAATCCTGCCAACCTAATATTGTACATTTGCATTGTAACTAAGATTTTGACTCCCTTACTTTCAGAACAAATGGAGAGACCTCGTTTAGTCGATTGATGGTAGCAACAAGGAAGACGGCAAATGGAGAAATGACATCTCATGACCCAGGTAATTTATGGGATTACATGACATAAGAATTAATGCTGGAAAGGACCTTGCAGATTACCTGCTCCAACTCTCACATTTTCATTTGAATAAATTAAGAATCTTAAGTGACCTTCCCAATATCACATAGGTAGAGTTGAAACTCAAGTGAAACCAACAGAACTCATTTCTAGAAAGTTCAAATAAGATGTTCACAGCAATCTTTGGAATCAACAATAAAATAAGCCTCTGAACTGAAATTTGAAATGAAGTCAGGGCATTGGGCTTCTTTGCATACTATTAGGAATTCAAAATACTAAAATTAATTCAGGCAAAATCATAGCAGCATTTTAATTTTACTAGCTGATTTATCCAAGCATTTTGGTGTAAATCCTCATTTAATATTCATGACAACTTTATGAAGCCTGAATTATTATTCTGATTTTGCAGTTTAATTATTCTAGGTACAGAGAGGTTAACTGGCTTTCACATTAACAGGTGGTAAATGTTAAAACAAGGACTCAAATACAAGTCACATCACTGCAAAGGAAGCGCCAACCAGCGCCCAAACAGTAAATTCTAATTCATATCAGAGATATATCTCCTAATGTTTCCAGAAGAATCGAATCACTGACCACCTTCCTGCTTTGGTGAGGCTTATTTCAGGGTTCACTGGCCCTCATTATTGGTGTGATCCCAGTTATTAAAGGGACCAGAGAGCTATCATGACACAGCATGCTTCCCCCAACAGTTATACTTGAAGTGTCAAAAATGATAAAGGAAGCTAAGCATAGGGTGATACTATATTAGTGTTTTTTTTTTTTTAAATAGCCGCCCCTCTTTCTGGCATCTTTATTTATAATAATTAAATTTGAATTGGATTTTGACTGCTCATTCAGCCAAAATTACAGAATTGATTATGCATTTGAAAAGGGAAGGTATAAATAATGCAAAAATTATTCTGTAATTATAGGCAATTGACGAGGATTCAGGAGATGTGTTTAAACCTCTTTACCCAGCATCCAGAAGCAGCTGACTGCCCCTTTTTTTCCCCTTTTAGGGTATTTCTATAATCTTCTTTCCCATGTTAGAATGATTTAATTTTGCATGCATTTTTGCTCATGATGTTTCCGGGTTGATGCCAACCACGTATGCCAGAGACAAAAAGGAACGTGCTTCTTTTGCTGGAGTTGTATAGGTTGTTCCTCAAAATGTTAGATTCTTGTAAAATTGAAAACTTAACGGTGATTTGTTGTGGTTTACGGTTTTATGGGCACAGAGCCAGAAGAGACCCTGGAGGCCATCCAGCGGTACCATTTTATGTCGTAGTGGATGGAACGAAGACTCCAAGAGATTAATTGAGATAGCCTGCAGTTTCCTGGCAATTTCCTTGAGAAATAATGACACTTAGTGGCAGAAGTGAGTCCAAAATACATTTGTGCAGGTCCAAATCGTGCAGTTTTCCCCACCATACCCCACTGCCTCTGGTTACAAGTTTTCATGTGCCCTCTACTCCTGACATGCTGTAATATCTGGGGCAGGTCCATCCTTCTCTGCCTGTCTCTCCTTATCTATAGATCTGATGTATGACTTCTCTTTGTAAGGGTGTCACAAGTTTTCTTTCAAGATTATACTTCTGTACGCTTATTTTTAAGATGGCACTTTTCTATTTCAGCTCCTCTTGCAAATAAAGTAGACCCTTGAACAACGTGTTTGAACTGCACAGGCCATTTATAAACAGATGTTTTTCAATCAGTAGAGCCGGCCCTTTGTGTCTGGGCATTTTGCATCTGCAACCAACAGCAGATTATATAGTAGTATTCCCTCAACGCCCAACCTGCGGATATGAAGGGCTGACTTTTTGTGATACGTGGGTTCTGTGGAGCCAACTCTGAAGCTTGAGTATGTGTGGGTTTTTGTATCTGCAGAGGGTCCTGAAATCAATCCCCTACAGACGCCAAGCAACTGTAGTTATTGTTTACAGGGATAAACTTGGCAATCATTCCTTAACATTGATTACTGACTGATGTGTTTTCCTCACTTCTGGAGCACATACCATATGGTACTGTAGTTTGGGGATTTTCTTTCTCTCTAACTGCACCACGTCCACACATGGGAGAAACTCATGGAACGTTGGTTGAATCTTCCCAGGCTTGCCTGTATCTGCATGATGCAGACAAACTGAATTGCTTCACATTGCCTTCATTTATTTCTAAATAATAGTAATAGCAAATGTTATTAGGTTCTGACAGTGCTAGGCTCAAGGTAAGCAGGTGATATTTATCATCTTATTTAAAGAAGCTCACAACCCTGTGAGATAAGTACAGTCACTAGTTCCTTTAAACAGATGAAGAAACTGAAGCTGAAAGTAGTTAGCCCGGATCTCCTGGGCTGAGTGGTGGAACCAGGATTTGAACAAGCTGATTTTCACTCACCGTAGTATTCTGCCTCTGATAGAAAGTCAGGGTATCCCAGTAAGGGCAAGGAATGCCTTGGCATCTAAATCTTATGCTTCGATTCCTTCTTTGACATTCCCACCAAGTAGCCAGGTACTCTCTGAACATCTTCTGGTTTAATTTATGCAGTTCCATCTTTACCTGTTAGAAGGGCTGTCTCTATGTTAAGGCCAAACCTGCCTCCTGGTCCTTCATATATATTGCCCCTGCCATCTGGAGTCATGGAGAAGAATATTCTGAGTATTCTCCCATAGCACAGATTTCAGAAACTCTGAGACTTCTGCTTTCCTTGATTGATGTCCAGTTAGCGCGTCTAGTCTTTGCATGTTGGAATTTTAAGCTCCTTCGTAAACCTGCGCATTTGCATCTGACGCCATCGGTTTGTCTATGTGCCTCGTAATGACAGCATTGACACCCACCTCCCACTCAGTTGGGTTTGGACCCCTTCCAAAAGTTAACCATGTTCTCTTTGTCATAGCACATAGCTCCTGTTAATTCAACTACTAGCTCTTGTTAATTCAACTACTAGCTCCTGTTAATTCAGCTACTAGTTGTGCTCAGGGAGGTCAGAGTCATTGGTTTATGCTGGAGAAGGAGAAGAAGAGGGAGCCCCTGTCTGAGGCAGGTGTTGCCTGAGTTTCCAGATTCCCTTTCTCTCTCAGCTGGCGCGTCTGCTGCCCCTCTCCAGCCCTTTCCTGGCCCTCCGATACTACCCTGTTTCTCCTCTGGCTCTGGGTGGTCCTTGCCTACTGGCTGCTTGTCTGGCTTTGCCCTGCGTTCCTTGGGTTAGTTAATATTTCGACATGCTCCCATCCCAGTGTTTTCTTTTTGGTAATGATGGTGCTTGAGGGATTTTCCAAAATACCCAGAGGAGCTACTTTCCTCCCTCCCTTCCTCCCTCCCTTCCTCCCACCCTTCCTCCCTCCCTTCCTTCCTCCCTTCCTCCCTTCTTTCTCTTCCTCCATCCATCCCTTTCTTCCTTCCTTCTTTCCTCCTCCCTTCTTCCCTCCCTCCCTCCCTCTCTTTCTTTCTTTGTGGAGTGGACGTAAGGAGCAAGAACATGTAGAAAAATATCCCCAGGTAATTATGATATATAACATTTTATAACGTTTCTTTATTTATACTCATTGTCTGTTACTTGAAGAAAGAAAGTATTAAGCAATGAAACGTCTGGAAGTCTCTTAATAATATCTGGTACAATATTCCCTATATATATATATTTTTTTTTTTTTTTTGAGACAGAGTCTCACTCTGTCGCCCAAGCTGGAGTGCAGTGGCGCAATCTCAGCTCACTGCAACATCCACCTCCTGGGTTCAAGCGACTCTTGGGCCTCAGGCTCCCAGGTAGTTGGGATTACAGGTGTGTGCCATCATGCCCAACTAATTTTTGTATTTTTAGCAGAGGCGAGGTTTCTCCATGTTGGCCAGGCTGGTCTCCAATTCCTGACCTCAGGTCATCCACCTGCCTCGGCCTCCCAAAATGCTGGGATTACAGGTGTGAACCACCGTGCCTGGCCAATATTCCTATATTCTTTTCATGAAAACAAACAAAAAAATATTTAAGAGATTCGATGCTATTTCAAAAATGTAAAACTTCACTGAACTGTAGGCTAATGAATGAGGGAATGTCATAAAAAGCATTGTCAATATTTTAAAATCTTCGATGTGATTATCTCACTTTAGGAGTTATAAATTTCCTTTTTCGCATTTTGCTCACAATTATAGTATGCTGCCAACATATAATTGAGTTTCTTTGGTGAGGTCATATTTTTATGCTAAACTTCACATCCAGTACTTATTAGACATCATTCAATTTTAGTTACTCCTTTTTTATAATTCAATTAGTACTCTCTTTTAAAAATGAATCATATTATTTCATTAAATATCCAGCACAGAAACATTAAACAATACCTCATTTATGTATGTTTTTAGAGTAGCAATAGTAAAAATAATAATAAGAAGAAACTATTAGGTTTTCTCACTAATCAAACTATTGCTAATCAATTCTTCATAAAATTTGCTTAATTCCCAAATTTGAGGATAGTCTCAGACTCAGTATAAATCTTTAACATAAAGTAAGAACATTTCATAATTTCCCAGTAGATAATTATTAAAATTCTTCAGATTTCTTTCCTAACTCTCTTAGCTTCCCTTTGTAGACAACTGAGTGGTTTATTTATCTTGCCTTGCTATGCAAACGCACTAAATGGAGAACCTGACTTTTTGCTCCAGTGCACCACTCACCTCTCTCGTGATCCTTTTCTTGCATTCAGCTGCAGTGAAAGTGAGATAGGCCATCCAGGAAACCATGCAAAAACTCCCCAAGGTGTCTCTGAGAAGTAGAGATGTTTCCTGCACTCAACTTGAATTTGAACAAGTTTCTGTGATCTTAAGTTTGTATACTAATGCTTATTTGACAACCCTTACACAGTGTTAAATACATTTTACTTAAGGAAATATTTTATTAAAAATTACAGCAATTTAACACTGTTTCTGTTTACTGAAAGAGATTGGTATTATTTCTTCTTTAAATATTTGGTAGAATTCACCAGTAAAACAAGTTGGGCCAGATTCCTTGTTTTTAGAAATGTTTTAAATTGTTGATTCAATTTCATGATAGATGTAGGACTATTTAAGTTAGCTCTTTTTCCTTTTGTAACTTGGTAGTTTGTATCTTTCAAAGGGTTGGTCCATTTCATGTAAGTTATATGTGTGCATTGAGTTATTGGTAGTATTTCTTTCTTATTCCTCAAATATCCATGGGATTGGTAGTGATGACCATTCTCTCATTTCTGATATTGATAATTTGTGACTTCCCCTTTTTTTCTTGGTTAGTCTGGCAAACGGTTTTTCAATGTTATTAATCTTTTTAAAGAATGAGTCTTTGATTTTATTGCTTTCTCTATTATGTTCTTGTTTATAATTTTATTGATTTATGTTATAGTTTTTATTATTTCCTTTTTTCCTGTTTAGGTATAATGGGCTCTTCTTCCTCTAGTTTACTGAGGGAGGAGCTTAGGTTACTGAATGTCTTCTTTTCTGGTATATGCATTGAATGCCATGCATTTTCCTGTAAACACAGCTTTCACTGCATTCCATAAATTTTCTTTTCATTTTCATTTAGTTCAAAATATTTTTAAATTTCTCTTGAGAGTTCTTTGACCCACAGCTTATTAGAAGTGTTGTTTAATCCAAACAGTTGGGAATGTTTTAGCTATCTTTCTGTTATTGATTTTTATTGTGTTCTGAGAGCATTCTTCATATAAGTTATATTTTAAAAAATTCATTGTGTTTTACGGGCTAGAATGTGGTTTATCTTGGTGAATGTTCTTGTGAACTTGAGAAGAATGTGTATTCTGCTGTTGCTGGAGTACCCTATAAATGTTTCTTAGTTTCAATTCATTGATAATGCTGTTCAAACCATTTATGCCCTTACTGACTTTCTCCCTTCTTGATCCATCCATTACTGAAAGTGTAGTGGATTTGTCTATTTCTCGTTGCAGTTCTATCAGTTTTTGTCTCATGTATTTGGATACTCTTTTGATAGGTGCTTATACATTTAAAATTATGTCTTAAAGAACCAACTCTTTTATTACTAAGTTATGCCTTTTTTTATGCTTGATAATCTTCTTTACCTTGAAGTTTGCTTTGTCTAAAATTAATAATCTGCCAAGCTTTCTCTTGATTAGTGTTAGCATGGTATATGTTTCTCCATTCTTTTACTTTAGATTATTAAAGGCTTTGTACTTAAAGTGAGTTTCTTGTAGACAACGTAGAGTTGGGTCTTTAAAAAAATATTTACCCTGACAATCTTTGTATTTTATTTGGTATATTTAGTCCATTCACATTTAAAGTGATTATAGCTATAGTTACATTGATATCTACCATCTTTGGAACTTTTATTTATTGCATTTATCATTTATTTATTTTGTTCTGACTTTTTCTGTCCTTTCTAGTCTTATTGAGTATTTTTTATGTTTCTATTTTATCTCCTCTCTTAGGATAGCAATTATACTTCTTTGAAAACTGTTAATATGTTTGCTTTAAACGGTTATCTTTTAGCTTATTTGAGAATAGGAAAATAAAGATTTTACTTTGCCTTCATATATTTCATACAGATACTCTTTATGTTGATGTAAGTTTCTGCCCTATATTATTTTCCTTATCACTGAAAAACTTCTTTTTATATTTATTGAATTTTCAGCATGGAAGTTCTCCCCTTAATGAATTCCCTCAGTTTTTGTTTGCCTGAGAAATTATTTATTTTTCCTTCACTTTTGAAGGTTAATGTTCCTAGTTATTAGATTTGAATTCTGAGTTGATTTTTTTTTTCTTTCAACATTACATAAGTAATATCTGTTATTAACTTTGGCAAATTGTTGGCCAATATTATGTCAAATATTTTTTCTTCTTTGCTCTTACTTTCTTTACCTTCTGGCATTCCAATTATGTGTATGTCACATCTTTTGAAATTGTCCCACAGTTCTTGGATATTCTGTTCTATTTTTAAATTTTCAGTCTTTTATTTTTATTTTGGTTCAAGAAGTTTCTATTGACCTGTCAACAAGTTTATCTATTCTTTCCTCAGTTGTGCTAAGTATACTAATGAGCCTATAATTAGTGTATATTAGTATTCTTCATTTTTGTTATTGTGTTTTTTTATTTCTAGCATTTCATTTTGATTTTTTCTTAAAGCTTTTGCTTAGGCTACTTTTACCATTAGCACTCTTAACATATTAATCATAGTTATTTTAAATGCTCTGTCTGATAATTCCAACACCTGTGTCATGTGTCTTATTCTAATGCTTGCTTTATCTTTTCAGACTGTGTATGTTCTTCTGGCACGTCTTCTGCTTTTTTATATTGAGTAATGGGAAACAGGTAAATTGAGGACTTAGGTTAATCTGGTTAGGAGTTGGGGTGTGTTTAGTGTTGCTCATAGATGTAGGTACCAAACATTTCAATCTCCTCTAGCATCCTTGTTTTTGTTTCACTTCTTGATTTTGGGTTTTTCTGTGTACTGTTCCTGAAGGAACATTTTTCTCTTGCAGTTCTTACAGCTGTAAGCACAGTTATTACACTGGCCCCCTGTATAATCTTCTGATTAAGTCTCAGCCTTCTATTACCTCGGTGTTTGAGGCTGTGATCTTCACCAGTGTTTCTCCAGTGGTGTAGCTTTTGTCTCCTTGTCCCTCCTACCTTTCTGGCTGCAATATTCCTAATCTATTTAGTTGAACTCTAATCTCTGTGAACTAGTGCGTTTTCTACTGCCTTAGGTGACATAGGAAAGCTGGAGACTTGAGCTGGAAGAATTTCTCTTCTCTTTCTGGAATAAGGGTTCAGAATTGAGTGCTGGAAATCTTTTTTCCTGGCAAGTGGGCTTTTTTTTTTTTCCTTTAGAAACAGCTGGCATATTTTACACTGGCTGTTCTTCCACTCCACTTAAAAGAGCCATGAGGACATATTTTTGAGATACATACAATGTCAACCTAGTCGAACTACTGAAGAGAAAGACCACAAAAGTGTGGAAGCTCCTTCTCAATCTCATGCTAGTAAACACTTAGCCTCCAGAAATTCATCAAAGTCACCATTTAAGTGTTTATACCAGTTTATGTCTCTAGAAGCTTCTGCTCCAAGTAAGTAGATATTGGTTGCTATATCTTTCTGCATGTACCTCTCTCCATATTTGGGAGTTGGTTTGCCCCATGACCTCAATTCTCTTGGTGGGTCCAAGAAAAGTATTTGGTTTTTAGTTTGTTCAGATTTCCCTTGTAAGGATGGAGGTGATGACTTCCAAGCTATTTTCATGTTCAAGCAGAAACCATAACTCCCCACATTAGCTATTTTACCTCTAGTAGAAAAAGGTCCCACTGTGGTTGGCAAATCCTGAGAAGATATCTGTAATCTAGTGGATCAGAGTCACTGGGAAGTCAAAAGGAAGTGGAAGTCTGGTAAGTCCCTCTTTTGGGGTATTACTGGTACCTTGAGGCTGATGGCGTCTCTTTAGGCTTCCTATTTCAGATAAAGAACCTACTGAAACAAAATAGTTTTCCAGAATAAGAAAAAAAAGGGGAAAAAAGAGGGAGAAAAACCCTGTTTTTCACTGTAGAAACTGAATATGGCGATTCTGACTTCTGAATTATGAAACCACTTGCCATCTCTTTCCCTACTTCTAAAACTCCTCTTCACATGGAATTTCCTGGTATTGTGAATGTCCACATTCCTGGTATTGCAAAAATCCAATATAATAATAATAATAATAATAATAATAATACAAACATAAGAAACCAGCACCTGTGTAAAGTTATTATAAGAAAATGTAAATTAGTATCAAAACCTTTAGCATATTAAAATGTTGCCAAAAAGTCACGAAAATGAAGAACATTGTAACAAATACTGTTTATGAATTAAATATCGTTAAATGAGCAGTTGCATATGTGAAAGCGTACATGACTCAGAGTAGAAAAAATCAAAAACAGGGAGGTATAAAACAAAAGTTGGTAGAGCTCAGAAAGGAAATGGAAGAAAAAGACAAAAACCATTTAAGAATAAAAGATAAATTATGAGGAACGCAAGGATGAACAGGTGCAATGGAGAGGACAATAGAGAGAGAAAGATAAATGTAAAACTGAAATGTGGAAGAGGCTAAAAAATTAGATAGACTACCTGTTCTTTCCTTGATGGAGTGATAGTTATAGGGTTAATCTCCTGCTATAAACAATTATAGAACTGGATTAAATATTTGAAGCAACTGATTTCAGATATTGAACAATAGGTAGTGCAAGGCTTTGATCTTTGAGCAAATGGAAATACTCAAGGAGAGCTCAACATTTACCCTGGATTTCTGGCTGGTGCTTGTTCCAAATAATTGCACAGGGAATTGGAATAAGCAGAAAGTAACTGTCCTTCTGGGTGGAAGAAACAGAGATCAGAGTTTGGGGATGCTGTAAGGCTGAAATGTGCAGAGTATGGTACTGGAGAAAACATATATTCAGAGAAGGAATTTTATAAATCTGCAGAGGTACCCCTTAACTCTTGGCTTAATACTAAACTATATTGGCACGGCATGCAATTTCTTCAGTTGTGGCAGAGAAATGCTGCAGGGGCACCACAAGCTGAGCTAGTATTTTAGATATCATTCAGTTTTGAGAGATGTTAAATTTCTGATCAGGCAGCTTTGGGCATCTCAGCCGCACATTTAACTGAGATGCCAAAAACTCTGTCTTTGAGTAGGGTTACACCTTATTTTAGAATAAGAGTTACTCTGGACCTATACTAAGAAGTACTAACAGTAAGCCATGGCAAGATCAAGCTTATCTTCCAGTCAATTACCTGCCAGAATAAACCTTAACATTCTTTAATGGAACACACAAAAAATTAGGCTCTCAACTATATAACATATACAATGTCTAGTATACAAAGAAAAATTACTAGATATGGGAAGAAATAAGAAAATGTGAGCTACAACCAGAAGAAAAATCTGACAAACAGGAAAAGCCTGGGATAGAAGATATGTTGGAGTTAGCAGGCAAGGACTCTTTTAAAAGTTATAGGATGCCTGAAATTTAAAGAAAAAGATAACACAATGAGCAAACAGATTGGGGAATATTGATGATATTAACAGCAGATTGGATTATGTAGAAAAAAATCAATGGACTTAAAGACATAGCAACAAAAACTATAAAGCATAACACACAGAGAGAAACTTGCTGAAAAAAATATGAGAGAGTGCATTGGTGACTCATGGGACAATAATAAGCTGTTTAATAGGATTGTACTTGGTGTCCAGGAGGAATAGGGGAGACATTAGGACAAAAAGAATTTGAAGAGATAATGGCCAAGAATTTTCCAAATTTGATGAAAAAGAGCAACTCACAAGTCTGAGAAGTTCAACAAACACCAAGAAGGATAAACTCTAAGAAAACAATCTCTAACCATAGAATAATCAAAATGCTAAAAACAGTAAATACATAGAAGATTTTAATTCTTATGAATTACTTTTAGTACTTTCGTAGTCCATTTAGTGTTGCTAAGGAACACTTAAGCCTGAGTAATTTAATTTATTAAAAAAAGAGGTTTATTTGTATTACAGTTCTGCAGGCTGTATAGCAAGCTTGACCAGCCTGCAGCCTGCAGGCCACATGCAGCCCAGGATGGCTTTGAATGCAGCCCAATACAAATTCATAAACTTTCTTAAAACATTATGAGTTTTTTTTTTTTTGCAATTTTTTAAAGCTCATTAGCTATCGTTAGTATATTTTCTGTATGGCCCAAGACAATCCTTCTTCTTCCAGTGTGGCCCAGGGAAGCCAAAAGATTGGATACCCCTGCTGTGCAAGAAACATGGCGCCAGCATCTGCTTCTATTAAGGGCTTCAGGCTGGTTCCATACATGGGGAAGGTGAAATCAAGCTGGTGTGTACAAGAAAGGGGGAAGATGCCAAGATATTTTTTAACAACCATCTGTCATGAAGATGAATAGAGTGAGAACTCACCATTGTAAGAATGGCAGCAAGCCATTTATGTGGGATTTGCCCCATGATCCAAACACCTCCCGATAGGCCCCACCTCCAACATTGTGGATCAAATTTCAATATAAGGTTTGGAGGGGTCAAATATCCAAACTATGGCAAGTGCTATTTATTTTTTTCATATTATATTTATTTATACCACATGCGTTAATATTAATCACTGTGCTTTGTAGTATGTATTAATATCATATTCCTATGCTTTGTATTTCTTCTGCAAAATTAATCTTAAGTTATTTTTGGCCTTTGCTGTTTCATATCAGTGATATGAAAATGCCAAAAATAAGATTAATTTTGCAGAAGAAATACAACTTATCAAAGCTTGTCAAGTTCCATAGAAATTTTGTTATTATTCAGTTAGTGGTGTTTAGGAGGAGTATGAAGTTTTGTATATTAATCTTATTCTCTATAATTGGTCATAATATTTTGCCAATAGGTTAACAGCATCTAAATAAGGAGAATAATCTAAATCTTTCAAATTCTTAAAATGTATTTCTGTTTCATATTATTGTACTGGCTGGTAACAATACCTATTTGTATTTGTACTCATCATGGCTTCTTTGGGTAGACACTTAACATAATTCTAGCTTCTAAAACCATCCCTAAAATGTGAAGCAAAAAACCTGAATAACAACAACAGACAAAACCTGGAAGGCCATAATGATCATAAAGAAAAGATTTGGAATTAATGAACAGTTGAAAAACTGGGAACCTCAGTCTTGTCCTTCATTGCATTAAAGATCATTCTAAAGTTTCATCCTTTATTTTGGTGATATCTGTAGGTTTTGATAGAAATGCGTAATCCAGCTGCTTTTGGGATGTTGTCTTTGTCTTCAGTTTGAGCTGTTTTACTATAAAGTTTCTAGGTTTGGTTGTCTTTAGGTTAATCCTGATTGGTTTTAACAGAGTTTCTTGAGTCTGTGGCTTGATGCCTTATTTCTGTTTTAGAAATTTCTTAGGTGTTGTGTATTCAAATATTGCTTCATACTTCTCCATCTTTCTGGTTCTTTAATTACATATACATTAGAACTTTCCACTGTGTCCCATACATTTTAATACTCAGTGTAATTCATCTCTTGATTTGAATATACTAGTTCTTTATTCTTTTGTTAAACTCATCTTCTGAATTAATTTAGTTTTAGCCAACATTTTCTCAGTTCTGAAATTCCTTTGATTCTTTCTTATAAATACCAGTTCCCAGGTAAAATTCTTCACCTACTTCTTAATTGTCTTAATTATATTAATTATAGATTTCTCAGTGTCCTTGTCTAATTGTTTTAATATCTGGTTCAGATATTAAATCTATTTCTGTACAGTTTCTGTATAGATTCAAATCAACTGTACATTTAGTTCATTTATTTTACTGTGCTGTGACATTAATATATGTAATCAAAAAATAGTGAATCTAGATATAGGAAATAGCCCCAGGTTGGGATCATAACCATCCAGATTATTACATTGTTTGTCCATAAATTCCAAGAAGTCCAGGTTTCAAAGTCATTTCTTTATGGTCATTATGGCCTTCCAAGTTTGCTTATTCTCACATTTGGTACACGATCTGTGAAGTTATTGGGGCACGCTATTAGTCCATTTTCACACTGCTGATAAAGACATATCTGAGACTGGGTAATTTACTAAGGAAAAGAGGCTTAATGGACTCACAGTTCCACGTGGCTGGGGAATCTATTTCTGTTGTCTGTTTTTGCTCACGTGTTCTTGTTCTTTTCATGTTTGGTAATTTTCATTGAATGCCAGGCATTGCTTATAAAACATTCACCATAAAGAAATGACTTTGAAACCTGAACTTCTTGGAATTTATGGACAAACAATGTAATAATTTGGATGGTTATGATCCCAACCTGGGGCTATTTCCTATATCTAGATTCACTATTTTTTGATTACATATATTAATGTCACAGCACAGTAAAATAAATGAACTAACTGTACAGTTGACCCTTGAACAACACAGGTTTGAACTATGCAGGTCCACTTATATGTGGATTTTCTTCTGCCTCTGCCGCCCCTTAAAGAACAAGATAAATCCCTCTTCTACCTCCTCCTCCTCAACCTACTAAATGTGAAGACCACGAGGATGAAGAACTTTATGATGATCCACTTCCACTTAGTGAATAGTAAATGTATCTTCTCTTCCTTATAATTTAAAAAATAACATTACTTTTCTCTAGCTTACTTTATTGCAAGAATACAGTAAATAATTCATACAACATATAAAGTATGTGTTAATTGACTGTTCATATTATCAATAAGGTTTCCAGTCAACAGTATGCTGTTAGTATTAGGTTAGTGCAAAAGCAATTGCAGTTTTTGCCGTTACTTTTAATGGCAAAAACTGCAGTTACTTTTGCACGAACCTAATAGTCAAGTTTTTTGGGAGTCAAAAGTTGTATACACGTTTTTGCCTGTGTGGCAGATCTGTACCCCTTACCTTCACATTGTTCAAGAGTCAACTGTATATTATCAAACCTTGGGACAACATAGGTATCCAATGTGAGTACTTTTCCTTAGACAAGCTTTAGAATGCTCACATTAGATACACATTTGCACATTTCTGAAGTTACTAGTTCATCTTTTGGCTTTCAGAGAGAGCTTCTAGCAAAGACTCATTTCAATGTTTCTTGGTGGCATGCAGTCCAGATGTGACCCACCACCAGCTGACCATCCTGAGGGATATAAAGCACACTGTGTTTGTTTTGTTTTTTGTTTGTCCCTAAGTCTTGTTAATGGTTTTGTCAAGGCGTGATCTAAGCAATCTTTTTCAGCCACAACATTGCTGTTGTGTTTCCTCTATAATATGAATAATTTGACTGCAGGCATGCATGCTGTCTGGTTATGGTTAATTTCAGTCTCTGACTATTGAAGATGCTCTGCCCTAGTGTGGCAGTCTCTTCTCATGAATTCTCAGACACTTGTTTCATAGGAGGTGAAAATTCCAAGCCCTCAGCCAGAAGGCTGAAGAATAATGGAGAAGATGAGATGACACAGACCAGCATACATCCAGGGAAACAGCTCTGGCTAGGCTGGAGTGTTAAGGTGGTGAGCTACCTAGAGAACAAAGTATATCAACTCCCTGATTTTATCCAGCTGCTCGCCAGCTCCAGATGGACAGAAAGAGTTTGATCTCTCCCTTCTCCATTTAGACAAACAATACATTATTATAAATAAATGATTATTCTGAAATGTGCATAACAGCTGCAGGTTGGATGCAATTGTGATAAGCAGAAGAAAAAAAAAAAGCCTGAAATGAAGCCTTAAAAGAAACCTAGAGAATATTCAGGTTCCACAAAATAGAGATGATTCACAAACCAGAGACAATTCACTTTGGCTGCGTCCTTTGAGCTGCTTGGCAGTTTTGATGCTAAATCCTTATCTTTATAAGCATATTTTTGCCATTGCTGTTACTTTATAATCTCTCTTCTCAAGAAATTTCATATGCTTTGTTCTGGAGATCATAGTTTGCAACAAGCCATGAGGGAGAAGCTCATGGAGGGGTGTGTGTGCGTGTGTGTGTGTGTGTGTGTGTGTGTGAGCTATCACCTCCTCTTTTGTTAATTCTCAACTCCTATTCTATTAGTACTTGAAACAGTCACGTGAACAAATGAGTTAAAGTAATTTTTCTTGTTCTTGAGAAAACAAACTCACCCGTTACACTATGAATTTAATTTTTTTTTTTTTTTCATTTTAAAAAGGCAGACTTCTGGGAGACCTTGCTTGGAAGAAACTAGAAAGTCTAATTTTTATTTCAAATTTGCATGAACCACATAGAGAATATATTAATTCTGTTGATATCACTTTCTTTTTGGATCTGTCTGGGATAAATGAACTTGATCTATAGAGCCAGAGGCACTGGATGACTTTCGGATGTATTGCATGACTTTCCCAAGGCAATTTCCCTGATTAGATAGAACCCATGGATTCTCTTTTCTGTTGGTTCCTAATCCAAGGTGGTTGTCTGATTCCCCTAAGATCTTTAGTTTATTCCAGCAGAGCTACAAATGAGAAACCCAACCCATTCAATAGCTCTGAATGAGGTCACTCTGCTCACTTTGCTGTTTAAAATAAATAGATGTCCTCTCCCTACCGTAAGGTGGGGCTGAGCTGTCCTCAGTTTAGGGAGACAGTTTCTCTAGGGCAAAGGTTTTTTAGACTTTTTTGTTAGTTGACCTAACCGTCCATTGAGAATTGGATGGATACATGGATTATCTCCCTTCTCCCCAACAAATACACACATTCCAAAATTAGCATGCAATATTGCGGAAATTATGAAGCATCTGGGAGATATTTCATGTACACCAAGTAAAGAATCCCTGTGTTAGTGGCATGTGGAGTAAATGTTCAAAGCAGGCTTTGGAGACAGACAAACATGGGTTTAAAACCCAGTTCTGCTACTTAGTAACTGTGAGACTGCAGACAAAAATACTTAAAATCTTGTTGCGTCAGTTTTCTCGTCAATAAAATGAAGATTATAGTATATACCTAATGAATTAGTTATGGGGGATATCCAAGTGCAATATAAACCATGAGAAATGAAAACAGGAATCACAATCTGTAATCCTGCACTATGACTCACAAAACAGATAAAATGCTTCAAATGATGACATGCAACAGAACCATCAAAACTCCAGTTGTTGGAATACCAGTACCTTCAGACCCATATGTTCTAAGATTAGAGCATAGAAAAACTGCTTTAACAGTAACTCTGCAGGAATCCATATGTTTCAAAGATAGAACCATTGCTTGTACCAGCAAATCATCTGATTTGTAAGTTCTGAACAGTCTCTGCCCAGGTCTTGATTAATAATTATCCTAAAACCAGACTATAACTTCCCTTTCTTAATTCCTCATTTGAGATACTATTACAGTTTACAACCATCCGTGGATTTCTCTAGTGGTCTTGGTATGAGGGCTTCCACTAACTACCAAGAGCCCCAGAGCAGAGATTGTCCATTTTTTTCCTTCACCTAAAGCATGTTGAATTTGTTTACAGTTATCTTGGTTAGGGCCACCATCTAGAGAAGAAAAAGCAAGACTGAATGTGAAGCTATCTAACGGTGGGTAAGAACAGCCTTGTTCTGTGAATTATACGTTAATATATTTTTGCTTATTTTCTGTTGAGTTTTTGGTCTTTTTATTTCTAGGAACTCCTTGTACATCAACATTATTAGCCCATCATCAATGATATGAGTTGCAGAATGTTTATTGAAAAGATGCACTGTCTTTTGACTTTGACTCCATTTATGGATTTTTATTTGTTTTAGTTCATCTTTCAGAAGAACTTAATTTCATGTAGACAAACATATCGTGGTATTAATGATTTCTGCATTTTGAGTGGCATTACAAAGGTCTTCCCCACCAAGGATAAAGTTCATTGTGAAAAAAATAGGTGAATAAAAATGGCAAGAATCAGTTTTTAAAATAAGAGCTAACAGTGCAGATAGTACTACCAGGTATAAAAACAATTTTAAAGATGTGGCAATGGCACATAAAGAGAGATTGATGGAATATAAAGAAATAGGAAAAAAATTACAATAGGAAACTAAAAGCAAAAACGTATAAGAATTCACTATTCAATAAAGGTAGCATCTCAAACCAATAGGAAAAATATGTCCATTTCATAAAGTAAACTAAAACAATTGGGTCACATCTGGAAAAAAGTTGGAGCTTTACTGTGGATGAATTTCAAATGGACCAAAGATTTATATGTGAAAAATCCCTTACAAGTCTAAAAGGAAAGAAGGGAGAATTTGTTTATAAACTTAATTTTTCTTTACCTGGAATAGTGGATACTTGTTAGTTACCTGCCTTCCCAGCATAATTCCATTTGTGTAAAATGTCCAAATTGTATATAAATATATAAACACAGAAAGTACATTAGTGGTTGTATGAGACTGGCAGTGGGAACTACGATTGACTAAATGTAAGTGGGCATGAGGCATCTTTTGGGGGTGATGAAAATATTCCAAAACTGTACTGTGGTGGTATTATAATTATCGAATTGTATATTCTAAATGAGTGAATTTTATGATATGCAAATTATACTTCAAGTTGTTAAAGTCAAGTATGATTTAGTGACAGCTATTCTTGGGCAGAACCTAGACCCATGCCCACACCAAGGTCTCTCAATATGTCAAATGACCGATTCTCCCCAGGATTAGGACTTGGGAAGAATGGAGGTGACCCTGATGAATGAATAAAGAAGACAGAACTAGAAGAAAGGGAAAATTTTCTTCTGAAGTTCTAGTTTCCTTCCATTTGTTATCTTGCTTCCTGTAGGAACTAGCAACCTCTACTGAAAGCAGCGTCCTAGCTTTCTTCCACAGATGGTGACCAGAACAGCCCGTCTCATTGCTGAACAATCACCAACATCCCTTATTGACCTCAGCCCAGTTGTTGCCTCTCTTGTTTAATTGGCCTTACATGGAAGCACTTCAACTGAAAGCATGTCAGTTTTTAGGGAATTGTGCCAAGAAGCAATTAATTTCAAATACACAGCTTTTATATTTGATGCTGCAGTTTCTGTCTGAGGCAACGTTTATTTATGTTCCTGTCGGAGGGAGATAACACACAAGCTGAAGGAACAAGCAGATGCAGACCCATGGGAATCGCATGGTTGTTGGTCTAACTCTCCTCTTGGCTTTGGCATCCTGCAGCTGTGGCTGCCTTTACAAAATGTTAGCAATCAACTCTACCCAGGAACTGTGGCTCTTGTTTCTTTCTTTTTAAAAATTTAATTTATTACACTGGTTTATAATCTGGATAGAACTCTATCAACTGTGGGAATATTCCCATGAAAGCCTACATGCAAAGGGATATTATTCAAATTCCATGGGGATTTTTCTACCCATCTCAACCATGGCTCTGCAAAAAACCATGCTATTTGTTCCGTTTATATCTCTCAGGAGCCTACTAAAGTTTCATGTACTCCAATATGTTTCTAAATCTATGTTTCATTATGCTCTACTAGGATCCTATTGCTAGAATCCTAGTAGATTTCACTAGTAGCTTTCACTTAAAGTTGTAGGGATATCATGGAGAAAGAGTGCCCCAAAGGGAAAGCCACACAGCTGGGTGGGAATTGAGACACTTGGGGCATTTGATATACCATTTGAGTGGTGGGGTGGGCAGCACCAGGGAAGTGCATCTAATACAGCAGCACTGTCCCTTGCTGTCACTCCTTATGGCTTGTGTGAGAGCTGGTGGTGGAGGTCCAGAAGGGGCTAAAGGGTCCTTGTCCTGTGAGCATGCAATGTGCAGAGTTTTACAGTTCTGCTTAGAAGAGAACAACTCTTATGTTGGTTTGGCCAATGTCCTTCTCCTGGTCACCTAGCTTTCACTTTTCTCCTTTGTGCAGGTGAAGCCTGCTGTTACTATTTGGCTAAAATAAGCCATATAGCTTGTGTTAAAGAATCTTTTTTATTTCTTTAAGAAGGATTTGGTGCCCATGAAAGTGATCAAAGTTTTTTGTTCTCCAGTGACATCAAGCAGGAGAAAAGGATATATTGTCCGTTCCTGAGTCCTTAAATAGTCTAATCTCATTTCAACAAATTCCTTCCTTCCTACTTCTATTCTTCCCTCCCTTCTTTCTTTTTTTCCTTCCTTACCTTAGACAACCTAAGCAGTCAATAAAAAATCACAACCAGCAAGAAAACAAACCAGAAGAGCAATCCTTCCTTACCTTAGACAACCCTAAGGAGTAAATAGAAAATCACAACCAACCAAAAAACAAACCAGAAAAGCGATATGTAAGATCACAATACAGGTGGCCCACAGGCTTGAATATTGTTATTAAAGTTGAATTGAAAATTTGACTTTGAGGTTCTTAGGTCCAAGCAAAAGAGAATAATCACAGTTGTATGGGTCCCTTTGACCACATAGAGAAGTAAAACTATTCTTGGCAGTCATGCTGAAAATTCCCATCTGTGAGTCTTTAAGTTATAAGAGCCCAGGCAGCATGTAGGGTATGTAAGCCAATGACTTTATTAAGAAAAGATATTGGTTTTAACAACTTTGATTCTGTAGTATTCTCAGGAAACGTTGAGGATACATGTAACCTAGGAGGAGTACTGTGAGAGCCTGGGCAGTTTTCTGCAAGTTAATGTGGCTTCTTGATGATCTAGTTTAATCTACAGGTGTAACACAGTTATTTCAAACTCTCCAGTGTAAATATGGATTATCTTGGCAAAATCCTTTTTTTTTTTTTTTTTTTTTTTTTAAAATCGGGCAGCAGATAGCTCAGAGATATGTCTTCTGTCAAATACCATTGTGGCATAATTTCTCTTCTCCCCAGCCTCCTACCAATTTGCTGTGGAATCTAAGTACATAATAAGCCTGAAACTAGAAGATATGCTATAAAGTTCTTAAAGGGTAAGAAGTAAATCATCACTGAAAAGTTGGCTTTACCTTAGAAAAAATGAGGAGGTGCTGGGATTTCTGGGTGTCTTCGATGCATGCTGGTTGCCTCTTTGTGACAAATGCAGTTGGGAGTCCAGCTCTGCAGGGCTTTCATTGATTTTGTGGAAGGGTGACTGCTGTTTGCCACTTCAGAGCCCAGGTGAACCATCTATATTCATTAAGCCTGCTGGCATGGTGGAGAAAATGGATACATCATACTTTCTTAGGTCAAAAGATCTGGGATCAGAATTTTAAGTGTTCTAGAAAACTCTGGCTGATACCTGCACTTCTTGTCTTCTGTAATCAGTATTCAATATGGGCCATCCAGCTTTTTTATTGAGATTTGATCACTTAGCTTTCCATCAGTAACTCATTTTGACAAATGATTGAAGAAGTTACCTTGCCAAATATCATCCAGAATCAATTTTCAGCAACCTGGGACATTTTTCAGCCTGGTCATGAATTAAGACTCATGCTCTTTTGTCTGACCATAAACTTAACACATGGAAGCTGCTCCCCAATTTCTTAGTACATAGTCAAGTTTCCTTCCTCCCCATACCTGAGCATGGAGCCAGCTGTGTTTGAGACGGATTAATGAGGATTAAAATAGAAGAATCTTATCCAGTGTGAGTCAGTAGAGCAAGAGATTGAGCACACGGTGAGGGGTGTTAGAATCAGAAGGGTAGAGGGGAAAGAAAGAGAGCTAGGGACAGTTAGGACAAAGCAAGCAAAGAAGAAGGTTCGAGTAAGAAGTGTCTTGAAGAAATAGTAGCTGTTGCTCATGATTATGTTTTACCTGTGAAATTCAGATAATAGTTTTGAGATATTAAAGCAATGACTTTTTGCTGCCCCCAAATCTCTAATGAGTTGTGTCCCACACATTTCCTGACCAATTGACTCAATAATGTTCATTATTTGAAGGAATGGGCCATACTGCTTAGAACAAGTTCAGAATTTCATGTGATGTTTTGAGACTCATTGATGCCAAAGCTAAGCACAAAACTCATGTTTTATTAGTTTAAAAAGTTTTCTAAATTCTAGAAGCTTCCCTTTAGCTATTGAGTAAAGGCTTGGGGATCTGTGCTAGTGAGGTTGAGGAGATATAAAGACATTGAGTTTATGATTTAAGTGAAGTCCATACCACACAGGAAGGGAAAACAGGAAGGGAAAACAGAAAGGCCTTCTAGCCAGTTTTGGGTAGAACGGTAGCTGAAGGGAGAACGGCAGAACAAGGAAGTCAGACCGAACAAAAGCATGATTCTGAAGAGCCTGGACAGGCAGAGAGAGCCAGTCTATTATCAAAAAGAAAAGAATCCCTCCTTACTTAAAATTACCCAGCAGTCCAGAAAGTATGCTTTTTATATTAGTATAGATACATGCAGAAACATCTGTATAAAATATATATGCGGCCAGGCGCGGTGGCTCAAGCCTGTAATCCCAGCACTTTGGGAGGCTGAGGTGGGCGGATCACGAGGTCAGGAGATCGAGACCATCCGGGCTAACACGGTGAAACCCCGTCTCTACTAAAAATACAAAAAATTAGCTGGGCGTGGTGGTGGGCACCTGCAGTCCAAGCTACTCAGGAGGCTGAGGCAGGAGAATGGCATGAACCTGGGAGGCAGAGCTTGCAGTGAGCCAAGATCCCGCCACTGCACTCCAGCCTGGGTGACAGAGCAAGACTGCATCTCAAAACAAAAACAACAACAATAAAATATATATATATGTGCATATAAATATGCAAATATGTTAAAAATGTAATATTGTATCTGAAACACAAATCTACACCTTTTTCTAGCTCAGTGTTAGTTTCCCTTGTACCTATACAAAGGGGCTGCTCTCAGGTAAGGTGCACCCGTCTCTCTATGCTCACACAGCAGCTCCCTCCAGAAAGCTACTAGACATTTGGTACCAAAACTAATGGTAGGCCACATGCACCAGAATAAGGAAACACAGTCAAAAGCATCTATATTGTTTGACAAGCATCTAGAGCATACATAAATAAATTATATTGGGAAAAAAGGCATCGAGTGGTTAGCAAAGATTCTCAACCCTTGTACTGTATACTTGGGGAGTTTTAAAACACTGATATATAGTACCCACTCAGAGATTTGAGTTTAACTGGTCTGGCCAGGCACTGATGTATATGGTTAAAAATATCTTACTTTGTACTTTAATTCCTGACTTACAGAAAAATCGTAAGAATAATACCAAAGACTTCTGATTATCCTTCATCCACATTCCCCAGTAGTAATTTTTTTTTTTTTTATTTTTGAGACAGAGTCTCACTCTGTTGCTCAGGCTGGAGTGCAATCGCACAATCTCTGCTCACTGCAACCTCCCTCTGCCTCCCGGGTTCAAGCGATTCTCCTGCCTCAACCTCCTGAGTAGCTGGGATTACAGACATGCACTACCACGCCCGGCTGATTTTTTGTATTTTTAGTAGAGATGGGGTTTCACCATGTTGGTCAGGCTGGACTCGAACTCCTTATCTCAAATGATCTGCCTGCCTCAGCCTCCCAAAGTGCTGGGATTACAGGCGTGAGCCACTGCGCCTGGCCAGCTGTGAAAATCTTAACACATTTACTTTTTTAAAAAATTCTTTTTTTCACTCTATAAGTGTTTGAGTACATTTATTTTTTATGAAACATTTGAGAGTAAATTGCAAGTATGTTGTCCCTTTTCTCTTAAATACTTTATATTTCCTATGAATGAGGATATCTTCCTACATAACAACAGTACAATTATCAAAATCAAGAAATTAACATTGATACTATTGAATCGAAGAACCAATGTAACCAGTGAACCAATATATGCATATTTGGGACTGTCTCTGCTTAGATAGAAACAGCTCTACAAATGCTTGCAGGTGATGGTGAAACCAGTTGCACTGGCAGCTGAGCTTAATTACTTATTCATTGCCCATAGTAGCGTACCAGCTGAAGGCAATGGTGACTCGTCGGTTTAAGGGTAAATGCTTTCCAATAGGGTTGCTTTTTCTACATCGTGGCAAACCTGACCAATCAAAGTCTTTCTTGTTGGATATGAAATCTGGCTGACAAGCCAGAACATCACTGAAGCTTAGCACAAGGTCAAAATAAAGATATAGGGATCCCGAGGCCCAAGAGCTGCAAATGAGACCACATCTTCTACTATCCCATATCCTCTGTTTTCCTGCATCTTCCTTACTGAGAGGAATAAGTACTTTCCTCCCTGCAATTCTAAGGAATTTGTCTCCTACAAAGCTGTAGAGTAAAAATTTGTTTTTTGATAAATCCAATACCACTGACAAAAAACCTGCTTCTGGACTGAAGCATGTTTCAAAAGCTGTTTACGAGAACAATAGCCTTCTGTTCTGAATTAGTGGTAAGTAACTTAATGAAAAGCTGTATTAAATGGGGTTCATTTTAGCCTTTTGCTAAGTGTGGTCTGTGGACTGGCAGCAGCATCATGGGTGAGAAATGAAAAACGTGGGGTCTTCCCGCAGGTGGATCAGCATCTGCAGTTTAACAAGCTCCCGAGGGGTGAGTGCACATGAAGGATTGAGAAGTATTGCTCCAAATAACCAGACCAACATGGTAAGTGTGGTGCTTTTTGGTTTTACCCGATTACAGGTGTCTACTTAGTTGGGATACAGCAACAGACATTCATTCCTTCTTGGCTAAATATTATTGATTGGCAATATATCTGTATTTATACACATTACTCTGGTACAGTGGTTCTCAAAGTGTGGTCCACGGACTGGAAGTATCAGCCTCACTTGGGAATCTGTTAGAGATGCCATTTCTCTGGCCACACCCCAGACCTACTGAATCAGAAACTCTGGGACTGGGGCTCAAAATGTGTATTTTGACCAGCATTCCAGATAATTCTGATGGGCTGTGGTAGTGAGACCCACTACCGTAGTACCTAGCTGCTCCAATAAGCAGACAATCTTGTCATTATAAAGCAATCTACCAGGATTTGAAGCAGTAGAAAATCGATGACTAATGGAGAACAGGAATGATAATCCAGCTCAGTTTCATTTTTATCTTAGAATTAATTGGAAAATGTATAGGTCGAGTGTTTCTTTCTAATTTTTCTTTAAATGCTTGGCCAGTGCCTGGATTTTTGCCTTTAATTCTGATGTCCTCCTTACTTAGGGAGGATGCCTTTGGTGGACGCCAAAGTTACTGCCTAAAAGACCAGTTTACTACAAATAGGTTAGAAGAAACCTGCCTAAAATCAATCACCTACTTTAAGTTAATCAGATGTTCTAAGTGGATGATTTAAATGATTCACAAAGGGCATTTCAAAAAATTGCTGTGGACCCAGCTTCAGCAGTGAATTTTGTGTTCTAGATAAATAAAAAGGAAAGTTTTGCAAGCAAATGCTGATTTGCAGATGGGCAGGCACTGTAGAGTTCATGAACAGGAGGCACACCTGCTCTGAAGTTCTGCAGCCAACAAAGCTGTTTAAAGAGAATGGGAAAAGCAATCAGTATTACCCACTGGTGCCTCCAAGAAGTGCCAAAGGAGGTACTTCCCATTTTAAACAAGTCAAATAATCAGGTGCAGATTAGAATGAAATGTGTAGGCAGTCCTTTCTCCTGGGCAGCACTGCCTCCACTCAGAGCCGGTCACAGATGAGCAAAATTGACTTCTTGGCTTATCTAATTTTCAGTTGAAAATATTGTTGATGCATTTGCTTCTATGAAAGCCAGGAAAGTAAAATTATAGTAGATCCAATTTTAGGTATGAAGAAATACTTCAACATAAAATAATGTGAGCTTTAATACACTGGTCTTTCAATTTTTCAGTAATTTCTCAACTTCTTAAATGGCCCGGAAAAAAAGAACTACAAAAATATATATAAAGATATACGTGTATCAGGTATACATTTTCAGTTTTGCCTTAGGCTCCAATAAAGATTGACAAGGTATTGGTGGGCTACATCATTTATTTAAAAATCTTGATATTTTGTTCATGAACATATTTCCATTAAGTTTTTAAAAATTCATAAAAATATTATTTATCTTCATTACTGATTTTTGGCACCCTCTTAAATTAGGCCAAGGCTAGTGCCTCCCTTGTCTCACCCTCGTCCTGGATCTGCTGCAGAGAATTGAGTTCAACTTATTGGGATGAAAAAAATTGGTTTTTCTTGTTAAACATCATAGTGCAACGAAGATATATTGGGCTTTTGAATAAAACGGGACATCTTTTGAATCCTTGCTGTCATTTGCTAGTTTGTGATTTTGCCATTTTTGTGGTTATGAAATACTGCTTGATGTCCTAACTTCCCTAAAAATCAGTTTTATAAGTTAACTTGTGCTTCTATATTTGTTAGATATTTTTGTTCCATTATGTAAATTGCATGTTCTCTGAATATATTTCTGCTGGATTTATTTATTTATTTATTTTACTTTAAGTTCTAGGGTCCATGTGCACAACGTGCAGGTTTGTTACATATGTATACATGTGCCATGTTGGTGTGCTGCACCCATTAACTTGTCATTTACATTAGGTATATCTCCTAATGCTATCCCTCACCCCTCCCCCCACCCCACAACAGTCCCTGGAGTGTGTGATGTTCCTCTTCCTGTGTCCAAGTGTTCTCATTGTTCAATTCCCACCTATGGGTGAGAACATGCGGTGTTTGGTTTTTTGTCCTTGCAATAGTTTACTGAGAATGATGGTTTCCAGTTTCATCCATGTCCCTACAAAGGACATGAACTCATCCTTTTTTATGGCTGCATAGTATTCCATGGTGTATATATGCCACATTTTCTTAATCCAGTCTATCATTGATGGACATTTGTGTTGATTCCAAGTCTTTGCTATTGTGAATAGTGCCACAATAAACATACGGGTGTATGTGTCTTTATAGCAGCATGATTTATAATCCTTTGGGTATATGCCCAGTAATGAGATGGCTGGGTCAAATGGTATTTCTAGTTCTAGATCCCTGAGGAATCGCCACACTGTCTTCCACAATGGTTGAACTAGTTTACAGCCCACCAACAGTGTGAAAGTGTTCCTATTTCTCTACATCCTCTCCAGCACCTGTTGTTTGCTGACTTTTTCATGATCGCCATTCTTACTGGTGTGAGATGGTATCTCATTGTGGTTTTGACTTGCATTTCTCTGATGGCCAGTGATGATGAGCATTTTTTCATGTGTCTGTTGGCTGCATATATGTCTTCTTTTGAGGAGTGTCTGTTCATAGCCTTCACCCACTTTTTGATGGGGTTGTTTGATTTTTTCTTGTAAATTTGTTTAAAGTTCTTTGTAGATTCTGGATATTAGCCCTTTGTCAGATGGGTAAATTGTAAAATTTTTCTCCCATTCTGTAGGTTGTCTGTTCACTCTGATGGTAGTTTCTTTTGCTGTGCAGAAGCTCTTTAG
This sequence comes from Hylobates moloch, assembly GCF_009828535.3. NCBI lineage: Eukaryota > Metazoa > Chordata > Mammalia > Primates > Hylobatidae > Hylobates > Hylobates moloch. Next base: position 39,307,574 of record NW_026652289.1, on the reverse strand, counting down.
TTTAATTAGATCCCATTTGTCAATTTTGGCTCTTGTTGCCATTGCTTTTGGTGTTTTAGTCATGAAGTCCTTGCCCATGCCTATGTCCTGAATGGTATTGCCTAGGTTTTCTTCTAGGGTTTTTATGGTTTCAGGTCTAACATTTAAGTCTTTAATCCATCTTGAATTGATTTTTGTATAGTATGTAAGGAAGGGATCCAGTTTCAGCTTTCTACATATGGCTAGCCAGTTTTCCCAGCACCATTTATTAAATAGGAAATCCTTTCCCCATTTCTTGTTTTTGTCAGGTTTGTCAAAGATCATATGGTTGTAGATGTGTGGTACTATTTCCAAGGGCTCTCTTCTGTTCCATTGGTCTATATCTCTGTTTTGGTACCAGTACCATGCTGTTTTGGTTACTGTAGCCTTGTAGCATAGAAAGAAAATTCTTTTCTTTAAGAATGTTGAATATTGGACCCCACTCTCTTCTGGCTTGTAGAGTTTCTGCCAAGAGATCTGCTGTTAGTCTGATGGGCTTCCCTTTGTGGGTAACCCAACCTTTCTCTCTGGCTGCCCTTAACATTTTTTCCTTTGTTTCAACTTTGGTGAATCTGACAATTATGTGTCTTGGAACCAAAAAAGAGCCCACATTGCCAAGACAATCCTAAGCCAAAAGAAAAAAGCTGGGGGCATCATGCTACCTGACTTCAAACTATACTGCAAGGCTACAGTAACCAAAACAGCATGGTACTTCTTTCCCCATTTCTTGTTTTTGTCAGGTTTGTCAAATATCAGATGGTTATAGATGTGTGGTGTTATTTCCGAGGGCTCTGTTGTCTCTCTGGAATCAGTGAGTTCTTGCTCTTTTGGAAATACATTAGTGTCCACCACCAAAGCAGGTTGTTATAAGTGAGACTGCCTCTTGCGTTGGGTCTTTTTGCACATGCTCACTTGCTTTTTTTTTTTTTTTTTTTTTTGAGATGGAGTCTTGCTCTGTTGCCAAGGCTGGAGTGCAGTGGCGCATCTCGGCTCACGGCAAGCTCCGCCTCCTGGGTTCATGCCATTCTCCTGATTCAGCCTCCTGAGTAGCTGGGACTACAGGTGCCTGCCACCATGCCTGGCTAATTTTTTTTTTGTATTTTTAGTAGAGACGGGGTTTTACCATGTTAGCCAAGATGTTCTCGATCTCCTGACCTCATGATCTGCCCGACTCAGCCTCCTAAAGTGCTGGGATTACAGGTGTGAGCCACTGCACCCAGCCGCTCACTTGCTTTTATGCTTCTCTGCCATGTTGCGAGACAGCATGAGGCCCTTACCAGAGCCTGAGCAGACACTGGTGCCATTCTCTTGAACTTTCCAGCCACCAGAATCATGAGCCCAATAAACCTCTTTTTAAAATAAATTATCTGGTGTCAGGTATTCTGTCACAGCAACACAAAATGGACTATGACACTTTGGTAGAGTCAAACTCACCAATTTTTCCCATATAGTATATGCTTTGAAGAAGATATTGAAATTTCTACTTTTATCATCCAGTACTCCTACCTTTACTCTTTCTGACCTCCCTTAATCTTACGTGCTTTTAGAGGTTTTCTTTATGAAATTCTTTCCCTCTGAGAGAAAAAAATGTCATTTTTAATTGGTTTTATAGTGTGTGTTTCATAATTAGGACTCTAATCCAAGTTGATTTTCTCTGTTGGGTCATTTCATTACAACTTCTTTTTAATATGTTACTCCATATGGTCTGAGTCAAATATTCTAACGCTTTGTTAAAATCAGTTTTTTCTTTTTTTCTACTGATTTGTGATACAAACCCTCTCATATATTATGTTCCCACATATACATGAGTGGCTAACCTCTCTATCATGTTCAGTTGCTTTCCTTGAATGTTCCTATGCCACAGTGATACCTTGTTAATTACTATGGTTTTGTAAGGAATTTTACAGCTGAATTAATGTCCTTAGTTAGCTGGCTTTGAGTCACTCAAAAGGGAGATTATCTTGGACAGATCTGATCTATCAGATGAGCTTTTTCAAAGAGCATCTAGACATCAGAATCTTGAAGCAGCAGAGATTCTCTTTATTGCTGGCTTTGAAGAAGAAAGTTTCCATGAATATTACTGCTGCAAAGCCATTAATTCTGCCAACAACCAGAGATTGCTTAAAGACAGACACTTTCTGAGTCAAGCCTCCAGATGAGAATGCAGCTTGGGTGACACCTTGATTTCAGCCTTGTGAAACCCTGAGTGGAGAACCTGACAGAGCTCTGCCTAAGCTCTGACCTTTAGAGGTCAGACTCACTTATTACTGCAAGTAATAAATACTGTTTTAAGTCATTAAGTTTGTGACTATTTGTTATACAGAATAGAAAGCTAGTATGCTATCTAGAGCTAATCAGTATTTAAAACTTTCTACTAAGATGTGCATATTATTTTCTTTTTCTTCCTCATCTTCCTCATCTCCACTATGTTGGTATCATATATTTAGTTGATGATTGCTGTAAAAATTTTTAAAAATGGATAATTCACACTTAAGTTTTTTTTTTTTTACCATTAATACTTGTAGCTGACATTATTTATTGCTCAATAGCCAAATATCACTTTCATCTTATTTTGATGTCCTGGCTTGCCAAAAGAGACCTAATTTTGTTCAGTTGGCAGGTGCAGAGCCCTTGGAAAGTAGGTTCGTCTGCCAGCTTCACAGGTAAAATACGATTGATGTAAGTTAATAAAGACTCATTCCTATATTACATGGGGCAGTTCCGGCCAATGAGATATAAAGTAGCACTGGGAAAATGTGTTTTCTTATTGATACTGTTTGGCTCCCTTTGTGCCCTTTCAGTCTAAGATCTTGAATCTTTTTAAGCTCTGGAACGTAATTAAATATAATTTCTTCAAGTATAGCCCACACTCATTTTACCTTTTCTTTTTACCCTGTAATTGCACTTAGTTGGATACTGAAATTTCTACTTTTATCATCCAGTACTCCTACTTTTACTCTTTCTGACCTCCCTTAATCTTATTCAATGTCCTATGGGGAGTTTCTGAAAATCCCCTAGCTCTCTAGTTCTTTCTTCAGTTGAGTCCATTCTGTTATTAAAATCATCCTTTGAGTTCTTTATTTCAGCAATTATATTTTTAATGGCAAATATCTGTGGTTGGTTCATCCTAATGCTTGCTCATGCTTCATATTGGTAAGAATTCTCATTGAATACCTCAACCCTATTTATTAAGTTTATTTTGAGTTGCTGTTTTCTTATATCATTAACCCTGCTTCTGCTGTGTTACATTGCGATTTTTTTTGTCTTTTTCTTGTAACTCTTGGCCCTTGAAGTGTCATATAATTTTTCCGTGGGAGGTCGTTTATATTGCCTGGAGCTTTCCTTACTGTTACAGCTACCTTTGGGGAGGACAGAAAGCCTGGATGCTGCTCAGGGGGTTTAAGGGTTGGGGACTTGGAGGTTGTAAGGGTATAAAGCCTCCCTTTGCGTTCTGGAATCTACTACCATCTGCCTCCTGCAGCCCGTCCCTTTTCGATAGCATCCTTTGCCTCCCCAGAAAAACTCCCAGTATCTCTGTCCTAGGTACTGCTCTTATGAAATTGTGGTTTCTTAGCCATAAACTGAAAAATATGAAGAGAAGTTTCAGAATCTGATCAGACTGCCTTCATGTTTTGGAGTTGGTCTCCAATCCATTCAGGCTCGAGAGCTGCCCCATGGCTACTGTGGCCTTTGGCTGGAGTATCTGCTCTACCAGTCTTCAGACTTAGAGCAGGTGGGACTTCACCCAGAGCAATATAAGGAGAGAGGGGTCCCCCCAGGAAGCTCTCTCCTGGTCTAACTCCTTGTCCATACACCAAGGATGCACCTTTCCAGTCCCTGGGGTAAGATTCCAAAATGGAATACCACATCCTGGTCATGAGTAGAGAGAAGGAAATGATAAGGTGGGCTGGGTATGCTGAAAACAAATTGTATCAGACTAGTCTCATTCAGTACTTTTGAGAGCTACTATGCTGAAGATTCAGAAAATGAGATACCTCTAGGAGAAATGAGAAAGGCATGATATCTTTTAAAGCCTTGTTGACTAGATGAAAAAATACAAGAAAGATCAATGAGTTGTAGGTATTTTTAGATGGCTGTTGACTGGCCCCAGCTAAGTCAGTTGATTGATTAATGTCTACCTGAAGATGATTCTGGTAGTATGCTTCAGGGATTTGACCTTAGCCCTATCCTGATAGTTCAATATTATTATATTAATGACATGGTGAAATATAAAGGCATATTCATATTTATAAATGTTCAAAAGCTAGGAGGGGGGACTATGCCTATGTTGTATGTGAGAATCTGGTTCTAAATAAACATCAAAAAGATTAGAGAGACTAAAGTAATAGAAATTAATAGGAATAAATATGCAGTTCTAAAATTTTCCTCCAAATATAACAGGATTAGCACCAGTTAACGTTGAGTGTTTTAGTTCACAGTAAGTAAACTTAATACTTTGTCAGCCACATTACACTTATTAATATTATTGCCAAAAGTTGCATGTAGAGGAATATATTAGAAAAAGGGAGGTAAGATCTTGCTCTTCCCTGTTGTGGTCAAACTATACCGAAACAACTTAGTTCAAATCTGAGTGTGAAGCTTTAAGAGACAAAATGATGCATTCTGGAATCCACTACCCAAAATTTAGCCTCCCCAGTGAAACAGAATACATTCATGGCATTATCAGAGTAGTGAAAATGCTCACAACTACATCACATAAGGACTCATTTAAGGAACTTACGATTTTCATCCTGTAAAAGAGGATGACTGGGAAGGAGATGAGCATCCTCAACTAAGGGATGTTGGGAGAAAAAAAGAGGAATCAGCTGCATTTTATGTGAATCTTCCAAAGGATAGGGTTAAGACCAGTGAGTGGAAGTTGCAGAAAGACAGATTTCAGCTCAATGTATGGAAAACATTTGAAGAGAACTTAGCCATTGGACACTTCATCTTTGGAAAAGGGTTGACTGATAAAGGAGACATTTAAACATAAGCCATGTGGTTCATTAAAACCACACGATGGACAACAGGAGAAGAGATCGTAAAATGTTCCTATAACTCAAAATTGCTTAGCTTATTTGAGGAAACTTCATGGGGGAGATAAAAATGGAGCTGTGCCAGGAAGGATGGACAGATAGGACTTAGTTCATGCATTTTCAACATGGTGACATTGCCTTAAGGGAATGAAATCAGTTCTTGGAGGGTGAAAAAAATCTTGGCTATTCAAATTGTTTGTGACCCTCCTCAGAGCCACAGTACATAGACAGACACACAATACATCTTTGATATTAATATTTCATGCTGGAAGGAGAGTGGTTAGGGAAATGCTCTAAAAAGTTTCCTTGGCCAGGGATGGTGGCTCACATCTGTAATCCCAGCACTTTTGGAGGCTGGGACGGGCGGATCACTTGAGGTCAGGAGTTCGAGACCAGCCTGGCCAAAATGGTAAAACCCTGTCTCTACTAAAAATACAAAAACTAGCTGTTTGTGGTGGTGGGCACCTGTAATCCCAGCTACTGGGGAGGCTGAGGCAGGAGAATCACTTGTACCTGGGAGATGGAGGTTGCAGTGACAGTGCAGTGTAGTCTGGGTGACAGTGTGAGACTCTGTCTCAAAAAAAAAATTTTTTTTTTTCCCTTAAGGAGGCCATAGTGAAAAAAATGGTGTATATATGTTTTCTTTTCTTTTCTTTTCTTTTCTTTTTTTTTTTTTGAGATGGGGTCTTGCTTTGTCCCCATCCACAGCATGAGTGCAGTGGCTCAATCACAGCTCATGGCAGCCTTGAACTTCTAGACTCAAGCGATCCTCCTACCTCAGCCTCCCCAATAGCTAGGACTACAGGGCATTGTTGCATAAAAAATTGCCACAAACTTTGTGACTTGAAGCAACACACATTTATTATCTTATGGTTCTGGAGGGTCAGAAGCCTAAATGAGTTGGCAGAGCTGCAGCCCTTCTGGAGGTTTTAAGGGAGAATTCATTTCCTGGCCCTTTCCATCTTCTAGAAGCTGCCACAGTTCTTGGATCAGAGCTTTGCCTTATTCTAATTTCTGCTCCAGTTGTACATCTCCTGTTTCTCTGTTTGTTTAGAAAACCCCTGTAATTACATTAGTGCCTTAGTGTTACATTAGTGGATAATGCAGGATAATTTCTCCCATCTCAAAGTCTTACACAGGCAACATTCTTTTGCCATAACAGGTAACACAGTCACAGGTTCTGGGGATGAGGATGTAGATATATGGGGAGGGGGATGTGCATTCTTTTGCCTATCAGTTGGGAAACGCCGACTGATGATGGTCATTAGTCACGTGTTAGGAGGAACAAGGAAAGAGAACACAGATGGTTCTGCGCAATCGTAACTGTGAAAAAATGGCTTAGGACCGAGATAGATCCAGAAGCATGCTAAGCCCAAATATGGGCACCATTATTATAATTTGAACTGTTGTTGTTGTTCACCACTGTTATCATTGTCATCATTTAGACAGGGCTAATTTTTAAGTATCATTTGCACATGTAAATCCAAAAGCCCCAGTCATTCCCTGTGGTAGTTTTGTAGGGCTGCCATAACAAATTAATATTGATTGGGGGCTTATAACAAACATATCCTCCCACAGTTCTGGAGGGCAGAAGTTCAAAATCATGGTGTCGGCAGGGCCATCTTCCCTTTGCAGCCTCTACAAGAGAATCCTTCCCTCCCTCTTCCAGCTTCTGGGGGCTCCAGGTGTTACTTGGCTTGTGGCTGCGTAACTCTAAGCTAAGCTCTGCCTCTACCCGCTCGTGGCTTCCTCATTTTCTCCCTCTATGTTCATGTCTTCTTTTCTGTCTTTTACAAGGACACTTCTTTTCTATCTTTTATAAGGATACTTCTTTTCTATCATTTATTCATTTATTTATTTTTCTATCTTTTATAAGGACACTTCTTTTCTGTCTTTCATAAGGACATGTCATTGGATTCAGGATTCATCTTATAAACCAGGATAATTACATCTACAAAGACCTGTTTTCCAGGTAAGGTTGCATACACAGTTTCCAGGATTAGCATGTGGACTTATCTTTCTGGGAGATGCCATTCAACCCACTAAGTTCCTAAATCAGAGTTGCCTCAAGGGAAAGAAATGGTAATTTTATCCTTAAAGATAAACACCAATATGCTGGGCTTAACCATTGATCATTCTCTCAGTAGTGTCCCTAGGCGTTAGTGGGCAGCAGCTTATTTGGTGGATAGGTCCAGGGGGCACCTAGGGATCTATACTATTTGCAGACTCCCTGGGTGGGGAGTAGAGTATGATGCTATTTCAAAGTGCTTGTCTTGATGCTTCTCATTTCTCCCCTCACTTCCCTTCTCCCTTCCTTCACACAGTAGCTGGGGTTGCACTTGTAAAGCACAGCCCTGAACGCAGCATTTCTTCCTCAAAACGGTCACTGATTTTTTTCCTTCTTTCTTCAGACTAAGTCCACATTGCCAGCTGGGCATTTAACCTGTTTGATGATCCTGTCTCATACTCATCTCAGTCTCGACCCTAAGCTCCAATTCTTTCAGGCATTTCCCTGCTCTCTGTAACCATCTGCCATTCCCCTGGGATCGCGTCACTGCTTTTGGGGTTCCTTCATCCTTCAGGAAGCCCCCTCCCTGCTAGCATGTATTCTTCCTTCCCAGTGTAAGCACATTGATTTCCCATTTTCTGTGCTTCTCAGACTTTAGAGTGCGTAGGAATCACCTGTGGAGGGTGTTGAAATGCAGATTCTGACTCACTCGATCTGGGGTGGGCTGGAGACGGTGCATGTCTAACAAGCATCCAGACGATGCTGATGCTGTCCTTAGGGACCACACTTTGTAGAAAAATTCTATAGCCCGCCACTGTCTGCCTTAACTGGTTAATGATGGGTATGTGTGGAGGGGAAGGTGTCCCTCTTCCTCTCCCCAACAGGCTCTGATCTCTCAGGGATGAAGAACAGTGGTTTGTTTGTTGAAGCTGATGAAGGTGAGTGGAGGTAAATTACATTTGAGTAAAAATGGAGAGGAATTGCTGTCATTTGGCTTGGCTGTATTCCTTCTGCTGTTGCACAGTGGGCTCTGGAGAGGGACGTCCAGTGCCCTTAGCTGGCTAAGGAGATGGCCATGACCACTGGTTTTCAAGAATCAAAAGCCTATCTGAAGTATCTTTATGCACCCAATCAACTCTCCTTCCAGCAAAAGTAATTGTTTAAGCAGATAATATCACCAGCAGATCCAGGCCACAGCAGCTATTCAGAGAGAAACATTTCCCATCATGTTTGTAGAATCAGGAGAAAGCATATTTTCTCCTAAAGACAGTGTCTATTGGGAGCGTGTGGAATGAAATGGTAAAACTCTCATTTTGGGGTGGGCTGGCTTGTTCTGGCTACTTTCCTTTAGAAGTAAACTGGAGAAAAGCTTAATAGAAATAAAGTATTTCTGTAGGCACCAGCAGACTACTAAGAAACAGAGGTCACTTGGTTCTTCCTATCCCTCTGCATGCTTGGTAGAAACATTAGACCAGTGGAAATGATGAAACAGCTTGGTAGAGAAATACCACCACACCCCGAGAATGAAGGGTACAGAGATTTCACCAACAGGAGTGGGGTAGGTGTAGTAGGCTGACCAATTCATCTTGGCTGCCTGGAACTGTCTTGGTTTTAGTATTGAAAATTCCAGGTCCCAGAAAACCCCTCAGGTCTGGGCAAACTGGGAAGTTTGATCACTGTCCATAGAGGGAGAGCCACCATAAGGAGGGTTTTAAAGCAGTTCATTTGGCTCCTTCTTGTCTAAATTCTTCAGCTGCATTCTTTCCTCCTGGTGGTCCCCATCTGCCTTCCCACCTCCCCAAAAAGAGGTGACTTTGAGGGTCCTTCTCCTGAATCTGTCCCAAGTGTTTAATGCTGAAGAACACTTAAAGCCTTTTGCCTTCCAGGAATGTTGTAGCTGTGAGCCCCTGAGGCTTCCTCCAGTCTCCATGCATTTTTACACGCTTGTCTTCATGTTTTCATTTGTAGCAAAACAGCACATTTGCATACAATTTTATTTTGCAGAATGTTTTCTGATATCACATTTGCTAATCATTACAAATCCCTCTGAAATCTGTTGGGAAAGGTGTTGGTATGTCTAAGTTCCACTTAAAAACAATAGGCTGGGAAAGCTGCACAGGTGGCCCAAAGTGACAGAGGTAATCAGAGATAGAGCTGAGCTCTCAAACTCAGGAGTCCTGACTCTAAATGTAGGGCACATTCTACTGTCACCTTATTAAAAATATTTTGTTTCTATTTCTACAATGGTGGTATTTTCATTCTCATGTTATCTCTATGTGAAAGTCAAGTTCTGAATTAGCCCATCACCAACTACTGAAAAATGCCACATCTCATCTCTGGTGGAGGAAAAATGACTGGGCTTTATAATTTTGTATTTTCATCTTCAGTGGCCTCAGAGCTGTCAAGCCAATTGGGAGAATTTCTTGTGCGTTATAACTCCAGTTTCAGGTCAGAGGCAGACGTCTGCTCCTGCAGCCAGGACCAGATAGAAAGAAGAGCAAGGTCTAGCCCGAAGCCCACCCACTATGCCAGTTTAGATCTTGGGTTAAAAGGATTCAGATACAGGCTCATCATAGCTTTCCAGTGAGGCTGGCAAAAGCCAGTGTTTAAGCAGAGGACCAGACCCAGTTGTAATGGTGGTCACATTTGGTCCAAGGATCTGTTATACCTGTAGTGGGGAAGGCAATCATATGTCTTACAAGAAGTTAGGGTGTGTTCATCCAAATGATGTGTGCAACACTGAAGGGTCCCTGCTTGACCCTTCTAGGGACATTTGCTGACAATATTTGATAATAAGTAAACTACAGATGTATGTTGTATTTACTGAGTAATATGGATTTGAGCATCCAAACAGCTAGACAGTAACCCAGGGAAAGTGGAAATGATTCATTTGATTGTTCTCCTACATACAAGTTTTCCTGGACTGCAGGATGTTTTGTTTATATTTTAAGAATTTTATTTAACTGTAATAGGTGAATGATTAATGAGGAATTGTAAGGGGAAATTGACAGTTGGCTTTAACATTCTTTTGTTATTTTAAATGAAGGCTGGGCACAGTGGCACAGGTCTGCAAACTCAGCACTTTGGGAGGCCAAGGTGGGCAGATTGCTTGAGCCCAGGAGTTCGAGACCAACCTGGGCAATGTGGTGAAACCCTGTCTCTACAAAAAAGTACAAAAATCAGCCAGGCATGGTGCTGTTCCCTTGTAGTCCCAGCTACTCTGGAGGTGGTGGTGGGAGGATGGTTTGAGCCTAGGAGGTCAAGGCTGCAGTGAGCTGTGACCGCGCCACTGCACTCCAGCCTGGGTGACAGAGTGAGACCCTGTCTCAAAATAGATAAATACATAAAATAAATAAATTACACCTCTGACATGTATTAGCCAACAGAATATTTTTAGAGTGTGTATTATTCAGGTGGCCAGAAGAAACAGATGGTACATTCAAATTAGGATGATTTGAGTGTGTTTAATAAAAGGCCTCTTAAGATGGTGTGAGCAGGATATGGAAAAACCACAAAGGATGAAGCAGGACCCTGAGCTAGTCATCAAGTGGGGGACACCATTACCATCCTCAGGCAGAAAGGGCTCAGGGGAGGTAACAGTTCCTGGAAACCGCCGTAGAGGGTGGGTGGACTTGGTGACCTGCAGGTGCTACCACCTCAGGGCAAAGGACATAGCTAGCCCAGGGTGAGCTTGCCAGGTGGGAGCCAAAGGAACACACTCCCAGCCCCACTTTCGCTCCTCCTTTTGTTCTCCTGCTAGTGCTCTTCGTTGCCAAATCTAACCTGAAGTCACAGTGTATGGAGCCCAGTGGTTGTGGAATCTATTCGGGTATCCAGGTGGTACCTCAGGGCAGAGAGGAAGCTGGGGAAGTATAGAGAGGGGATCGCAGGGGCAGAGGGAAGCAACTCAGCAGACAATTTCCATAATCATTCCAACTTTTGAACCTTACAGTGATCTTATGAAAAAGCTGTACAGTTACTGTCTCCATTTGTAAATAAGGAAACTGAGGCTAAGAGAAAATCCCGTCATGTCAAAGACATCAAACTCATCTCTTTTTTTCTACAAACACTGTGCTGGCTCCTCTGCTTCAGAACAATGAGTTGGTGGGCTACTTCATTGCAATACCATGCCCGATGGTGCATAGCCCAAAGAGGAATCATTACAAACTCAACTAGCTCCCGCGATTTGAAAATATCTCTAAATCACCTCCTTGTTTTCTTTGGTATCAGGCTGAATCACTATAGTGTCTGCCTTTGGTGAGTTTCAGTATCAGTCTGACCTCTTGTGAGCATCTCCGAGGCGGTTTAAGCTCTGGCATCATATTTTATAAACCCTTTTGGGGCTGGTTAAAAATGTTTCACAATGTGGGGCTTGTTTTATTTAATGGCTTAATGTGCCCATTTAAAAAAGATTCTCCTGTCTAAAGACCTCTCTGAGTTGCCCACATTCTAAGTCCTGTAAAATGCAAGAAAACTATTCCATTGCCTGTATTTCCCAAGGCAAAGGGACATTTCTTCCTGCCTGGACAAAATGTTCCATAAATTACCCAGACCAAGATGCTTCCATGGTGACAAAGAAGTCAGCTAGTATTTATGCAAAGGTGAGAAGGCATAGTTTTCCTTCCTCATCAGGTATATGCGATTTGCATATCCTATTATCTGCTTATTAACCAGAGTGTCTTATAACAATGGCAGGTTGTGAAATGTGCACACATGGGCAGTTAAGCAACACGCTCTCAGGGATTCATCCTTCGATTACATCTCAGTAATGAAGAGGCAAAAGGCAAGGTTGTAACGATGGGATACTTGGCAGTGAAATGAAATCAGAATTTGATCTAATGCAACATGACTTGCTCATGGCACAGATAGAATATCAAATGATTCGTGTGAAATTCAATCCTTAGAATAATCTTCCTGTTACATCCGTTGATCTCTCATTCCCGTGAATGCTATACAAAACGGTATGTAAATTAGGATGGCATTAACACATTTTCCTTTATTTTAATTCAGTTTAATTGGGACTTGTACGTTTTAGCTTAGTTTACTCTGGGTATATGTATGCCCTGGTAAACTCAGCAATGTATTGGGAAGGCAAAAAGTGATGCTCCCTGGCATGTGGGTCATGCCCACTGGAGGTGGATATAGAAAAGCTGTTTCTTTGAAAGCAGTTGTACTCAGAGTTAAGGCATCTAAAATGCAGCATGGTTTTTGGAGTTTGTCATGTATTATTCTTAGGAACTTCTCGGAAATTAATTGTTTGGACTTTATCTGATGTTAAAATAACAGAAGGTATACAATGATATTTTGCAAGGAAGAGAACTAACAGTCAAGTAGTCACTTAGGGCTACGTACTCCGGGAGATACTCAGAGTATCTATCAGACATACACTATCTGACTGGATTTCCATGACACCTCATGAGGAAACAATTACTGTGTCTGTTTCTGCTCTTTCAGAGCCCTTCTCAGCCAAATCAAGATGCTCACAGTGGGGGGATAAGGCAGTCTATGGGAAGGGTTATTCAGCAAGGGTCCTTCCTACTTGGAGCTGCCAGAACAAAGGCTCTCGAAGTTAGGATCTTGCTATTTGGGACATTCAGACCAAATCCAAATCTCTAGCTCTGGGCTTTGGTTCCTCTGCCAAAGCTGCACATGCTGCTCAGTAAAAAATAGCTGTTGTTTCTTTCCGGCACCTGGATTATCATTGCCAGCTTCCTCCTCAGCTAGAGTGGCCTGGGTCCCCCTCCAGCCTTGCTGCTTGTCTGCCCGCCCGACTCCTTGTGATGGGATGATGGGATGTAGACCTTGCTCCAGGATTATCAGGCACCTCATCCCTTTCTCAGTCCTCTCCCAGGAGGAACACATTATACATTTTGTATTAATTCTAGTGTTAGGTCTTCACCTCTGGAGTGTTTTTGATCAGACATTTAGAACGTGGGTTAGCTTCTCTTTTTTAAAATGCAGAAATATTAAATGGACAAAATACAACCAGAGTAATTTAGCCAATCTATTCATTGTCCTAGAGAAGGCATTTAAGGCCAAAAAAATTCAAATCGATTTCTGTCTTTGCTTAAAAAGAAATTTAAGCACCAACAAATGAGCCTTTTTTTTTTTTTTTTTTTTTTTTTTTTTTTTTTTTTTTTTGAGAAAAGCAAGGCTCTCGGCTTCTCTTGCCATTGTAGTGTGGCTGCATTGCCAGGTCCTGCTTTAAATTTGAAGGTCACATAGTTAACTTATGATAAATGATACTACATTGAGGTTTGAGCCAAGGCAAAGAGTGTGGGAAAGCTTATAAGAAAACCATTAAGCCTCCAAATTTGCTGACCTGTGAGGACTCTGAACTGAAAATGTAGAGATTCTTGTGGTAAGTATGTACTTGTGAAGAAGCCAGAGCGGGTATTACTGGCTGAACCAAGGTCAGAGGAAAACAGGGTATCAGAACCTGACAATAACCCCATTTAAGATTTTTACAGACTTGTATTTACAAACCTGTCCCCTGAAGTTTCAGATTTGCCTTTTTCTTTTTTTTTTTTCTTCTCTAATTGGATAGAACACCTGCTATAAACTGTAGGCTTAAGTGAGCATTTGAAAAGCACTTTCTAATATTGCTTTTTCTGTACAATATTTTCTTTATGTTTGATAGGGCTTTGCAGCCAAGCTGATTCTAACAGAGCCGACTATTGGCTTTCTATTCATTTAGACCTCAGTTTTAATATTACCAGCATGCTTTTTTGTTGTTGTTTGTTTTGCCTTGTTTTGATCTTAAAATTTGTAGGCTCAAGAATAAACAGTTTAAGTTAGAGATAACTACGAGCTGTTTAGGATGAATCCTATCATAAACTTGAGTAACTCACATCATTTCTCATGTCCTCGGATTTCTTGCCTGTATAATGAAGTTTATCCCCCTTTTGTCAACTATGAGAATTTCGTAAAGCCTTGCTGTGTGCCAAGAATGACCAAAATACTCTACATTCGTATATACATTGTCTCATTCGATCTCCAAGTCATCCTACGAGCCAGTTACTACAATTATTTCCAATTCTTCAGAGGAGGATGCTCAGGCTCAGAGATGTTAAATAACCTGGAAGGCATGGAGGGCAAATTCGGGCAGTGTATTAAGGCACTGTACTAAAATGTTTAAGTAACTTCCTGCCTGAATAGTCTTTGACTTTGTTTTTTAATATAAAGATTCACATTGGTTTAGCTATACTAAAATATTAACTCTAATGATATCCTCTGAATGACAAAGGAATACTTGATTTCTTCAAAATTTAACGTGGCTTATACGTTGATGATGGCTGCTGAGTATATTCTCCTACAGATTAAGTCTTTCTGTGAAAGAGAAAGGTTGAGTAGAGGCATCCCAAGCTGCTTGGCGTCTGTTTTCAGGGAAGACGCTCAGTAACAATGAAAGTAATTGTATTTCTTCACTCCATAAGCAGAAGTAGAAATAAAAACAACACTTACAAATATGTATAGCATATTTTGAATTTTAAACCGTCAATGGTGGTTTTTTATTCTTATGACAATACAACCATAGAAGCAACATTTTTATGTTTGAGGAGATTGCTGCTTTGATTTTATCTGGATTTTTATTTCGGGGTCTCAAATTGTTACACCTCTTACCTAAGGTGTCCAAGAGAACACACCTCTAGGGTGGAGGGGAAACGGGGTAATGGAAGGACCTTGAACGCATTTGACACAGTACATTATAAGACAACGGCCACTTTACTAGCAGAGGCAGATGGAGACTGGCTTGGAAATAGATATAGTAGCTTTGCTATCATCCGTCTGTCTATTCATTCATTCAGTTCTTTCATAAATATGTATTAAGTGTTTACTATATGCCAGGGACAAGGCAAGCTTTACCACTACCAAAATACCAAAATGTATGACAAAGGTCTTAGTCTCGGGAACCTCCCAGGCTAGTGAAGCAGACAGGTGAGCGAAACAATAACAACAATGAAACCACCTTTGCAAAAATTATTACAGTGAAAGAGATCTGACCTAACCGACTCCATCTTGTTTGTAACCTCCAAACTCTCCTTGTCCATTCCTAGGCATAGGTTAAACTAACTTTGGGAGGAACTTAGCTTGTAGTTTAGCTTTGAAACAAAGACAATGACAGCCCTTTCTCAAAACAAACCTCCTTCCTGCCTGGGGACTAGACTGCCTTTGCAGGACTAACAAATTAGCCACAAGATTAGAAACTGTGGTTTAGGAGTCATGCAGCTGGAGGCTGCAAGATTCTAAACCTCTCTAAATTGCTTCTAGGGATAACATTATTTTTTATTTTTATTTTTTCTTTCTTTCTTTTTTTTTTATTATACTTTAGGTTTTAGGGTACACGTGCACAATGTGCAGGTTTGTTACATATGTATCCATGTGCCATGTTGATTTCCTGCACCCATTAACTCGTCAATTAGCATTAGGTATATCTCCTAATGCTGTCCCTCCCCCCTCCCCTCACCCCACAACAGTCCCCGGTGTGTGATGTTCCCCTTCCTGTGTCCATGAGTTCTCATTGTTCAATTCCCACCTATGAGTGAGAACATGCAGTGTTTGGTTTTTTGTCCTTGCGATAGTTTACTGAGAATGATGTTTTCCAATTTCATCCATGTCCCTACAAAGGACATGAACTCATCATTTTTTATGGCTGCATAGTATTCCATGGTGTATATGTGCCACATTTTCTTAATCCAGTCTATCATTGTTGGACATTTGGGTTGGTTCCAAGTCTTTGCTATTGTGAATAGTGCCGCAATAAACATATGTGTGCATGTGTCTTTATAGCAGCATGATTTATAGTCCTTTGGGTATATACCCAGTAATGGGATGGCTGGGTCAAATGGTATTTCTAGTTCTAGATCCCTGAGGAATCTCCACACTGACTTCCACAATGGTTGAACTAGTTTACAGTCCCACCAACAGTGTAAAAGTGTTCCTATTTCTCCACATCCTCTCCAGCACCTGTTGTTTCCTGATTTTTTAATGATGGCCATTCTAACTTGTGTGAGATGGTATCTCACTGTTGTTTTGATTTGCATTTCTCTGATGGCCAGTGATAATGAGCATTTCTTCATGTGTTTTTAGGCTGCAAAAATGTCTTCTTTTCAGAAGTGTCTGTTCATGTCCTTTGCCCACTTTTTGATGGGGTTGTTTGTTTTTTTCTTGTAAATTTGTTTGAGTTCATTGTAGATTCTGGATATTAGCCCTTTGTCAGATGAGTAGGTTGCAAAAATTTTCTCCCATTCTGTAGGTTGCCTGTTCACTCTGATGGTAGTTTCTTTTGCTGTGCAGAAGCTCTTTAGTTTAATTAGATCCCATTTGTCAATTTTGGCTTTTGTTGCCATTGCTTTTGGTGTTTTAGACATGAAGTCCTTGCCCACGCCTATGTCCTGAATAGTATTACCTAGGTTTTCTTGTAGGATTTTAATGGTTTTAGGTCTAACGTTTAAGTCTTTAATCCATCTTGAATTAATTTTTGTATAAGGTGTAAGGAAGGGATCCAGTTTCAGCTTTCTACATATGGCTAGCCAGTTTTCCCAGCACCATTTATTAAATAGGGAATCCTTTCCCCATTTCTTGTTTTTGTCAGGCTTGTCAAAGATCAGATAGTTGTAGATATGAGGCATCATTTCTGAGGGCTCTGTTCTGTTCCATTGATCTATGTCTCTGTTGTGGTACCATTACCATGCTGTTTTGGTTACTGTAGCCTTGTAGTATAGTTTAAAGTCAGGTAGCGTGATGCCTCCAGCTTTGTTCTTTTGGCTTAGGATTGACTTGGCGATGCGGGCTCTTTTTTGGTTCCATATGAACTTTAAAGTAGTTTTTTCCAATTCTGTGAAGAAAGTCATTGGTAGCTTGATGGGGATGGCATTGAATGTATAAATTACCTTGGGCAGTATGGCCATTTTCACGATATTGATTCTTCCAACCCATGAGCATGGAATGTTCTTCCATTTGTTTGTATCCTCTTTTATTTCATTGAGCAGTGGTTTGTAGTTCTCCTTGAAGAGGTCCTTCACATCCCTTGTAAGTTGGATTCCTAGGTATTTTATTCTCTTTGAAGCAATTGAGAATGGGAGTTCACTCATGATTTGGCTCTCTGTTTGTCTGTGATTGGTGTACAAGAATGCTTGTGATTTTTGTACATTGATTTTGTATCCTGAGACTTTGCTGAAGTTGCTAATCAGCTTAAGGAGATTTTGGGCTGAGACAATGGGGTTTTCTAGATGTACAATCATGTCATCTGCAAACAGGGACACTTTGACTTCCTCTTTTCCTAATTGAATACCCTTTATTTCCTTCTCCTGCCTGATTGCTCTGGCCAGAACTTCCAGCACTATGTTGAATAGGAGTGGTGAGAGAGGGCATCCCTGTCTTGTGCCAGTTTTCAGAGGGAATGCTTCCAGTTTTTGCCCATTCAGTATGATATTGGCTGTGGGTTTGTTGTAGATAGCTCTTATTATTTTGAGATACGTCCCATCAATACCTAATTTATTGAGAGTTTTTAGCATGAAGGGTTGTTGAATTTTGTCAAAGGCCTTTTCTGCATCTATTGAGATAATCATGTGGTTTTTGTCTTTGGTTCTGTTTATATGCTGGATTACATTTATTGATTTGCGTATGTTGAACCAGCCTTGCATCCCAGGGATGAAGCCCACTTGATTATGGTGGATAAGCTTTTTGATGTGCTGCTGGATTTGGTTTGCCAGTATTTTATTGAGGATTTTTGCATCAATGTTCATCAAGGATATTGGTCTGAAATTCTCTTTTTTAGTTATGTCTTTGCCAGGCTTTGGTATCAGGACGATGCTGGCTTCATAAAATGTGTTAGGGAGGATTCCCTCTTTTTCTATTGATTGGAATAGTTTCAGAAGGAATGGTACCAGTTCCTCCTTGTACCTCTGGTAGAATTCAGCTGTGAATCCATCAGGTCCTGGACTCTTTTTGGTTGGTAAGCTATTGATTATTGCCACAATTTCAGAACCTGTTATTGGTCTATTCAGAGATTCAACTTCTTCCTGATTTAGTCTTGGGAGGGTGTATTTGTCGAGGAATTTATCCATTTCTTCTAGATTTTCTAGTTTATTTGCATAGAGGTGTTTGTAGTATTCTCTGATGGTAGATTGTATTTCTGTGGGATCGGTGATGATATCCCCTTTTTCGTTTTTTATTGCATCTATTTGATTCTTCTCTCTTTTCTTCTTTATTAGTCTTGCTAGCGGTCTATCAATTTTGTTGATCTTTTCAAAAAACCAGCTCCTGGATTCATTAATTTTTTGAAGGGTTTTTTGTGTCTCTATTTCCTTCAGTTCTGCTCTGATTTTAGTTATTTCTAGCCTTCTGCTAGCTTTTGAATGTGTTTGCTCTTGCTTTTCTAGTACTTTTAATTGTGATGTTAGGGTGTCAATTTTGGATCTTTCCTGCTTTCTCTTGTGGGCATTTAGTGCTATAAATTTCCCTCTACACACTGCTTTGAACGTGTCCCAGAGATTCTGGTATGTTGTGTCTTTGTTCTCGTTGGTTTCAAAGAACATCTTTATTTCTGCCTTCATTTCATTATGTACCCAATAGTCATTCAGGAGCAGGTTGTTCAGTTTCCATGTAGTTGAGCGGTTTTGAGTGAGTTTCTTAATCCTGAGCTCTAGTTTGATTCCACTGTGGTCTGAGAGACAGTTTGTTATAATTTCTGTTCTTTTACATTTGCTGAGGAGAGCTTTACTATGTGGTCAATTTTGGAATAGGTGTGGTGTGGTGCTGAAAAAAATGTATATTCTGTTGACTTGGGGTGGAGAGTTCTGTAGATGTCTATTAGGTCCACTTTGTGCAGAGCTGAGTTCAATTCCTGGATATCCTTGTTAACTTTCTGTCTCGTTGATCTGTCTAATGTTGACAGAGGGGTGTTAAAATCTCCCATTATTATTGTGTGGGAGTTTAAGTCCCTTTGTAGGTCACTCAGGACTTGCTTTATGAATCTGGGTGCTCCTGTATTGGGTGCATATATATTTAGGATAGTTAGCTCTTCTTGTTGAATTGATCCCTTTAGCATTATGTAATGGCCTTCTTTGTCTCTTTTGATCTTTGTTGGTTTAAAGTCTGTTTTATCAGAGACTAGGATTGCAACCCCTGCCTTTTTTTGTTTTCCATTTGCTTGATAGATCTTCCTCCATCCCTTTATTTTGAGTCTATGTGTGTCTCTGCACGTGAGATGGGTTTCCTGAATACAGCACACTGATGGGTCCTGACTCCTTATCCAGTTTGCCAGTCTGTGTCTTTTAATTGGAGCATTTAGCCCATTTACATTTAACGTTAATATTGTTATGTGTGAATCTGATCCTGTCATTATGATGTCAGTTGGTTATTTTGCTCGTTAGTTGCTGCAGTTTCTTCCTAGCCTCGATGGTCTTTACAGTTTGGCATGTTTTTGCAGTGGCTGGTACCAGTTGTTCCTTTCCATGTTTAGTGCTTCCTTCAGGAGCTCTTTTAGGGCAGGCCTGGTGGTGACAAAATCACTCAGCATTTGCTTGTCTGTAAAGTATTTTATTTCTCCTTCACTTATGAAGCTTAGTTTGGCTGGATATGAAATTCTGGGTTGAAAATTATTTTCTTTAAGAATGTTGAATATCGGTCCCCACTCTCTTCTGGCTTGTAGAGTTTCTGCTGAGAGATCAGCTGTTGGTCTGATGGGCTTCCCTTTGTGGGTAACCCGACCTTTCTCTCTGGCTGCCCTTAACATTTTTTCCTTCATTTCAACTTTGGTGAATCTGACAATTATGTGTCTTGGAGTTGCTCTTCTCGAGCAGTATCTTTGTGGCATTCTCTGTATTTCCTGAATCTGAATGCTGGCCTGCCTTGCTAGATTGGGGAAGTTCTCCTGGATAATATCTTGCAGAGTGTTTTCCAACTTGGTTCCATTCTCCCCGTCATTTTCAGGTCCACCAATCAGACGTAGGTTTGGTCTTTTCACATAGTCCCAAATTTCTTGGAGGCTTTGTTCATTTCTTTTTATTCTTTTTTCTCTAAACTTCCCTTCTCTCTTCATTTCATTCATTTCATCTTCCATCAGCGATATCCTTTCTTCCAGTTGATCGCATCTGCTACTGAGGCTTCTGCAATCTTCGCGTCATTCTCGAAACTTGGTTTTCAGCTCCCTCAGCTCCTTTAAGCCCTTCTCTCCATTGGTTATTCTAGTTATCCAGTCTTCTAATTTTTTTTCAAAGTTTTTAACTTCTTTGCTATTGTTTTGAATTTCCTCTCATAGCTCAGAGTAGTTTGATCGTCTGGAGCCTTCTTCTCTCAACTCGTCAAAGTCATCCTCCATCCAGCTTTGTTCCGTTGCTGGTGAGGAACTGCATTCCTTTGGAGGAGGAGAGGTGGTTTTCTTCTCTGTTTTCTCCATTTTGTGTTTTATCTATTTTTGTCTTTGATGATGGTGATGTACAGTGGTTTTTGGTGTGGATGTCCTTTCTCTCCAGACCCTGTTTGGCTGGGTGTCAGCAGCGGTGGCTGCAGAACAGCGGATTTTCGTGAGACCACAAATTCAGCTGTCTGATAGTTCCTCTGGAAGTTTTGTCTCAGAGGAGTACCCGGCCGAATGAGGTGTCAGTCTGTCCCTACTGGGGGGATGCCTCCCAGTTAGGCTGCTCAGGGGTGAGGGACCCACTTTAGGAGGCAGTCTGTCCGTTCTCAGATCTCCAGCTGCGTGCTGGGAGAACCACTACTCTCTTCAAAGCTGTCAGTCAGACAGGGACATTTAAGTCTGTGGAGGTTCCTGCTGAGTTTTTGTTTGTCTGTGCCCTGCCCCCAGAGGTGGAGCCTATAGAGGCAGGCAGGCCTCCTTGAGCTGTGGTGGGCTCCACCCAGTTCAAGCTTCCTGGCTGCTTTGTTTACCTAAGCAAGCCTGGGCAATGGCAGACACCCCTCCCCCAGCCTCGCTGCCACCTTGCAGCTTGATCTCAGACTGCTGTGCTAGCAATCAGCAAGACTCCGTGGGCATAGGACCCTCCGAGCCAGGTGCGGGACACAATCTCCTAGTGTGCTGTTTTCCAGGCCCGTTGGAAAAGCGCAGTATTAGGATGGGACTGACCCGATATTCCAGGTGCTGTCTGTTACCCCTTTCTTTGACTAGGAAAGGGAACTCCCTGACCCCTTGCACTTCCCGAGTGAGGCAATGCCTCCCCCTGCTTCAGCTCGCGCACAGTGCTCTTCACCGACTGTCCTGCACCCACTGTTTGGCACTCCCTAGTGAGATGAAACCGGTACCTCAAGCAGAAATGCAGAAATCACCCATCTTCTGTGTCGCTCGGGCTGGGAGCTGTTCCTATTTGGCCATCTTGGCTCCGGGATAACATTATTATTGTAACACCTAAGATCAGTGGTTGAGATATTTTGCAGATCCTGCAGACCCGATGGATCAGCTGGCACCACCTAGATCGACAAACTGGCTCATCTGGTCTTATGGCCCCCCACCCAGGATCTGGCTTAGCACAAAAGGACAGCTTTGACTCCCTATGATTTCGTCTCCGACCTGGCTAATCAGCACTCTTGACTCACTGGCCCCCTGCCTACCAAATTATCCTTAAAAACTCCAATCCTCAAGTTTTCAGGGAGACTGATTTGAGTAATAACAAAACTCTGGTCTCCCGTGTGAATTACTCTTTCTCTATTGCAATTCCACTGTCTTGAGAAATTGGCTCTGTCTAGGGCCAGGGGTGGGCAAGGTGAAACCATCGAGCAGTTACAACTACAGATTACTATAAAGTATAAATAGAAGTAGGAGAGAAGACAGTGCCAAATATGGGGATATTTATTTCAACCCCTGTGATGGCCAGGGCATGCTACCTAAATCAGAGTCTTAAAAATTGGGTAGGTATAATATTTTCCAAGTGATGAAGTGGAGGGAAACCGTTCTAGACATAAGCAAAGAGCTAAGGATTTGGGTAATGGCAGCAAACTTAACTGAATAGAGCTAGAGCTTAGAGTGTGCATGAGAGAATAGTGAGAGCCAGGAGAGGTGGCATATGGGAGGCAAGTCAAAAAGGGCTTTGCATGCTGTGCTGAATACCTTGAACCGTTTCTTAGAACTAGCAAAGAATATGAAGGCAAAGGATGTCATAATATGATTTTTAAAAAGACAACATTGGTGGATACTGTAGAGAAAGGAACGCTTAATTTTTCAACTCAACGATTAGACTTTGTATGTGGAACTCTTCTTGTTAATCAGCAAGGACTTTTGAGAGGCTTCTAAAAACCACTGTCCTTCAATTGGGAGGCCAGCCGTACCCAGTCTAGGGGGAATGCAAAAAGCAGGAAATGGGCAATTGACCGACAGTTTGGAGGTGAGAACACCTGTTTGCATAATTTGGAAATGAAATATAAAAAGTACATGACGATAACAGAAGCAATCATGAGAAATCATTTGTTGTTTGATTTTGGCCAATAATATATCAATGGAAACTTAAATTTGGTTCTACTTTGCTAATCTTCATCCTGTTCTTAGAGACATTAATGACAGATTTTTTTTTTTTTTTTTTTGGACAGAGTCTCACTCTGTCGCCCAGGCTGGAGTGCAGTGGCGCAATCTCAGCTCACTGCAAGCTCCGCCTTCCGGGTTCATGCCATTCTCCTGCCTCAGCCTCCCAAGTAGCTGGGACCACAGGTGCCCACTACCACGCCCGGCTAATTTCTTGTATTTTTAGTAGAGACGGGGTTTCACCGTGTTAGCCAGGATGGTCTCGATCTCTTGACCTCGTGATCTGTCTGCCTTGGCCTCCCAAAGTGCTGGGATTACAGGTGTGAACCACCGCGCCTGGCCAATTATAGATTTTTTTTTTTAAATGTCAGCATAATATGGCAGGACCCAGAAGCCAAGTTGTTCATCACCAGCCCATTTTTATGATATTTCCTCATTTAAAATTTGAGCTGAGGAATTGGCAAGGGAATGGGGGAGGGGAAAGGGTAGGTACTTGGCAAGTTGCTTTAGTTTGGGATGTAGTGTTGAGATGAAAACAAATCGGCAAATACTTCATTATTTAAGTCACCACAGCTATTTGTACAGTTATAGTCCTAATTATATGTTTGTCTACACTACTGGATTTAGTTTAAATTGCATTATTCTAGAGAGAAGGAACTAGATTTATTCTACTTGACTTTAGCCTAATAACAGATAGATGCAGAAAGGTAATGTTTAAACACAACTTGTCATTCTTGTTAATAGATTTCTTTTCTAAATCTCCTAAATACTAGTGATTGAATAATAACTTCAATAATGAATAAATAATTTAAACCATCTTGTGTAATGAAAATGCCCTAGAGTTCTATAATAATGTATTATTTTAAAATTATTCTTACATATGTTGTTTTATATGATTCTCTGAGACCTCTACATCAGTAGAATTGATTTTTAATGTAGAAAAATGTAGGGTAAGGGCTTTGAAAAGTCTCTGGGCTCGTCCTCTTTCTTCAAGGGCCTTGTGCATCTTATTTCTTCTATCACAACAAACCTTCGATGCACAGTTGTTCTAAGAGCATGACTTTGCAGTCACAAAATACTGCACTTGCAAATCTATCCTTTGCTCTGACTTGTGAATTACTCAGCCCATGCATAAAATGTCATGTTTGAATTTTTATGGATTCCAGGAGAAATCTGGCCAGTTGGAATCCCTTAATCAGTTCTCTTCAACTTGGCTGAATGGGGCTAGGCAATATTCTCTAACTGGTCTGCTGCATATGTGCTAATGTTTCCCATCATGTGCCCTCCCCAGTCCCATGTTCCCTATTCCCATTTAAAAATATGCTATTTATGATTACAGTTGATTTATCCCAAAGGAGTACAGTGGTCATAATATAAAATGGAATAGAGAGAGAGAAAAACATAAGGCCAGTGTAAGCTGGTTTCTCAGTTTCTGCCTGTGGTGGGGGAGATGCAAGAGAAAACTACTTCAATCTGGAATCAATTATGTAGCACGATACATGACAAGAAAGGAACTAAACAGATGGAAAAAGGGGCGAATAAAGAGGACAACCCTCCTGATCCTAATTATGTGCACCTATACTTGGAAGTCTTTTTGCCAGACATCTTGAATAGTTCAGGACTAGGTGGAGGAGGTTTCCCAAGGATTCAATGTAAAAATGCTGCAAGCCTCAATGGTGAACAAAGGGTTCACATAAAAAGAAATAGGACAATCATTCCTCGACGGACACCTGGGATGGAACATTTAAGTCCTTAAGTTTTACACTCATCTATATCCTACAGATCTTGGCACCTTCTGAGAGCTAATACATTTTAGATACTACTTTAGAAAAGGAATATTGGAATGCTTTGAAAACATGGTTTCCATTATTTAAAAAGCAAATTTAGAGGGCATGGTGTATTTAAGAATTGTTTTATTGGAGCATTTAGCAAGATTCTACATATTTAGCAGGTCATTGGTGATGACACTTGGCCGAAAAATTAATATTAGTCTCCGAAGCACAAGGGCTGGAGGAGAGCAAGGAGGTGGGGGAGAGGGCGGGCAACATTAGTTGAGTATCTGTTGTCTACCGGGAGCTTTGGCTTCTAATTTCTCATGTGATTTGCAGGATTCTTTGAGGTATGATTTATTATTCTTCATTTATAAATTAGGAAATTGTGTCTCACAGAAGTTAAGTAAAATTTGCCTGACATTGTGCAGTTAAATGCTGATAAAGACTCAACTTCTGGAACCAGCATAATTCCCATTAGATTGGAGTGTTTTAATAAAGAGAAGAAAGAAATGTGGAGGCTGGGTTTCCCCAAGACCGGGCCCCCGGGGGTACCTGCCATGCTCCCCCTTTCCTCTGCCTATTGTATGTTATTTGTTCCACAGCTATAGTGCACGGTATAACTGGTTGTACTGCAGTTTTATTGCCAACACAGTTACACTGGGGTGGGACTATTGTTTCCCAGAATCTCTTTCCTTGTTTTGTTCCAAGTTAGAGTTGGCCAAAAGAGGGATTTGTAATGGATTTGGGAGGTGGGAAGAGAGCAGCTGTTATTATTCTCTGAATGTCTTGGTAAAATGTGGTGACCAGACCGAGGCTGAGATTTGCGGGTTCCAGCTTGTCCTTGCTCTCCACTGCTGTGAACTTGGCTTTCTTCCTGACTACCAAGCCTGCTGACCAACAGTGACCCCAGGCTCACCAGCACGTGCTTAGTGATGGATCTGCAGAGGCCACGGTTCCCCAGAGGCCACGGCTTCCCAAAGCCTTCTTCATAAATGCTCCCTTCACGGGCCCATATACCCTCACATACGCTGGTTCTGATTTGCCCACCCTTCTAAGGCTTCAGGCAGACTGCTTAGTGATGTTTTCTCTGATCCTCCAATGTCTGCTCCAGACCTTCATTTCTCTCGGCAGCTCCCACAGTTGTGAAGGTGTAAGTCCTGCCACGAACCGCTCAGCCTGTAGCACTTCTAGTGGCTGTCCTTCCCTGACTGATTCCCAACTCATACTATTGCAGAGAACTATGCATTTGCTCATCTCGTTCAGTTCCTTGTTTGGGGAAGGAGCTCTGTTGTTCCACATGAGGTCCTGCACTGTTCTTTACATGTAGTAAACGTTCAGTAAAGGTGTATTAAATGTTCAGAATGGCCTATGTTAAGGGTTAGTGAAAGCTCTTCTGTTGAACTTAGGATATTAAGAAAATTTATCTCCAAAATTAGAAGATTTTATTCTCTCAGTCTGGCTTAATCACACCTGTGAGATTAATGTTTATAACATCATAAACTCTACATCCTTGTCTCTCACATCTGTGAGTCTTGTGAGAAATGCTGAGAGTAACCATATTCCCTGGAACCCCTGGGGAAGTGCGAGATAAGGTGGGAAAATGATGGCATTTGCAGTCAGAAGATCTAGATTGGGGTCTCAGTTCTCTTACTTGCTGGCAGCATGACCTTAGTCGAGCCAAGCTCAGCTGTGGTTTCTTCAAATTTTGTTTGTGGATAATAATACCTAGTTTATAGTTTTGCTGCATGGCTAAAAAAATACAAAAAGTTTATAAGTTACAAATGTTTGTGAACATTAGTTACTACTTTACCTATATACATGTTTGGAAAGTATGTAAAGCATTTGGGGGTTAGTGAGTTGTTTAACTAGTCCATTACTGCTATATAGTTTATGTCATCAAAATGCAGTTATTAATAATTTCTAACTTGATATACTTCCACAGGATTTCACAAAATGGGCTATGTCACCACAAATCATGTACTTCCTCACCCCCCTGCTCCATTGGGTTGACTTAACATGTAATTATTTCATTATAGAGTTTTTGGCCAGGGTAATCATGAAGCTAAGCAGTCTATTATTTTCAGAATTCACTTTCTTCCTTTTGGGAATGGAAACAACATCTCTTCACTTAAAATAATTGCAGATATATTGGGGCTTAAGTCTGTTTGTTGTTTTCCATTTCCTCTGTTTCTTGTTTCTGTATCTTTTTTCTCGCCTTCCTGTGGGCTACTCAAAAAAAAGTTTGAGTTCTATTTTGTTTTTTAAATAATATTTTCACCATATTACCTTGTACGGCTGTCTCAGTGATTGCTCTAGGTATTAACATATATATATATATCTCAGTACAGGCTACTGGTATTGATGTTTTATCCATTTCAAGCATAGAAAATGTCCTTTTATTTAGGTCTCTGTACCTTCTTATGATTGTCTCAAGTATTCCTTCTACATGCATTGAGCACATACTCTATATTGTTAAAAGTAATAGGAACATAAAATATAACTGAACTCATTAAGTGAAGGATATCCTACTGTGTTTACCTTTATTTTTAATCCTTTCTATTCTGAATGCCATAGCTGACTTAATGTTACCATTATCTTTCTGTTGGAGAGCTTCTTTAAGGGTAGGTGTGCTAGCAATAAATTTTCTTAGTTTTCCTTAATTTGAGAATATCTTAATTTCCCTCTTCCCAAAGGACAGTTTTGACAGGCACTGAATGCAGAGTTGACAATTCTTTTCATTCTTCAGCTGAAAAAAAATGTTTTGCCTCTTCCCTCTTAACTCCATGATTTTAGATGATAAATCTGCTGTCATTTGAATTAAGTTCTGTATAATATGTCTTTTCTCTCTGGCTGTTTTTAAGATTTTTTTCTTTAGTTTTCAGAAGTTTATGTTGTGTCTTGGTATAAATTTCTTTAGTTTTAATTTGTTTGGGATTCATCTGGCTTCTTGAACTTATAGGTTATGCCTTTGCTTCTTTTGGGAAATTTTTAGCCTTTTTTTTTTTTTTTCTTAATCTTTTCCATTTTATACCCTTTCTCTTCTCTTCTCCTTCTGGGATCTTTCATTATTGTCCCACAGATCTGCGAAGCTCTGTTCATTTTTTATTTCCAGTCTGTTTTCTCTGTTCAGATTGAGTAAATTCTATTAATCTCTCTGATTTGAGTTCACTAATTCTAACTTTTATTATCTTCACTCTATAAAGTCCATTTAGCAAGTTTAAATTTTGAAATTTTTTAGTTCTATAATTTTCATTTGATTCCTTTTTATAATTTCTATTTCTTTTCTGAGATTTGCTATATTTTTTCCTTTTTCCCAGGATAATTCATAATTGATTGTTGAAACCTTTTTACAGTGGGTACTTTTAGCAAATAATTTTAACATCTGATCTCCGTATAGCTATCAATTGACTGTCTTTTCTAATTCAAATTGTGGTATTCCTGGTTCCTGGCACAACTGATTTTTATTTTATCTTGAACACTTCATTATGTTAGGAGGCTCTTGATCCTATTTAAATCTTTGATTTTAGCAAGCAGTGGCTTTGTTTAGGTTTATCACAGGTTCTAGGCTCATTCTGTGAGCTTTAATTCCAATGATACTAGTGTTCAGAGCCCTGGCAATGCTCTTCTGGGGTGCTTTGTTTTTCTGGTGCAGCTGGAACTTCTGCACGGTGCCCACTGATGACAACTACAAGAGTGGAAGGCACTTCCCTGGGTTGCCTGGTGTCACTGGTCCACTTTCTATAGGAGGGCAGGGGTCAGGAGACACCAAGCCTGAGACTCATGTCACTGGGTGGAGAGCAGGGAGACACTGGGTTTCACTGCTGCTGCCACTGTCAGCAGAGCGGGCTGCCCACCAGTGCCCTAATTGTGCAGGAGGTTTGCTGCTCTGGGGTAGGTGGGTGAGACCACCTGCTGGTTGTGGAGCAGAAGTTGAGCTTCCCTGACTTCCCCATCCTTTAGCCCTAGAAACTAGCCTTTTCTTGTTTGCTTCGTATTTTGCTTGTTTGTTTTTGTCTATGCTTTTTGGTAGTTTGGGGTTGCAGATCTCTCCAGAGCCTAGTCTGGGGCATGTGGGAGGTAAGACAATAACCAGAAACCTTACAGCATCAATGTTCCTCAGGTCCTAAGATCTCTAACCAGTCTGCCTTCTTTCCAGTTCCCACAGTCCTTTTGTTGTTACCTGTTGAATAATTTCCAGTGTATTTAGTTGCACTCAGGTGAAGGAAAAGCATGTCCGTGTTATCTTTTTCTAGAACTGGAGGTCTATCTACTTTTGATAAGGAGAAATGTTCGTTATATATTATGTGAACTTCTAAAGTTTGAAACAGTATATATAGCATGAATCCATTTTTAAACACGCAGATTATATTTATGTAGGCATAAAAATTAAAGAAATATACAACAAAATATTAGCAATGGTTATTTTCTGGATAATGGTAATTTTTAAAGTTTTCATATTAATATTTGGATTTTAAACTTATTTTTATAAGAACTTATATTGATTTTATAATGTAAAAATAAAGGCTAGATATTTTCTAATTTTGACAAGAAAAGGCAGCCGGGAGTGGTGGCTCATGCCTGTAATCCCAGCACTTTGGGAGGCCGAGGCGGGCGGATTACCTGAGGTTGGGAGTTTGAGACCAGCCTGACCAACATGGAGAAACCCTGTCTCTACTAAAAATACAAAAAATTAGCCGGGCATGGTGGCGCATGCCGGTAATCCCAGCTACTCGGGAGGTTGAGGCAGGAGAATCACTAGAACCTAGGAGGCAGAGGTTGCAGTGAGCCGGGATCGCACCATTGTACTCCAGCCTGGGCAACAAGAGCGAAACTCTGTCTCAACAACAACAACAAAAAAACAAAAAACAGACAAGAAAAGGCTTAGGGTGGGTAATATGCTTGTGGTTTTTAAATCCTTGAAGAACTGTCAAAGTAAAGAGGGATTCAACTTGTAATATGCTCTTCCCAAAGGCAAAATTCAGAATGAGGAATATTACAGAGAGGGACCTTTTGGCTTAATTTACTGGACAATTTTTGTGAAACAAATTTTGAAGGACAAAAATTGCAAAGAGGGACCTTTTGGCTTAATTTACTAGAGAATTTTTTTGTGAAATAAATTTTGTTCAACAATGGCACAATCACTTTTCAGGTTTATTATAGAGAGAGTTTTGTGCAATGAAGAGGTCCTCCAAGGTGACAATGTATCTGTCTGCCAAGTGCGTCCCTGGCATCCTAATTATCAATTTAATAGGTGAGAATGCCTTACTGAAACTTAACATGCACTGGAAAATACATTTGTCCTGGTTGGAGAAAGTTAAAGTCTAAGAGAGCAAACATTTAACATTACTGCTTTCTGGTTTATCTTTCCTTCGAAAGCAAAAAATATTACTTTGATTCTCTCCTGGTGCCAGTCATGGGGATCTGATCTCCATTTTGTAGGTGAAGAATGGTAGGAAACCTTCTTTTCTTACATTCTCCTTGTTGTGAAAGAAAGACAATATTCATCAACACATTATCTGGCTCCTGTCTTGTCCAGATCTTTATCCTCTCGGCAAATAGATGAGGAGTCTTTCCTGGAACTTTTTCCTTTATGTTGAACAGTTTGAAGTGGCTTAAGAAGGTACCCTGGATTTCAGAGGTGTAGAGGAGACATAGGGACTGGAAATGGCACCACATAAGAGGGCAAGGGCCCTGGGTACAAATGTTTGTGCTGTAACGCATGTAGTGTACAACACTGAGTTACTTAGTAGATCACTGGTATATGAAGCATTCAGCAGATGTTTGCCAAAGTAACAAGTAAGTGTGTGCATCTGTCAAATACTGTGGTTGATTTATGTCAGTGGCTTTCAAATTGTGCTTAAAGTGAATGTAAGGATCCTGCAAATTGCTTCAAGACCCTTTTGTAAGACAGCAAAGGAGTTGCAGTGAAAATTTTGGTTTTAGTGCTTTGCCTAAACCAACACACAGACAAAACTATGCAGCAGGGGGTCAGCTTTGGAGGGGAATTCTGTGTAGAGTAAGAATCAGCTTCTTTGGTGATTCCAAATAGAGCTTTAGCAACTCAACCTGTAGAGTTTTCCGTTTTGCAGCTGAAGAATTTAAAATACCTCCTTTGAGAGCAAGACAAAACCAAGGCCATGTTTCAGTATCAACAGAAAGAACCACATGCCTCCGTCAGTACAGAACATGAAAGGAGCTTTGAACGTAAAGACTTTGCCTGCATCAAATAAAAATATCAAGTGTTACTTAAGGAACACGTGGAGCTTAAAATCCTTTAGTCTTGCGATGAGCTTAAAGCCCGCTCTTTCTATCCGCTGGGAGCTCCAAGAGAGAGCCAGCATGGGAGCCCATAGATGAACAGACCTGCAAATGCGGAAGGTTCCTGGGCTTTCCTTTTGGTTTCAGTTCTCACAGAATCCAGCCTGCATTCCTTCCTGTGTTTCCATGGGTTTTTATCCCTATTTTCATTTTCCTGAAAAATTTAAAAAATTGTTATTGACATATAATATCATCAACAAATTTTCACAAAGTGAACTCACCCATGTAATCTGTACCTAGACCGAGACAGAGATAGAGAGAGAGAGAGAAAGAGCACGCTTTCACCTGGACCAGAACACTCCACAGGTCCCCTCCTTTCCCAGCGGTTGCCGTGTGTAGTAATAGTTTGTGTCCTCTCATTGCTCTGTGGAGCTCCATTGTATGAATGTACCACAGCCTATTTAACCTTCTACAGTTGATGCACATTTGAGTTGTTTCCACTTTTTGGCTATTATGAATAAAACAGCTACGAATGTTTATTTACATGTTTTTAAGTGAAGATGTTGATGCATTTCTGTTGGGTACATGCCTAGGAGTGGAATTGCTGGGTCCCAAGGTATGTTTAGCTTGAATAGATTCTGCTAATAGATTTGCCAAAGTGGTTGAAACAATTTGCACTCTCATCAGCAGAGTATAAAGCTCCTGCTTCTTCATATCACTCCAAGCACTGGATATAGTGTCTGTTTAAATTAGGCATTCTGGTGTGTATAAAGTAGTACTCCCTATGGTTTTAATTTGTATTTTCCTAATGATTAATAAATCTGATTCCTTTTTACATATTTATTGACCAGCTCAATATAGTAAAGTACCTGTTCAAGCTCTGTTTCCATTTTTTTAATGAAGTTATTTATCTTTTCAAAAATTGTTTAATTGGCAATCTTACATTTTTTTGGATATGAGTCCTTTGTCAGATATACTTATTTCAATGTATGCATATATTCAGTATATGTAAATATATGCATTTCAGTTATCCTCTCTGGCTGTATGATTTGCCTTTTCAATCCCTTAATAATGTTTTGTTCTGAACATAAATTTCTAGTCCATTTTATCTTATTTTTTCTATGATTAGAGTTTTTATATCATGCTTAGAAATGTTTACCTACCCTATGGTCATAAACATGTTTTCCTCTGAAAATTCTATTGCTTTCGTTTTCATATTTAGGTCTATAATTTATTGGGAGTTGACTTTTGTGTCTAGTATTAGGTCCGGTTCAAGATTCACTTTCTTCCTCATGACTGTCAATATCCAGTACTATGTATAAAAAAGATCACCTTTTACCCACAGCACGGCAGTGTCTCCTTTGTACTAAATCAAGTTACCATAAATGTTTGTATTGATTTCTGGGATCTCTGTTCTGCTCCACTATTCTATTTATCACCCTCCAGTTTTTTTTTTTTCTTGAGACAGAGTCTCCCTCTGTCGCCCAGGCTAGAGTGCAGTGGCGCCATCTCGGCTCACTGCAAGCTCCGCCTCCTGGGTTCATGCAGTCTCCTGCCTCAGCCTCCCAACTAGCTGGGGCTACAGGTGCCCGCCACCATGTCCAGCTAATTCTTTTGTATTTTTAGCAGAGACGGGGTTTCACCGTGTTATCCAGGATGGCCTTGATCTCCTGACCTCGTGATCCACCCGCCTCAGCCTCCCAAAGTGCTGGGATTACAGGCGTGAGCCACAGTGCCCAGCCAGTTTTTTTAAATGAGAGAAAATATTACAGATGCGGTTAAAATCTCATGTCTCCATATTAACTAATTTCTTACCTTCTCTTTTAATAGTTATCCATGATCCTGAACTTTATTCCCATGGGTAATTACATTTTTACCATACATATATATGTATCCATACAAATATCATATTGTTTTATACGATTTAAAGTTTTTAATGTGGTATTATGCATGTAATACCTTTTTTGACTTGCTATTTTATGTCAACATAATCGTTTGAGATACAACTGTGTTGATAGATGAAGCTCTTTTTCATTCATTTAAATTTTAACTCATATATGCTGCAGTAAATGAATATAGCACTTATTGTCTCTAGCTTTTCTCTCTCTCTCTCTCTTTTTTTTTTGCGATGGAGTCTCGCTCTGTCACCCAGGCTAGAGTGCAGTGGTACAATCTTGGCTCACTGCAACCTCTGCCTCCCGGGTTCAAGCAATTCTCGTGCTTCAGCCTCCCAAATAGCTGGGATTATAGGCGCCACCACCACACCTGGCTAATCTTTGTATTTTTAGTAGAGACAGGGTTTCACCATGTTGGCCAGGCTTTTCCCGAACTCCTGACCTCAGGTGATTGGCCTGCCTCGGTATCCCAAAGTGCTGGGATTTTAGGCGTGAGCTATCGCACCTGGAGGCAGCTTTTCTATTCTTAATAAACAATTAGTGTGTTTTAACTATGATTGACTATTACAGACAATGCTGTACTAAAAATTATCGTATGCATCTCATATATGACCTCTTTCAAAGGTGGTAATCTAGAAAGAAAAATGGCAGGCTGAAGTGTATTTGTACCTTCAACTTTTATAGATATTGCAAATTACTCTCCAAATTAGATGTACCAATTTATGCTGATCAGTATAGTATGGGACTTCCCCTAGTCACATCTTCACCAATGCCTGTTTTTGTTAGATGCTTTAATTTTTTCTGATCTGATGTGTGTGAAATGAAACTCTATTATTTTAAATTGCATTTCCTTGTTGAAGAATGAGATTTAGCAGGTTTTCATATATTCACTGATGATTTGGGTTTTCTCTTTGCATTGTCACTTCATATGTGTTTCTTACTCTCCTGGAAGGTTGTCTCTGATCAATTTGAGGATGTCGAAGAATAAAGAAAGGTTCATTTTGAATTATAGACTTAACAATTTTCAGAAGCATTTTTGTTCAAAACTGCAGAGTAGAAACAAAAGTACAGGCTTTTATTTAAACACAATTATGTCCATTATAGCAATTATCTTGTCTATGGAGTTTTGTTTTTTAGTTTGATTCCTATAGTTTCTAGTTCAAAGAGTTCTAATTATTTCTATGTGATTGTCTTTGTTTAATAATTTCTGTTTTTTTTTTTTTTTGGATATTATCCCTTCATTTTTCTCTTTGATCAGACTAAAGTACTTATTTTAAACTCTTTGGTACAGCATTTAACTTTGAATTTGTTCATATTCATATTCCATTAGTTGTTTCTGTTAAATATATTTTCTTGTATATTTTGTATATTTTGAAATTTTGGCGTGTCAACTCATTGGAGTAGTAGGACCATTTTGTTTTTCTCTCTCTCTTTCTTCCCCTCGCACAATTGCTCCTTCCCATAGAGAGGTAGATATGGAAAGTTATTCAATGAAAAATGTATATGTAAAGAATCCATGATGGCAATTAGAAAAGAGACACTGATATTACAGAAATTAGTACACAAAAATCTATTTGTGTTATAGAAATCAGGCTGGAGTAAATGTTAAAATTTGTAGTATTGGGGGAAATTTGGAATCTCTCCCAGTTTTTTTTTTTTTTTTTTTTTTAGTGAACTTCCAGTGTTTTCAACAAAGGAAGAGCATGACAATAATTTGAGTACCACGTTATAAATAATTTACAGATATACAGTGCTTCTCCACTTAACTCCTCAGTCACTATCCTTCCCTACTCTGGGAAGGGAGAGGCAACTTATAGATTTTTTAAATGTCCTGGCCCAAGATGAAGAAGCCAAGAAGCTGCTATGCAGCAGGATGGGCAAGGTTTTGGCATCACCACACTGTGTTTGACTCTGCCATTTACTGACTTTTAACCTTCAATTTTTTTTTTTTTTTTTTGACAGAGTCTCGCTCTGTCACCCAGGCTGGAGTGCAGTGGCGCAATCTCGGCTCACTGCAAGCTCCACCTCCCGGGTTCACACCATTCTCCTGCCTCAGCCTCTCCGAGTAGCTGGGACTACAAGCGCCCGCCACCACGCCCGGCTAATTTTTTGTATTTTTAGTAGAGACGGGGTTTCACCGTGTTCTCGATCTCCTGACCTCGTGATCCGCCTGCCTCGGCCTCCCAAAGTGCTAGGATTACAAGCGTGAGCCACCGCGCCCGGCCTTAACCTTCAAATGTATAGCAGGAATTTGTATAATAACTTATACTTTTAAAATTAAATTACATATTATATAATATATAATTTATGTTATAAAGACAAAATCTAATATATAATATAATGTATATTATCTATAAAATTATAATTTTTTATTTATAATAACTTGTAACTATAATTTTAACAATAACTTTAAACCTAAGGCAGGAATTTTTAAGAGAAGAAGCAGACTGAAACATCGTGTGAAGACTGTATGAGATGGTGTTTGTAAAGCACTCATGCTGGGCGATTCTGTAAACTTCTCTAGGTCTTCTCATTTTTAAAAGTATAAACAGAATCTAAATTACATTCTGTTTTAAAGGTTAAGTGAAATAACCAAGTCTATGGAAGTGCATCGTAAACTGAGAAATGATTCAAATATAAGAGAAACTTTTCCTCGTCTAAACTAGCATGACTATTGCTCTCCTACCCTGCTTTATTTTTATTCACAGTATCTGTCAGTATGGAAATTGATTTATGCATGTTTATTATCTTCTTCCCAGAGGGCAGAAAATTTATTTACTTTTAGAGTCTCTGGTTATGTAGTAAGTATTCAACAAAAATTTACAGAATGAATGAATTGTAGGTGGTCCTTATTGTTACGTTGTTATTGCATGAACTGAATTATTTCAATTCTCATATCTTTACACTAATAACCTCAACTCTTTCTTCTTCTCAGAGCCTAATACATACATTTCTGTCTCCTTCGAGCACTGTGTTGTTAGATTCACTAATTTCTGCATTCATTCAATATACATCGAGTGGGTGTTGCAAGATTCTCGAAAGTCCTTTACTCCTGGGATGTCAGTATCCCTGAGGTATTTTCTTAGCATCAGGCAATCACACAGGCTTGGAAACCCAGGCTACTTGTCAAACTAACTACCTTTCTGCATAATGAACTCAAGTGGAGAATTAAATATGGCAACTTTCACATTTAACTGTATAAGAAAGGCACTGTTATCTGTCGATTTGCATGGAGATGTTTACTTTTTCTTCTATTCCCTGTACTGTAGTTATCAGTTCCGAGCCATTTCCAATTCTAGGCTTTTACTGATTTGCAGTGTCTTCTGCTGACTCAGTAACCTTTTTGATAATCACATCAAATGTTATCAAGCATTGCAGCCAATGGTTTTTTAAATCACCATTATAATTCTTACATTGAATGTTTCTTAGAACAAGTTTTGTCTTTTATCTACAATGAACTACAACTTCATAAATATTTACCTTCTTTGGAAAATTGCCATTGCTAAATAAGATAACATGGTACATTAATAAACTTACTGTGAAATCTGCATTCATTTATTCCTTGAGAGGAAAAACAAAATTGAAGAAAACACATAGAAATTGCCATTCGAGTCAAGACTACTCACTGTTTCCCAAGCACGATATGCCATTTCCTACCTCCATAATATTGTCTTGGTTTATTATTTGTTCACGTACTTCCCTGGACCTCAAAATGCTCTTTTTCTTTATGTTGTCTACTGGCTGTTCATAGTTCAATTCAAATGTCACCTTCTCCAGAAATTTTTCTTCAGTACTTCAACTGGAATTAGTTTCTTTTTCCCTTAAAATTATATAGCTCTTCCAAGAACTTAAAAAAAAAATTCATTGAAGAATCTTTTCTGGGCAAAAACATGTAGGAAGTTTGTGTTGCCTAAACACATCATACATTTCAGGTACAGTTGACCCTTTTACAATGTGGGGGTTAAGACACTGATCCCCTATGCAGCCCAAAATATGTGTCTAACTTTTGACTCTCCAAAAACTTAATTATTGATAGACTACTGTTGAGTGAAAGCCTTCCTGATAACCTAAACAGTCGATTGACGCATATTTTGTGTATGTATTGTATACTGTATTTTTACAATAAAGGAAGCAAAAGAAATGAAAATGTTAAAATCATAAGGAATAGAAAATATATTTACTATTTACTAAGTGGAAGTGGATCATCATAAAGGTCTTTATCCGTATCATCTTCATGTTGAGTAGGCTGAGGGGGAGGAAGAGGAATGGTTGGTTTTATCTCAGGAGAGGCAGAAGTAGGAGAGGAGGTAGAAGGGGACACAGGATTGGGAGGCTGAAGCAGGTGGATTACAAGGTCAGGAGTTCAAGACCAGGCTGGCCAAGATGGTGAAGCTCCATCTCTACTAAAAATACAAAAATTAGCTGGGCGTGGTAGTGAGTGCCTGTAATCCCAGCTACTTGGGAGGCTGAGGCACAGAATTGCTTGAACCTGGGAGGCAGAGGTTGCAGTGAGCCGAGATCATGCCACTGCACTCCAGCCTGGGTGACAGAGTGAGACTCTGTCTCAAAAAAAAAAAAAAAAAAAAAAACAGAAGGGGACACAGGAGAGGCAAGCATGCCTGACATACTTTGAAGAAATACATAGCAATTTCTGTCTGACTTTTTTGCTTTTTCATATCTCTAAAAATGTTTCTATATGATACCAATTCTTCTTCCACAGTTTGCTGCAGTTATAGTCCCTGTATCATTGAAGCGTTCATGTAGTAGAAGAAGCCAAAGGCAGTATTGCATAATCAGTACCCTCCTGCCAGATTGT
The DNA here is from genome assembly GCF_009828535.3 of Hylobates moloch. Taxonomy (NCBI): domain Eukaryota; kingdom Metazoa; phylum Chordata; class Mammalia; order Primates; family Hylobatidae; genus Hylobates; species Hylobates moloch. The sequence continues at coordinate 39,270,296 of NW_026652289.1, read as the reverse complement.
CTACTGTCAATGTGTTTTCTGGTACTGCTTCTTCTATGTCTTCCTCCTCATCGTCTGGGACTGGTTCTGAAGTACTTATCTCTCTCAAGTCCTCTTCTGTAAATTCCTCTGGTTTGGTGCCTGTTAGCTCTTAAATTTCTCCAAGATCTATGTCTTGAAACTCTTCACTCCCCACCTTTTTTTGTCATAGCCACAATCTCTTTCATGATTTTCTTGATTGGCCTTGTCATAAACCCTGTGAGGTCATGCAAAACATCTGGAAAATACTTTTCTCTAGCAGGAATTTATAGTTTTGGGCTTGATGACATTCATGATTTTCTATAACAATGTCATCTTCAATGGTGCAATCCTTTCAGACTTCCATGATGTTCTCTCTATCAGGGTTCTTTTTCATAGTATTGACAATCTTTTCCATAGAGTTTCATATGTTATAAACCTTAAAAGTCTTTATGGTCCCCTGATATAGAGGCTGAATTAGATACATTGTGTTTGGGAGCAAGTATACCACTTCAATGCTTTCAGTGTTGAACTCATGAGGTTCTGGGTGGCCAGGGGTATTGTCCAATATCAAAAGAACTTTAAAAGGCAATCTCTTACTGCCAAGGTACTTCCTGACTTCAGAGACAAAGCATCAATGGAACCAGTCCAGAAAAAGGATTCTAATTGTCCAGTCCTTCTTATTGTACAACCAAAAGATGGGCAGCTGTTGTTTATCTTTTTCCTTCAATGCTCAGGGGTTAGCAGCTTTATATAAGAGATAAAGGCAGTCCTGATCATCAACCCTATTGCGTTTTCACAAAACAGTAGAGAGCCTATCCTTTCCTGCCTTAAATCCTGGAATTTGTTTCTCTTCCTGTTAAGTGTCCATTGTGGCATTTTGTTTTTTCCAGATAGGGTACCTTTATCTGCATTAAAAACCTGTTCAGGCAGAGATCATTTCACCTCAATGATTTTCTTAATGGCATCTAGGAACTCATCTAATGACTCTTGGTTGGCAGAAGCTTATCTTGACATTTTTTTAAAGGCAAATGGCTTTCTAAAATTATCAAACCATCCTTTGCTGGCATCAGTCTCCAGCTTTAGATAAAATAGGCTAGTGTCTACCTGTATGTCATTCATTCATGACATATCTAACTTTTTCTTACTTTTTTGATATTTCTAGGCTATGCAATGAATCTGAATTTTTTCAAATTGTCACAAACCTACAAAATATTTTTCAATATGGCTATTGAAAAAAATCCACACATAAGTGGACTCATCCAGTTCGAACTTATGTGGTTCAACAGTCAACTGTACAGCATTATGAGTCTCCAAGGTGCCCATGATAGCAATACTCAGAATAGCAAAAATCTAAAGTTTTTGAAATGACCATGGGGATTTGTTTGTGAAGCATTTTGCTAATCATGAGGTGACAACGTGTTCCTATTTGTTTCCTATCACCCTTGAAATTGTCCTGGGTTGCAGCTGTGTCACATGGTCACTTTCCTGATGCATGAGCTATAGCCTTTATTTTACAGTATTGTTTAGTTGTTAAGTTGCATATTGTAGAGTTAGAAGTTATGTCATTCCATAGGCCCTCTCGGTGTGAGATTTTCATGACTCACCTCTCTGGGCCACACAGCAAAGCCCTTATTCCCTCTGTATTATTATAAATTACAGAAGCCCGCAGCTATTCAGTTGCATATTTCAGCACCCTTGAGGTAAACTTTGATGCTTCCATCTCAGGACTCTTTCCCAGAGATACACACCCTGGATCCCTCTAATAGTTTATCCTATTGACAGAGTGGAGCTTTTTGAATTGTATGTTGATCACGTTCTTCATTTATGGTACATTACATCATCATGGCCATTTTTCACTTCCTTCCTGTTACAGAATTACACAGCCACATCCTTGGCTCTGGAGCTTTGTAGGAACTTCCACTAGAGTTAGCTCATTTCCTTGCTCCATTGATGTTGATTTCCTCCGTGTGTCTTGCTGGGGTTCGTGTAACACTAGTGTGCATATGCACATCAATTCACCATGCTTGTGTGGTTTGCTTGGCTTTTGCACTCTAACGAAATGCCGTGAGGAAAGCCTGCCTACCTCTCCACTCTGGACCCAGAATAAAAACACTAAAGATGTTTTGAAACCAACTGCTTCAGCCTAAGTCAGCTGAACTGCAACCAACCTATAGGCATGTGAGCATGAAAATTTAGTTTTCAGTTTTAAGTCACTGAGATTTTGAAGTTGTCTTGCAACAAAATATTGACTTAACCATTCCTTATTTCCCAGTCTCTTGCTTAAAATGTTCACTAATTTCTCCTTGCTTAAAAGGTTGTGGCTCACAGGACTGATATGGTTTGGCCCCAAACTCTCTCTTCTGTGCAGACACTGGCTTCCTTTCAGTTCCTTGTACTCTCTACCTTTCCTCCTACCATTTGCCTTCTGATTTTCTGCCACTGGATATTTACACATCTGTCCTTTCTACCTAGAACTTTGTCCCTTCTCATCTTTTCCCAGTTAATTTTTCATCCTCCTGTTTTTAGTTTAAGAGTCAAGAATCTTAAGAACTTTTTCTTGGCCCACCCAAAAACAGTAAAATATTTCTGTTGTTGGTGCTTGTGGTTGCAAGCACCCCTCCTCTGTACACTTGTTAGTGATGCCATAAGCTGTATGACTATTGATTAGTGTAGATCATCCTCACTAGTCTGTAACTTGCTGAGGTCAGAGGTCTGGGTATTTTTTGTAACTCTTCTATCCCCAGTGCTGAGCACAGTGCCAGGTGTAGACAAACAGCCCAATTAACATTTGCTGAATGGATTGAATCGACAAGTTATGCTCCCTGGTAGGCATCCTGTCTCATTCATGTCCGCACTCAGCCTTAGCCTCATTGCCTAGAGGTAGGATTGAGAGTAGATTTGGCATTGGTGATTTTGAACGGTAATAAAGTTTTCCTACCAGCTGATTCAAAATGCTGAATTTACCATCACTTATCAAATTGTTATTAATTCCTGTAAGTATATTTTACCTTAAATGACCACGAATAGGTAGAACCTTTGAAGCACTATGAAAATTAAAGATCTTAGACGCAGCATATCTGTCTTTTAAAGCCCAGCTCTACATTCATTAGCAAGAAAAATTAGCAGGAGTTGTTTATCTCTCCTAGCCTCAGTTTCCAATGAAGCCCACTTCTCAAGGCCACTGGAAGTGTTTCATGGGAGAGAATGCAAATGAAAGAACACATTGTGAACTGTGAAATGCTGTCTGGTGTAAGCTATCTGCAGTAGTCTAGGGTGTTCTGGTGAGATTACACCTTTCTCCCAATCTCAGTTAAACTTTCTGTTTAATTTGCATTTTTAGGATGATTGAATCTCACTTTTGATGCCAGCCTTTATTTATTTATTTATTTTAGAAGAACGAGTGGATTAAGAGAATATTGGAGGGAATAGGAGCTTAGGGATGGAGAGCCAGTTGTGTTGCTGCTGCTTTGTTGCAGGAGCCCTGCTTATCGCTGGGCCTTGGAGCGAGTTAGCCCAGCACAGAGAACTTATCTTTATTTCTTTTTTTTTTTTACATTTCTTGCTTCAGCTCCACGTGGAGAGAAGGTGCACCTAGGGTCTGTGTGATGATATCCCTGGCAAGATCAGCTGCTCTCTGACTCACATGATTCACTGATTAGTGCCACTGGGTGGCTAAGACTTGGCTACCAGCTTCAGTCTCTCCAGTCAGCTTTTAAAAAACTTTTCTCCTCCTCACTTGGATGGTCTCAATACCCAGGACAAAAGTTGCCACTGAACCTTTATTTACTGAAGGATATTTTCCTCTCTGACTGGGAAGAAAGCATAGACCTCCAGATTTAATCCTCTGTTTGGCAGCCGGTGCACAAGCTTCTCTTCATTAATCTTTCATGTCATTAATTGGCTGTCTGTGTGATGACAGGGAAAGGAGGTAAACACTGTTTGAAAATCAATTGAATTCTCATCTGAACCAGCATTTAGTTTTCTGAGTAGATAAAAACAATTACAAGCTTTTCACTGGCTGGACTTCCAGGGTCCAGCTGATAAGCTTATTGAACCAAAATAATATTCAGGCAACAATCTGTTTGCAGATGTGCTAATTGGAGATTTTCTTCACCCTCACCATCAGTGTCCCCTTTGAAATTGGCTCATTGGTTTGATGTGGATCAGGGATGAGATCAGAAAGCCAATATCATAGGGCCACAGTTTTCTTCCCCATACTAATTTATTTCTGTTCATATTGATTTTGCTACCATGGTCTATTTGAATCGGTATCTCTAAGAGATGATGTCTGATCTTAAATATGATCCAGATATACTCTTCTTCTAAACTCCCATTCCAAGCAGACTGAAGGTGGAGCCATTTGGGGGCTACCTGTTGTGCCTACAATCACGGTAGGGACTTAGTGGGGTACAGAGTACTAGTTTGCAAAGTGGGGGTCCTGGGCCAGCCAGGTCAGCACTCCCTGAAAGCCTGTTAGAAATGCACACCCTTGGCTGGGCATGGTGGCTCACGCCTGTAATCCCAGCACTTTGGGAGGCCAAGGCAGGCAGATCATGAGGTCAGGAGATCGAGGCCATCCTGGCCAACACAGTGAAACCCTGTCTCTACTAAAAATACAAAAAATTAGCCAGGTGTGGTGGCGGGCGCCTGTAGTCCCAGCTACTTGGGAGGCTGAGGCAGGAGAATGGCGTGAACCTGGGAGGCAGAGCTTGCAGCCAGCAGAGATTGTGCCACTGCACTCCAGCCTGGGTGACAGAGTGAGACTCCGTCTCAAAACAAACAAACAAGCAAACAAAAAAAAATGCACACTCTTAGGTTTTCCCCTAATTACTGAATCAGAGGTTCAGAAGTTGGGGCCCAGGATTTGCATTTTAAGAATCTTTCCGGGAGATTCTAAGATGGGCCATTTGGGGACCACTCTTACAGAGCAAGGCTGTGTTCACTGAGGAGATCAGCTCGATGAGGGAAGTGTAACAGGTGACTTGCTTTCATGGAGTGACTCCACTTAACTCCCTGATAAAATGTGAGAAGTAAACTACTTTTTCCTGGCCTCACATGCCCCCAGAACGTTTGGCTTCGAGCAGCTGCTGAACTCTGACAGTAGAAGTGGTTACCTTAATTTCTTCAATTTCTGATGTCATTCTTAGTTTACTGAGGTAAATAATGAGGGCCAGGGAGCTAGTCTCTAAAGAAAGAGGACATAGAGGGCAAGGCGAGTTGCTCCATGTGAGGGAGAAAATTCTCCCAGGTTGAAAACAGCACTGTGCCAAGGAAAGGGGAGGGAGTTTGGGTCAATCTTGGAAAATTGTAATATTCCCCAGCCTATGTGAAAGGCCCACAAAGAAGCCATGGCTGTTCTGCTGACTGACAGTGGAGAGCTACTGCCCTCTGGATGGGAGATGCAAACACCCAAGTCTTCCTCTGTCTGTGGGGGCCACAGAAACTTGGCAAAGTCATTCTGGAAGGGAGCAGACAGAAAGCCCAGGAGAACTAACTGTTCTCTCAGATGAAGAAACCAAAACTCAGAGTTTACTTCATTGTTGTTACAGTTCTCCCTAAAATCCTTTTCTAGGCTTGCTGAACCATGCTTACATTTGAGTCTTTGTGAACATCTCAGGACCCAATGACAACGTTGCATTTGCAGTCCTTAACCAGCTAGGACATAACGCTTCAGGCTCCCAACAGGCAGGGGCAAGAGCCATGTAGCTCTCTGCTACAGGTTGATGATGGAGAAGTTTGGGCACAGGCAATAATTTCAGTATTTACCTATTTTGGGCAAATTGTTAGAGAGCTAAGGACTGTTGGGTTTTCCGGGACAGATTGTTGAATGGGATAAGTTAATAGCAAATGAGAATAGGCATCTTTTTAAAAAAATTATTTTACATTCCAGGGTATACGTGCAGGACATGCAGGTTTGTAACACAGGTAAATGTGTGACATGGTGGTTTGCTGCCCCTATCAACCCCTCACCTAGGTATTAAGCCCCGCATGTATTAGCTGTTATTCCTGATGCTCTCCCTCCCCATACCGCCCCCCAACAGGCCCCAGTGTGTGTTGTTCCCCTCCCCGTGTCTGTGTGTTCTCATTGTTCAGCTCCCACTTACCTGTGAGAACAAGTGATGTTTGCTTTTCTCTTCCTGCATTAGTTTGCTGAGGATAATGGTTTCCAGCTTCATCCATGTTCCTGCAAAGGACATGATCTCGTTTCTTTTTATGGCTCCGTAATATTTCATGGTGTGTATGTCCCACATTTTCTTTATTCAGTCTATCATTGGTGTGCATTTGGGTTGATTCCATGTCTTTGCTCTTGTGAATAGTGCTGCAGTGAACATATGCGTGCATGTATCTGTATAATAGAATGATCTATGTTCCTTTGGGTATATACCCAGTAATGGGATTGCTGGGTCAAGTAGTATTTCTGGTTTAGGTCTTTGAGGAATCACCACACTCTCTTCCACAATAGTTGAACTAATTTACAATCCCACCAACAATGTAAAGGTGTTCCTGTCTCTCCACAACCTCACCAGCATCTGTTGTTTCTTGACTTTTTAATAATTGTCATTCTGCCTTCTTATATGGTACTAAATGTAGAATCTTGAAATTCTTCTTATTATATCCCTCCTCTTTCTCCTCCTCCTTATCTTGATTTTCTCCCTCTTCTTTTTTCTCCTCCTCTTTCTTCTTTTATTAATTGCAAAAGATTTTCTTGGATACAAATAGAGAAGAATAAGATCTCTATATAACCTCCTTCCCAGGAAATAAGTTATTCTTGCCTTATGTTTACATAACTCATGAAAATTTTTGCATGAAAGCTCACTTAAATACAGGAGTCCTGTGGAAAATTATTTTCCTAAAGCTAAGAAAAAAACCAAATTCATAAACGTCCATATATGTTACAGAGAGCGTTTGCTTTGTTTGCACAGTACATGTTAACTGAAATATGTAACTCTCAGAACCATGTCCTCAATTTGCATGGTCCCGTGGTACTTGATGACAGCTCTGAAGCTGGGGCGATCTTTCAGACATAGGCCTTTGCACCCCCACATTGACTAGTTGCTGGGAAAGGCTGTCTTTGAGACAGAGCATAATGTGACATGAGCAAGATCGAGAGGGCTGAGAGCAACTCCTGGAGAACTCACAGGTGAGCTGTCAGCAGGAAATACACCTGGGCTGCTGGTGGTACAAAGACCCATGTCTGAAAGATCAAACAGAGCTTAGAGTTTAATGGGACTCTGCTGCATCCTCAGGTAGAAGCATCCTTCCTCGGGGAACCAGGACTTTTAGGCCCAAGAGCATTTATTTGTGAATATGGAAGGGAAAAACTCCTCACGTAGCTCACTGGGAGTGATGATAAGTAAATTTGTTCCTTCTATTTTTAGTTCTCAGACTTACTCTGCCTATTGGCACACAGAACCACACAATGGATTTAGACTGCACGCTAGGTCTTGGAGTGCAGTGCCCATTTTTGTGGGTGTCATTTCCAAACCATTTGCTGTGCCTTCAGAAGGTTTTTCGATAGCTCTATCATGCCAGTGTCTTCTAGGTGGTGTGGTGTAAGATGCATAGGTACTATCACTATGCATCAACTGCCCTGCCTCCTTTGCTGTAAAATGGGGCTCTTGGTTTCATAAAACCTTGATGAAGATCCTATATTTGTGGGCCAAATACTGAATTAGCCCTCCGTGTACTGACGCTGCTGAGACCCTGCAGTTTAGAAGGACAAACCCATACTCAAAGTGTCACCTTCACTTAACATAAACTGCTGTCCCTTCTAGAATGAAAGAGGCCCAATGTCATCAGCTTGCTACCAAGTGGCTAGTTGGTCTCTTTGAGTAATGGTGCCATCTTGGGAGTTCAGCATTGGTCTCTGTAGCCAGCAGATTAAACATTACACAGTAATCGTAGCAAGAATAGCAGTAGTGAGTGGCAGCCTATGCTGGTGGACCCATGCAGAGTTTCCATTCCTGCCATTTTGACTGCTGTCTTCATTTAGCCATTGTGCCAGCACAGGGATAGTTGGTTGATGACTGAAGCTAGCTTACATCAACTGGCATCAAATCAACTGGCTTACATCAAATGGACAATCTTTGCCCATTTGGTTGTTTAGCGTCCTCCATGATGGATGGTTTTTGCTGAGAATTAATCTGCAATACAAAGATCTCACTCCGTGTCTAATCCCATAGGTTCATTCACATGTCTGTGGGTTCCCAACCAACTAGCCCAGGCATTTGCCACTGCCATATTCATACAAGCTTCCCCTAGCATTTAAGAAGGAGGTGTAAATTGCAGGGTCTTACTCCTTTCCAATCAGGGTCCTGGATTTAGTTTAACAGGCTTTCCGGGATTGGGTTTCAACCTTCTCTGGAGCGCCACTGCAATTATAATTGATTTGAGCCTGATCCTCAGCATTGCCTTCCCTATGGCTATAGGAGATGAGCATCTCTTTAAATGCTGCCAAGAGGGCCCTTAGGCTTCCATAATTTGTCATAAATTAGTAATTAAATTATTGTCAGCTTTTTCTTGTCTTACTCTGATGCATCAGGAGTCTCAGCAACAATTTTCAACTTCATTGTCTTTATGTTTGCTATTTTTCCTGAATCCCTCAAATACCTGTGTTGATATGCCCACCGGTAATTCCTTTCCATCTGTGCTCTATTCCAATTTACCACCCGTGAAAGTTTTTTGTTTTTTGTTGTTGTTGTTTTTTTTTCCGTGAGAGTCTCGCTCTATCGCCCAGGCTGGAGTGCAATGGCGCGATCTCGGCTCACTGCAACCTCTGCCTCCCAGGTTCAAGCGATTCTGCTGCCTCAGCCTCCTGAGTAGCTGGGATTACAGGTGCCTGCCACCATGCCCAGCTAATTTTTGTATTTTTAGTAGAGACACGGTTTCACCATGTTGGCCAGGCTGGTCTCAAACTCCTGACCTCAAGTGATCTGCCCACCTTGGCCTCCCGAAGTGCTGAGATTACAGGCGTGAGCCACCTTGCCTGGCCCCAGTGAAAGTTTTAACAGTTATCCTGCCGTAGCCTATAGGGGGCTACCAGTTCCACCCCAACTACCAGTGATGTGATCCTCATTGTCAGCTAGCTGGCAAGCGATGCAACTCTAAAATCCCATTTTAGATTCTGCTTCCTAGGACTGATCTTGGCACCAATGCTATATTGGCTTCCCTGGGAAAAGGACTCTTCCCTAAGACTCTGAAATGAACATTTGTGTGTGGTTGGATTATGGGGGGTCCTCCCAGCAATGTTACCTGTAAGGAAGTGAGGGAAGTAGGACTGAGTGAGGAGAAAGGTTGGAACCGCAATGCAGGTGCAACAGGTAGTACCCCAGAAGGAAAATCAGGGTAGCATCACCAGAAGAAAGCGGGATGATGGCTGGACGGCCAAAAGTAACAAGTGTCTAACACTTACATCTTCCCTAGGGAGTATATTCTTTTCTCTTCTTGAGAAGCATATTTTCTGTACATGAGATATTATGAATATATATAAACTCTTCCATATATCCTAGTCCAGGCAACTCTTCCATAAATCTCATAAACTCTTAGGATGGTTCACATTTAACAACTACTATTATGTGTGTTTGTGGGTGTCTCTCTCTCTCTCTCTCTCTCTTTTTCTTCTTAGTTACATATCAAGCCACCCTTTGGATTTCAATAGAAGTAAACCACTTTGCATTGGAATTTTTCTATTTACTTGTTTTTGCTTGTGGAGGAAGACTCTCTAAGTTAATTATGCTTGCTTTTCCAAGAGAATAATATGCTCTCATCTGGGATAATTAGGCAGTCTAATTAACCTTAAAAAAAGGAAAACATAGCTTTATAGTGGCTATATCCCCTTCATTAAGTTAGTTTGGCTTGTCTTAACTGGCATAGTTAATATTGCTCATTTGCATATCATTTCCCATGGTATTTAGCACCATAACTTGTAATGAAAACACATTTTAGAGTACACTGGAGATTGACTTAATGGAATTGACTACATTATAAGCAGAGAATCTTCCAATGGGCCATAGCTCTATCTTCATATTTACTGTAAGGCACTTAAAGGTACGATTTAAAGTGGGAAAAGCTTTTCATGTAATCATTTCTTAATAATTAGCTTAGGAATAATTTGGAAGCTATCACTTGCAGCACGTTAATAATGTAAAGTAAGCTATTTCTGGAAATGTTAATGGAAAGCAAGCTCCTTGGAGATTGTGGAGAGTTAAAAGATCTGTAAGAATGGCTATTAATTATGGCCCAAAGCCCTCTTTCTGTTATTAGGGAACACAGTTAGAAAGCAAGATAATGCTGTATTCAGATTTCACAGCACCTCTCCCATTAGACACAGGGATATTCTCAGCTGGCATGAAATTTAGGCATTGGTAAAAGCAGGCATCTCTACCTATATCCCTGTTGTGACTGCCTGCAATTTTCTATGACTTAATGAGGGGATATGCAACAAATACTTAGAATTAAATTAGCAAATATATCATATTCAAGCATTCCAGTATTGAAGCAACTAAAATAACTGTATTTTTCAAGACCTGATTTTTCTTCTACTATACGAAAGAAGAACACACATTTCACAGTATCAGTGCAGAAATGCACAGACCAGAATCCATGTTAACACTTTGGTATCACCTGCTGACTTATGGCAGGACTGAGTGTTCTCAGCCTCAACCCTGCCCTCTTCTCAACACTTCCTGTCTCAACCCATCCAATCATCTTGAGAGCTACATTTGACATGCCTTGTAAATGTGCCCACTACATCCTGTCTTTTCTTTCCAGGGCATTTCCTATGTATGTACATTTGCGCTAGAACAGCAGTTTCCAGAAAATGGATGGCTTTCTTTGCGTCTCGTTTTACCTGGAAGCAGGAGAGTGTATTCTGCTGGTGGCACAGTGTCTCCAGCCTTGGTTTTTCTGTATCTTGGCTCTGATATCATCAGGATCACAGATAGTATATAACAGGGCTTTTTTTTTTTTTTTTGAGACGGAGTCTCACTCTGTTGCCCAGGCTGGAGTGCAGTGGTGCGATCTTGGCTCACTGCAAGCTCTGCCTCCCAGGTTCAAGCGATTCTCCTACCTCAGCTTCCTGAGTAGCTGGGACTACAGGTGCCCGCCACCACGCCCGGCTAATTTTTTGTATTTTTAGTAGAGATGGGATTTCACCATTTTAGCCAGGATGGTCTCGATCTCCTGACCTCGTGATCTGCCCGCCTCGGCCTCCCAAAGTGCTGGGATTACAGGCGTGAGCCGCCGCATCCAGCCTAACAGAGCTATTTTTATTCGGTGCTTACTGTCCTAAGTCAGGCTTGCTTGTGTTGGAAAAATGCACCAAGCATTAGCTGGAGGTTTAACATTTTGCATGAAAAATACATTATGGTTTAATAGAGAGCTTATAAGAAACTTACAGTTTTCCTTTTAGTTGTGAGACAGAAAGGAGAAAGGGATTGACAACAGCTTTCGGACTATTTTGCTTACCTCCTTCTCCAACTATTTTTATACGAAATTACTGTGAATCCTTCTTTCATACATGTTTTGATCTGATATTCATCTGCTTCATGGATACGCTTTTTTAGAGAAGACAGCTCCTTCAGAATCAACTCATATTTGTTCTTTCTTTCATCTACTTAGTTGCACCGAAGACACACCAAAAACTAATTAGAGTTTGTTATTTGAAAAAAGTTCTAACAAGCTTGCCAACAACGGCATTGTCTAGTCTTATTGCAGACATGTCAGTGGCTGTACATGTGTGAAATTAAGTCGATTGGGCTGGATTCCTCCCTGTCTGCCTATTCTTATCTTTGGACCACATTCCCCCCTCATACAACACACTAAAAGCTACTATCAAGGGCTTACTGTAATACCTGTGACACTTTCAGTGTCCCTTTGATGGTTCTTCAAATGCTCTGTTAGCAGGGATCAGCAAGTCAGATTTAATAGCCTATGAGATTTACCCCAAGCAAGTGAAATTTGACTGAAAAAATCCTCATCTTGACTGTGAAGAATGAATGTGTGGCTGTGGGACACAGATTTTGCTGGGAGAAAGGGGCCCTGCAGTATCGTACCCAGAGCAGTTACAGCACCTGCTGCAGTAGCACGTATCAGTGTGCAGTCTATATTAGAAAGAAGAGTGGCTTAGGAGAGAAATGAGAGGTGAAAAACTGAAAATACCAGTCCATCAATTACTATCAAGAAAGGGCTAATTTCAGAGTCCTTCCAAACATTTTTTTTTTGGTAGTTGTTGTTATTTTAAAACCAATAGGTATTACTCCTTGGTATTGTTTGACCGAAGTAAGAATAGGGGAAAAATACCAAAAAAAATAAAAAATCAGTTGTTGAGATTATAGATCATATTTACACATTCATCCATTCAGTACAGGTATATTTAACACCTGCTGTTTCCAGGTGCTGAAGGTCTTATAGTGAGTAAGACAGACAGGTCTTTACTTTCATGGAGTTGAGTCCAATAAATATAAATTTTAGCATCAACTAGGGTGCTCCAAATTATCTTATTTATACGTTTATTTGTATGTCGGTTGAACATACAAAAAAAGGTTGGCTGAACATACAAGTAAATGTATAAGTAAGATAATTTAGAGCACCTAGTAGATGCTGAATAAATAATTGTGAACTAAATGCTGTAAGAAATAAAACCTTGATGTGATAAAGAAATGCAAGAGTAGGGAACAGATGTCACTCTCCAGAGCAGGTCGCTGCTGCTAAGGTGTCCATTACTCATGTGTGTTTGTGGAACACCAACCATAAAATGAAAATAAAAAACTGGGAAAAAGCCTATATTACTGAAGAGCCCTTGATTAGCTGTAATCTCTTTTCAAAGATTAAGAACTTTCCTCTAACAAATGTCTTCATTCTTTTCTCAAGAAAGACAGACAGTAAGAAATTTTATTAAACACAGTCATGCACATCAGGTTCTGCACGTGTAAGAAGACTACGACCTGGTCCCTGTCTTCTGGGAGTTGAATCAGCTACGCAAAATCATAATTGCAAAATAACAAATGAGAGCTGTACACAGGAGATGCAAAAAGAATTGAACGCTCTCAAAAATTATAAATGTAGAACTGGGGTATATGTGAACTGTTGTCACAACCAACTTGTCAGGAAGGAATTATGACTACTGGTGTAATAGTATAAATGTACCGTGCTCATAATCACATTAATCCAGAAGCCTAATGCATCTTTCCTAAAATATCAGGAAACTTCTGTAGCTTATGACAGTCAACAGCGTCATAATGTACAAATGCATGTCCTCAAGGCAATAAAGAAAGAATGGTCCAAACTTGAGGATCCTGATATTTCTTCACAAGAAGTTGGTGTAGCTGATATCTGGGCCTCAAAATGCAGGGTTGGCCTGAACATTTGGGGCAAGAAGATAGAGTCCCACAATCCATATGTCTGATTATCAACAAGTTATATATTACAGTAACAAATTTGACAAATATGCCATCATTTTGATGAAATATGTGCACAGCTATGTTTTTATTTGACTCAAAGTTGACAAAATATCCAATACAACTAAACTTAATCTTAATTATTGCATATATGTAGGTGTTGTTTTGATGGGCTAGTGATGTTTGCATAAGCAATTGTTTTATTTTGCAAAAAGTTGCTCAGCCAACATGTACAACTGTTGTGAACACTACATTAATTTGTAAAAGCTGCTGGAATAAAACATCAAGACCAAAAATAAGCAAAAAATTGGACATGGCGTTATTGGAAAATGACAACTCATATACACGCAAGAGCCCATTGCATTCGTATCTGAGAAGACAGATGAGACAAGTTAATTATTTTGTCTTTCCCTTTACACAAGTGTTCCTGCCTGTCAAATCTTCTCCATACTCCAAAGCAGTGCATCTCCAGCTTCAGGCATGATGTAACCCAAAAAGTTTCACAGCATTTATAAGCAGTTCCTTTTTGTCCAGGACATGGAATAAGAGATGTGAAAAAGCATTTTTCTTGAACCCAAATGGTGTAAGTCATTTGTGAGTGGATCTTAGGGTTATGAGTTTGTCTGTGCAAATGCTGAGTGCCAGATCCAAGTGGCAAAGATAACTGTGTATTTTGTAACAAATATGATTTTGGGTGTGTTTGTAACCTGTGGATCCTTCTGAAGAACAGGCTATAGAGCAGAGGTCCCTCTTTCATGATTTAAGGGGCCTAAGGGGATACTGTCTGACTGGGCACTATGCCAAGGCAGTCTCATGCTATAGTTATTAAGAAAATTGAGAAATAACAGGGTCACTACAATTTGCTATATGCTAAATATTCATATATAACCCAGTTATTGAGTAATATATTTTGACAAGTGTTCAATTCTGTTTGAATAATTCTGTATAAGGAAGGATCCAGTCCAGAGGAGGCAATGATGACATGTCTGTGGGAAGGTAGGGAGCTTTCCTAGAGGGCATGACCCTTGGAGTAGCTTTTTGAAGGAGTAGAAGTTAGCCAGGTGGGACAAGTTCAGAAGGGTTTTCTTGGCAAAAGAAAAAAAGAACATACAAGGCACTGAGGTATGCTGATATTGTATGTCCAAGCAACTGCAGGTAGTTTGGTATGGTTGGGTATAGAAGAAGGGGCTGGGAGAGAAAGATGAAGGCTAACTTTATTGTCCAAGTGAAAGAAGATGAATCCTGAACGAAATCAGAGGCCAGGGAAATGCAGCAGAGGGGACCGAGTGAGAGGTGTTAGATGTAAGAGGCTCTGGGGTTCTGGCTGGAAAAGTCTGTTCTATAGTGTAATGTGCTCTGGCCTTTGGTGAAGGCAGTATGGGTTTAGCAAGATTGTGGTTAACAGATGTTTTGGTGCATGCAAGTGTGACCTTGCCTTAAGCCATTGCCAGTAAGGTCCAGTACGACTCAGCGCCTTAATCAGGAGGATGTACAGTTCATTCATGGCACAGACGCAAGGCATGAATGGAATTTTTCAAAGGCAGCAGAACCTCCTACTAGGCCACCTTCATGTGCTCATTCTGAAATGAAAAATTAATAACCTCCTAGAATCATTCATTACAAGATTTGAGTAAAGAAAAGATAATTAAATCTTCAACTGATGGCCTTGCTGATTCCTCTGGTGCGGCATGATTAAGATCAGCTGGTCAAGGGCGTAGGAAGGGCTCCCACCTCCCCAGAGGGGAAGCTCCATTCCGCCTCCGCCACCTGAGTGCTCAGCTTAGGATGGCTTTCGGGAGACCTGGAGGGAATTATCAGACCCGAAGTGGTGCCAGTGGGGGTGCTTTTAACCACAGTGCTGCTCCAATGCCCTGCAGCCTGGTTCCCAGCAGCACCAAGGGCCTTAGCTTCCCTTTAGAGCTTTGAGTAACTCACTCTCTTTTCATATCTCATTTACTATGTCACATTTGAATGATTTTCTATACCTTTTTCAAATCTAAAGTATAATCAAGGCAAGTTGAGAACTGCATAAACCACAGTGGCTATGACTCTGAATACAAAATGAATAGAAAGAAAGAAAAGGAAATAGTAGAATGTCAAAAGGGGAACTGTTGGAAAGACTTACCCATCAAATCTTGATATTCTTCTTCTAGATTCTTTCCCATCTGTGCCAAGGATTTTTGTGAAGACTTTAACAACCTTTCTTTTATTCCATAAATCCCAATGAGATGGTTCATTCTGAGGAGTGGGGTGGCCCTTTGTGTGTTGTGTTTGTGAGCTGCTTTTACTGCTCTTGTTGAGCAATTTGTAGGGATAGAAGAGGGAGAGGGCACCTCCTTCCTCGTTTCCCAGAAACTCCCTCTCTTATCTCCCCACAGACAGATTTGCTGAAAACCCTCTGACTCCTTTCACTTTTTCAGTCAATCCCCTTAGGGCTGGGTGCATGTTATAAAACACTCTCCCTACCCCAGAGAAGTGTGGGGCTTAGAAGAAAAATATGAATTCTTTTGCTGGGGCAGCCCTAACAGAGTACCACAGCCTGAGTGGCTTCAACAACAGATTTATTTTCTCACATATCTGGGGGCTGGAATTCCAAGATGAAAGGGTCAGTACCAGATGGGTACGGTGGCTCACACCTGTAATCCCAACACTTTGAGAGGCCGAGGTGGGCAGATCACCTGAGGTCAGGAGTTTGAGACCAGCCTGGCCTGCATGGTGAAACCTCTCTACCCCAAATACAAAAATTAGCTGGGCATGGTGGCATGCACCTGTAATCCCAGCTACTCAGGAGGCTGAGGCAGGAAAATTGCTTGAATCCGGGAAACGGAGGTTGTAGTGAGCCAAGATCACGCCAGTGCACTCCAGCCTGGGCGACAGAATGAGACTCCGTGTCAAAAAAAAAATAATAATAATAGAAAAGAAAAGAAAGTTTGAAAGGGACAGTGCGGTGGATTTCTTCTGAGACCTCTCTCCTTGGCTTGTAGATGGCTCCTTCTCTCTGTGTCTTTACATAGTCTTCCTTTGGTATCCATCTGTGTCCTCATCACCCCTTCTTATAAGGATACTAGTCATATTGGATGAGGGCCCAACCTAATGATTTCATTTTAACTTAATTACCTTTTTAGAGATTCTATCTCAAAATACAGTCTCATCCTGAGGCACTAGGGGTTAGGACTTCAACAAATGAATTTTGGAAGAGACGCAATTCAGCCTCAAACAATACCTATTGGTCCTCTTCTTTTCTCCCTCTCTTTCAAGTCTGTGTTGATATAAGGAGTTGGGCTTGGTCCTTTGGGATAATTCCACAGCTCTCACTTTATCCTTGAGACACAACTATCACTGTGTTTCTCCCCATACCAGCTCAACTCTCTCCCTACAACTGAGCTTTTATCTCATGGTCTTGTCTGGGGGCAAGTTTCTTCTTTTGAGGCCCCAGTCATTTTGGGGGGGTTTCTGGTGGCCAATTAATGCTCACTATTACCTTTTTGGGGCTTATTCCTATGTTCTCAGCCTCTTTTACCTCCCATGGCCAAGTCATTCCAATAGCAACCACCAGTCAGTACTCCCATGTTGGGAGCCTTGGCTTCCTCGGTGTCCTGTTCAGCCCACACACTCTTGGCTGGACCAGGGCTGGGTTCCAGATCTAGCAATCTTCTTCAGGGCTCGCTGTCTGTAGAGGAACAAATTTCCTCTACCTGCCAGCCACTTCCCATGCCTCAGGGAGTCGATACTGGCTTGTTATTTGGCTTCCAGGATCCTAGTTCTAAAGTATAAGCCAAGAAATCAGGAAGTTGTCAGGGGACTTTGGATAAAAAAAAGTTTGCTTTTAAATATAAACTTACCTTCTGTTCTCTGCTTCATTATACCCTCTCCACTATTTTTTTGTAAAGAAGCAAAGAAAGGCTGCATGCGGTGGCTCACACCTGTAATCCCAACACTTTGGATTGCTTGAGCTCCAAAGTTTGAGGCTGCAGTGAGCCAAGATCGTGCCACTGCACTCCAGCCTGGGCGACAGAGTGAGACTCTATCTCAATAATAATAATAATAATAATAATAATAATAATAATAATAAGCAGCCAGGCATGGGTGACACAGGCCTGTATGTAGTCCCAGCTACAAGGGAGGCTGAAGTGGGAGGATCACTTAAGGCCAGAAGCTTGAGGCTGCCGTGAGCTGAGATGGCTCCAATGCACTCTAGCCTGGGTGACAGAGTGAGACCCTGTCTCAAAAACAAACAAAAAAAACAAGGCAGGCAAACTGTCACATGCATTTCCTTGTTGGTGAATAACAACGTGGGGATGACACTCTGCCTGTGTGGATCCAATATCTTAGAACTATCTGACAACTTGAAGAATAGAAAATAACAGTAAGGGTAGGGCATAGTGGCTCACGTCTGTAATCCCAGCACTTTGGGAGGCCGAGGCGGGTGGATCACAAGGTCAGGAGATCGAGACCGTCCTGGCCAACATGGTGAAACCCCGTCTCTACTAAAAATACAAAAATCATCTGGGTGTGGTGACGTGTGCCTGTAGTCCCAGCTACTCAGGAGGCTGAGGCAGGAGAATCACTTGAACCTGGGAGGCAGAGGTTGCAGTGAGATGAGATGGTGCCGTTGCACTCCAGCTTGGACGACAGAGAGAGACTCCATCTCAAAAAATAAATAAAAGTACAGTAAGAAGACCTGGCTGGGCACGGTGGCTCTTGCCTGTAATCCCAGCACTTTGGGAAGCCGAGGCGGCTGATCACGAGGTCAGGAGTTCAAGACCAGCCTGACCAACATGGTGAAACCCTGTCTCACTAAAAATACAAAAATTAGCCGGGCATTTGCAGGCACTTGTGATCCCAGCTACTTGGGAGGCTGAGGCAGGAGAATCACTTGAACCTGGGAGTCGGAGGTTGCGGTGAGCCAAGATCATGCCACTGTACTCTAGCTTGGGCGACAGAGTGAGACTCTGTCTCAAAAAAAAAAAAAAAAAAAAAGCTGTGTCCCAGCCCCAGCTTTGTCCCTTACTGGTTACGTGACTTGGGATAGTTCACTTTGCCTTGATGATCCTATACCTCCTCACCTATAAAATAGAATCAATAATGCTTGTCTTTTCTCAGTTGTTTTGAGTCCCTGAAAATCTTTTCTAACTGTAAGTACTAATGGACTAATAAAACTCTATGTTTTTAAAATATATATTTACAGTGGAACCAACTGTCACAATATAGTATGGGAAGAGGGGAAGGGCTGAAAGGGAAACACTGAATTATTTCTTAAGAAATTCTTACCTTTGCAAGAAACAAGCTTTAGAAATTACAAGGGCAGACAGATTTAATCAGGAGTCCCTACAAAAGCAATCAAGATCAAATGAACTGTAATTATGGTAATCAGGTCGTGAACTTTAATGCCATGTTCCTAATTTCGAATATTATGAAGTCTTGTATAGTGAATCAATCTGTCATTGCAAAGATAATAAAATTTTCATGTCTGATGGGATGTATTCTGTTTGACTGAAAATTTGTCATTCTTTTTCATCAGTAGCCTCTTTAGGGTCACCATTTAAAAATTTTAATTAAAGTGAATGAATCCTGTGAATACTAATACATATGTTTTAAAATAATAGATTAATATAACAAGTTATGCTTCTATAACTTCCCTTGGAATTTCTCCATGAAGGTTACTTCCTCCAAGAAGCCCTCCTTACCCCCATGTTAAATCAGGTTTTCTGGTTCTAGAGACCCATGGTGAGCTGGAGATTTTGCGCTGCAACATGTCTCGATCTGTGTTTGATTTTGTGGCTGTTTACTGTTTGTGTCCTATAGCTTAGCCTGGAAGTCTCAGGAGGGCAGACAGTGTGACTGTGTCATCCACACGGTCTACTATATGGCACTTAGAATTAAATCCACACTCCTCCCTGGGGCCTCTGAGGCGCCATGTAAATTGGCCCGTCCTTTCCATCCCATCCCTCTTTCTGTGCCTCACAATCCCTGGCATATTTTCACTTCTGGCCCTTTCTACTTGATGTTTTCTCTGCTGGGAACTGTTCCTCCAGATTTTGACTGGCTGTTTTCCATGCAAAATGTCATCCAAATGTCACTGCCTTAGCAAGGCTTTCTCTGATCTAACATACTGGAATTAGAATTCCCCTTCCCAGACACTCTTAATCTCATTTCTCTCTTGCGTTTTCTTTAGTGCACTTGTCACTGTATGAATTATCTTTCTTATGTATGTATGTATGTTATTATGTGGGTGTATATTTGTATATTTTTTACTTGTGTTCCCTCTAAGATCTAAGACCTCTGAGTTTAGAGCACCATCTTTTTTTTTTTTTTTTTTTGAGATGGAGTCTCGCTCTGTCACCCAGGCTGGAGTGCAGTGGTGCGATCCCGGCTCACTGCAAGCTCCGCCTCCAGGGTTCACGCCATTCTCCTGCCTCAGCCTCACAAATAGCTGGAACTACAGGCGCCCACCACCATGCCTGGCTATTTTTTTGTATTTTTTAGTAGATACCAGATTTCACCATGTTAGCCAGGATGGTCTCGATCTCCTGACCTTGTGATCCGCCCGCCTCGGCCTCCCAAAGTGCTGGGATTACAGGCGTGAGCCACCATGCCTGGCCTAGAGCACCATCTTGTTTGGCTTGTTTACTTCTGTATCACCAAAGACTAAAATGCAGCCAATAAATACCTGTTATATGGATGAATAAATAAATGGTCAGGAGATGTTCAAAGGTGTATACATTGGATAAATGAAACAATCAATCAACTTTATTATAACATTTATTTAATATATATTTTTTTAACTTATGATCCTTGTTTTGGCATCGCATAAAAACAGGGTTCTTCTAATTTCCTAATTGAAGTTTGTCTTCAGAAGTTCTGTCCTTGGGAAGGGTCTACTGTAAGCCATTGTTCTAGGATGTTCCTCACATGGCTTATTTGTGTGGTGGAACAAAGATTAACATCAACGCCTTTGGAGCCGTGCAATGGTTCCAAATGGATTCATTGCAGTTGTGGGTTTCGTGTTGACTCCCTGAGCCATGCCCTCTACATTCCTCTTTTCCTATGACATCTGGGGCCCCTTGGTCCTCAGCTGAAGACGTGGTCCTGCCTAGACTCTGAGATAAATCCTTTCTGTGAGGAGTGGAGGTATAAAGAGCACATTTCTGAGGACCTTTAGAAGTCTCCCAGATATCACCCTGCTTCTTCTCTTCCTTTGGCTCGTTCTAATTTGTATTCATTTATTATAATAAAACAATAAGTACAATGCTTTCTTCAGTTGTGTGAGTCATTCTAGTGAATTATCAAACTGGAGGATAATCACAGGAAACCCCCTAATTTGTAGTCAGCTGCTCTGTGAGGGCAGCCTTGGGGACTCCCAAATTTGTGGGTAGTGTCTGAAGTAAGAACAATCTTTGGGGGACTGTTTCCTTAGACTGTATAGTTTGTCTAAATTCCTTTGCATATTCATATACCACAAAGTTCACCTTTTAAAAGTATTTGGTGATTTTTAGTATATGCACAAAGTTGTGGGTGAATTACTACTATTTAATTTCAGAACTTTTTAATCACCCCTGAGAGGATCTGTGTACCCCCTCCCCATTCCCTCTTCCTTCTCACCTGCAGCCCCAGGCAACCACTAATACATTTTCTGTCTCTATGAAATTGCCTATTCTGGACATTTTATATAAATGGAATCAAACAATATGGGGTTCTTTGTGCCTGGCTTCTTTCACATAGCATAACGCTTCCAAGGTTCATCCATGTGGTATCATGGATCAGAACTTCATTCCTTTTTGTGGCTGAATATTCCATTGTGTGGATATATACTATTTTGTTTATCTGTTAATCAGCTGATAAGCATGTAGACTGTTTCCACAATCAGCTATTATGAATAGTGCTACTATGAACATTCATGCATAAGTTTTTGAGTGGACATATGTGTTTAATTCTCTTGGATATATACTGAGTAGTGGATCATAAATGGTAATTCTATGTTTAACCTTTTGAGGAGTCAGCAAACTGCTTACTAAGGTGGCTTCCTTATTTTCCATTCCCACCAGCAATGTATGAGGGTTCCAATTTCTCCACAGTTCCACCAACACTTGTTATTATCTGCCTTTTTTAGTCTAGCCCTCCCAGTGAGTGAAGTAGTATCTCATGGTCATTTTAATTTGCATTTCCTTAATGACAAATGATGTTAAGCATCTTTTCATGTGTTTATTTTCCATCTGTATATCTTCTTTGGAAAACTCACTCTGCAGCTCCTTTGTCCATAATTGTGAAGGTGAATTTCTGGATCATCATTTCTGTTCTATTCATTTGTATATCTACTTCATGCTAACACCATGCTGGCTTGATTATTATAGCTTTATAGTGCATTTTGAAATAGCAAAGGATGAGTTGTTCAACTTTGTTTTTCTTTTTCTAGATTGTTTTGGCTGTTTTTCATTTCTTGAATTCCCAAATGAATTTTAGGATCAGCTTGTCAATTTCTGAAAAAAAGTAATCTGTTATAGGGATTATGTTGAATCAGCAGATCAGTTTGATGATTATTGCCATCTTAACAATATTAAGTTGTCTGATTCGTGAACAAGAAAGTTCTCTTCATGTACATGTATCTTTAGTTTTTTTCTTCAAAATGTTTTTTATTTTTCAGATTACAAGTCTTATACTTTTTTGCTTAAATTTATTCCTAAGTATTTTCTTGTTTTTGATAATATTGTAAATAATTTTAAAAATTTTATTTTTGTTTTAGTGTGTAGAAATATCACTGATTTTTGTATTTTGCTCTTGTACCTACAGCGAATTTTAATGATATATTTTATTGTTTGGAAAGCCCATATAGGACATAAGCCCCTTGAAGCAGAGACCATTTTGTTTGTGATATACATTTAGAACATGTATCAGTGACAAGGATGTAGTTAGTTAAAAATGGTACATATGAAATGAATAAGCATGTATTGAATCTTTTACGTCTTTAAGACACTGTATGAGAGGCTGTGGGGAATCAAAGGGATATAAATGAATAGCTTAAAACTTGTAAATTATATTTTGCATAGTAAGAACACTGAATAAAATTATGATGATCACTTGTCTCCTTTTTATGACGCATTACTCATAATGTCATGCTACTTCTGTTGGACTGCATTTGCTACGCCTCTCCTGAGGCATCTAATAATTTTATGTACTTAGGTTTTCTGGACCTAGGTGTGCACTAATTAAAACACTATTGTCTTGATTTGCTGCCAGTCTTGGTATCATTTGCATTTTTAAATAGAAAGACTTATAAAGGGTAATGCTTAACCCAAAAGGTTGAGAATAGGATTGGACTGCTATATTAGTCCATTTTGCATTGATATAAAGGAATATGAGACTGGGTAATTGATCAAGAAAAGAGGGATAGTGTGAAAAGAGGGAAGTGTGATGCCAGCATCTACTTCTAGTTTGAGGCTCAGGAAACTTCCAACATGGCAGAAAGCAAAAGAGAACAGGCATCGCCTGGTGAGAGAGGGAGGGAGCAAGAGAGAATGGGGAAGTGTCATGCTCTTTTAAATGACCAGCTCTCCTGTGAACTAACCGAGTGGGAACTCACTCATTACTGAGGGAAAGACACCAAGCCACTCATGAGAGATCTGCCGCTGTGTGACCCAAACACCTCCCACTAGGCTCTACCTCCAACAGTGTGGATCACATTTCAACATGGGGTTTGGAAGGCACACATATCCAAACTGTATCAACTGCTAAGGTCCCTTTAACTCTAACCTTCCAGGAATATTAAAAGACTGGAACATCAGATACGGTTGCACTTCAGTCCAGAGTGCATTTTTTTCAGGGGGGCTATCTAGCACTTTTGGAATCATGCAGTGTAATAAACCATCTGCTTTATCTGTAAACCTGACCATTGACTGTATTTGTCCTTGGTATACCTGCCATTCTGCAACTTTCCCAGGGCCAACACAGTGTGGATTATATTAGCCTGTCCTGAGCATCATATTGAAAACTTCTCAGTAATAGCAGAAAATGTGTCTCTATAAACATAGTGTATTTTCTTTAATGCTTGTAGAAGATGTATGTGTGACAGATGTTTCTCATCAAACAATTAATTTGTTGTTTTGAGATATCTTAATACCTTTCAGTAAAAATGAATTAGTATTTGAAGAAAAAACTTGAACGGTAAAGCCAGCTTCATCAGATTTTTTTAAAATAAGAGGCAGATCATTGGCTTGACGAGATCTTTCATACATTCTAGAATTATTGGGCCTAATTTTCACTTTCCCCTTTCTAGTCTGAGTACCAAATCTTTATGTCATATTTGGCTTAATTTGCCATAGAAAATAAAGTCACTGCGTTAATTCAAATCAGACAGCATTTTATTTCATGGTGACCGCAGGGGTGTCCTTGAGAACTTATCAATGTCAGCACCCTCTGAACATTATATTGCCAAAAGTCTTTGTATCAAAAATGAGGAGATACACAGTCATGTGAATGAATATGTGTTGAAGGAGGAGTGACATGGTTTGGCCCAAATCTCTCATCTTGAATTGTAGCTTTCATAATGCCCATGTGTCGTGGGAGGGGCCTGGTGGGAGGTCATTGAATCACGGGGCAGGTCGTTCCCATGCTGTTGTCGTGATAGTGAGTAAGTCTCACAAGATCTGATGGTTTTAAAAAGGGCAGTTCCCCTGCACATGCTCTCTTGGCTGCCACCATGTAAATAAGATGTGCCTCTGCTTCTCCTTTACCTTCTGCCATGATTGTGAGGCCTCCCCACCCATGTGGAACTGTGAGTCAATTAAATCTCTTTCCTTTATAAATTACCCAATCTCAGGTATGTCTTCATTAGCGGCGTGAGAACAGACTAATACAAGGGGGCAATATTCAAAACTGTAATCAAGGTTTTCTGGAAGTCATCTCACAGAGGCAGTATGGAGTGGATACAAATGCAATTTAGCCATCCGAAATCTCATTACTTGTATGTACTCTGTTTGGAGAAAACCTGTGGAAATAGATGGTTTCAGTCATGAAAGCACAAAATAAGAAGGGTACTAGGTCATGGGCAGTATTATATGTCTACACCTAGTAGTTAGCTGAGCTCAGTCAAGCGACGTAATCAGCATGTTCTCCTTGACTAAATTATTTCCACAAAACGTGGAAGTTTCTCAAGTATCCTTAATTAATTTTTTGGAATTCTAGAATCCTGTTTAAATATGACTTTGTTCCTGAGAGATGAAGCCACTCTCAGTGTTCCAACAAGTTCTACATGATAGCTAGATTTGGGACTGTGGTGAGTTCACCTTGCATGTTCTGTCTGAGCCACTGTCTGGCTTGCATTAGGTGATATTTGATCTGATTTTATTCACCTGTGATCTATGTCAAAGCACAGGACACTGCTAGAAAAAGATTGAGTGGCCAGGCAAGTTTGTCTTCTATACTTCTAACATATAAGTTCTGTGTCAATTCCTCATCCCCAGGCTCTCACCTGAAAATGCATTTCTGCCAGTTTGCAAAATCTTCCTTGGGAAAAGATGCTTAAGTGGCTTTGTCAAGGTGTAAATGACTGATATTTTACAATATCATTTTGCCATGTTCACATTGTTATACTATGGCCTAGAATGAATAACACTGGAAGTTTCGACATCAACAAGCTATGCACATTGTAGTAGACACTTTGGGTGTGCCCTCGTGTTTACTCTGACTCATCTTCTAAAGCATGGGAGAGTGACATTTCTCTGTCCCCTTTGCAGTTGGAGTTTCATGACAAGTTCTGACAATGGCCTGAGTAAAAATGGTATCTGTACCTTCAGAGACAAAATATTTTGTGCTAGAGCAAAATCCTCCAGAACTCCCTTCCTCTTTGGGGGCAACAGAGGAAGTTTCATTTTCATTTATTTCATCAAAATGGCCGTCTCTCCAACATCCTAGTTCCCTGAGAAATTTCCTGGAGCAGAGCCCCTCACTGAGATTGTATATGTACCATTTTGTACCATTTTTTATATGGACCATGACTAAGAAATTCATCTTTCTTGTATTATTTACTGCTGAGAATTCAGAGTTTGTTACCACAATATAATTTGGACCAGTGCCATCTAATAAAAATATAATATGAATCATTTAAGTAATTATAAATTATCTAGTAGCCACATTACAAAAGTGAAGAGAACCAGGTGACATTAGTTTTAATATTTAATGTCACATATCCAAAATATTATCATTTAAACATGTAATTAATATAATCACTAATGAGATAACTTAAGTTCTTTTTCATTATACTGTCTTTGAAGCCAGATGTGTATTTCATCCTTACACCTCATCTCATTTTGCATCAGACACATTTCCAGGGCTCACACTCTACAGGTGACTATTTGGGTGGTGCTGTATTGGACAATGCAGATCTACACCATCCTTACTAAATGTGTAAATTGTATAAGTGTAAATTTATAAATAAATTATGAATCAGGGATTATTTAATAATAGGATTAATAATTAAATAATAATTAGACATTTAATTAAATAATTAAATAATCAGGGATTATTTAATAATAATCCAGGGTTATTTTTATAAAAATTAAGGATGCGTTCTTTTATTTTATTTTATTATTTTTTTATTTTTTATTATACTTTAGGTTTTAGGTACATGTCACAATGTCAGGTTTGTTACATATGTATCCATGTTGTCCATGAGTTCTCATTGTTCAATTCCCACCTATGAGTGAGAACATGCGGTGTTTGGTTTTTTGTCCTTGCGATAGTTTACTGAGAATGATGTTTTCCAGTTTCATCCATGTCCCTACAAAGGACACGAACTCATCATTTTTTATGGCTGCATAGTATTCCATGGTGTATATGTGCCACATTTTCTTAATCCAGTCTATTGTTGTTGGACATTTGGGTTGGTTCCAAGTCTTTGCTATTGTGAATAGTGCCGCAATAAACATACGTGTGCATGTGTCTTTATAGCAGCATGATTTATACTCCTTTGGGTATATACCCAGTAATGGGATGGCTGGGTCAAATGGTATTTCTAGTTCTAGATCCCTGAGGAATGGCCACACTGACTTCCACAATGGTTGAACTAGTTTACAGTCCCACCAACAGTGTAAAAGTGTTCCTATTTCTCCACATCCTCTCCAGCACCTGTTGTTTCCTGATTTTTTAATGATGGCCATTCTAACTGGTGTGAGATGGTATCTCACTGTGGTTTTGATTTGCATTTCTCTGATGGCCAGTGATGATGAGCATTTCTTCATGTGTTTTCTGGCTGCATAAATGTCTTCTTTTGAGAAGTGTCTGTTCATGTCCTTTGCCCACTTTTTGATGGGGTTGTTTGTTTTTTTCTTGTAAATTTGTTTGAGTTCATTGTAGATTCTGGATATTAGCCCTTTGTCAGATGAGTAGGTTGCAAAAATTTTCTCCCATTCTGTAGGTTGCCTGTTCACTCTGATG
>NW_026652289.1:39111711-39238471 GCF_009828535.3 Hylobates moloch | reverse complement strand
GAGCTCCTCCAGACACATGTAGCAATGTGTTTGATGGATACAGGTGAGGCTTTCTGATAGGACTTTCATTCAATATTGGGTGAAATCAAAATCGTAGAACTATAGATTCACATTTGACTGACCTCCAAAGGAAGAGTTTCAGACAAGAGATTTAATGCAATGTCACAAATTTAGGCTGTAAGGGGGGCGCAGTTTTGAGTGTAAGTGCTATTCTGCAATGAGGAAGCAGGAGCTTTGTGGATAAACATGGCCCGAGGTCATAACACTTGAGAAAAAGCAAGGCAGGAGGCATCATTGCACATAGGCAATGATTTTGCAGCTACACAGACATAAAGAGGAGCTGGCAGCTGCTGCTGGGTGTCATGGTGGATTGGCTTCTTAATGGATAGCCCCTGTGCTCTACAGAGGCTACTCAGAGATGATTGAACTCCAGAGACTGACTCACACTATGCACAGAACGTCTACTTGGCTGGAGAGCCAGGCTGCTAATTTGCAAAGGACATTTCCTCCTCGATGAAGTTTACAGCATCATTCTAGTCATTTTTTTTCCCTGAAAGGACTCCATAATTAGATTAGTGTTAACACCATGACTTTATAGATGGAGGGCTGGGAAGCACCCTAGTCCTACACTGGCACATCTGAAAACTGTCTTTCTGGTGGGGGCCACTTCTTTGTCCAAACTCATTCATTTTATATTTAAGACTTCACATTTAGTATTGAAAGCATGAGAATTAATCTCTTTGTTCCTAAATTCTAAAGATATATCCTGTCTGGAATTGTAGCTCCCTATGTAAGATATATGAATATCTTTATGTTGTCAATCCAACGGAAAAGCAAATCAGTGTTTTTCTGTATATGTGTCAGATCCAGAGAAATAAATAGAATTCTATTATCAATTACTTATTTAGTACCTGCCATTTGTAAGTTTCACACAAAAGGAAGACGGTGGAGGTAAAACAAAAATGAATGAGGAAAGACTTGTAACTCAAACTTCAGAAGATCTTAAAGTCATTCATTCAAAAATATGTGTTGTGAATATCCTGTGTCAGATATGAGGCCAGGTGCTGGGGATATCATGATGAACAAGATCGACATGAGCTTTGAGCTGGTGGGGAACAGAGTTATGTATAAACTAAGTTACAGTACAGTATAGTACCCGAGGTAACAGGGCAGCTAGATATGCCCTGGAGCTCAGAGGTTTTCTCTCTTTGCTTTTAAGCACCCCATGGCCAGATTGGATGGGAATTTTAGTGTTATCACCCTGCAGAAAACAAGAGAAATATCCTTCAGTATTTATAGAATGGTGCTTTAGCATGTGGCTGAGAGCTACAATTTAAAAGCCCAAGATTGCAAATTAGTTCTTCCATTAGCACTGGATTCTATTTACTCAGATGCCCAGAAACATCCTATGAGGCCAGTTCTCTAGAATTAGGGAGTGTTCCAGTAATTGCAACCCTGAGCTATGCTGCAGTACAAAAGGATTAATAGAGAATAATGTGGACATACGTTTAAAAAGATAAACATGCCAGGTGGATGTGAAGAATTGTTCTTGCTAGTGTTTGTTGTGGAATCCCTGGTTGGGTCCATGCTGTCTTTACACCTGAATACTAGGCTGGGCAAGTCTGATGGACTAGTGGAGCAGGTCCATCAGGAATTTGTTTGCATGAGAGTATCCCAGATAAGAACTTATTTTAAGGGAAAAGAGAGTCAAGCACAACACCCCTTACAGCCAGAGGGCAGGAGCAGAGTGATGAGAGCACTGAGTGATACGTAACACTTGAGTTAGACTCCAGCTCAGCGACCAAAGAATGACCCTTGTCTCGGTCATAAGCTGACAAAGGATTTAAAATAAAATATGGCAATACTATTCCACCAAAAACATGCAAGTCAGGGTAAGCTGATACTGCCTTATCAGAGAGTAAAGAGGAAGAAGAAAAATTTTCCCCTAAATCACTGTCCAGCTTTGGCACCATGGGGGCCTGATCACTGGGGCCACTATCGAGGAGGAGGTGGTGGAAGTGGCAGCTACATTCAATGCAGTTCTTGTTTGAAAAATTTTTATTGATATGTAGCTGTTGTAAATATTCTTGGAGTACACGTGATACTTGGATATATGCATATAATGTGTAATGATCAAGTCAGGGTAATTAGGATATCCATCGCCTCGAACATTTTTCTTTGTGTTGGGAACATTGAAACTCTTCTCTTCTAGCTATTTTGAAATATACAATAAATTATTGTAAACTATAATTTTTCTGTCATACTGTGGAATAGTAGAACTTATTTCTTCTTTCTAACTATATTTTTGTATCCCTTAAACAACTTTTCTTCATCCTCCCCTTCCCTTTTCCCTTCCCAGACTGCAATAACCACCAGTCTACTGTCTACCTCCATGAGATCCACTTTGTTATCTCCCACATGTGAGTGAGAACATGTGATATTTGTCTTTCTGTGCCTGGCTTCCTTCACTGAACATGACATCCAGTTCCATCCACGTCATTCAATGAAATTCTCCAACATGTGCAGGAAGATGGCAGAAATTTCTCAGCACTAATGGCAAAAGCCCATAGCAGTGGCTGTGTGTGGCAACTGTTGCAGCCAAAATTGGTGGTAGATGGATGACAGTAGCAGTGGTACCTAGCAGAGATGTGCATTCCCTGTGGATTTGGCAGCGATAATCCAAGCATGCTGTTAGCCATGTTTAAGAGGACATGAGAGGCACCCACTGGGAACTCGTAAAAACTGTGGATGACAGAGGGGAGGTTTAACAGAGAGCAGAGTTCCCTCTATGAGCAGGAGGAAGCAAGAGCCAGCAAAGTCTGGATGAGAAACCCAGTTCCCATATGAGCTTTCAGGTGGATAGACTCAAGAAACTCAAGGCAATTTTTCTCCTCTCATCGCCTTCTTAAGAATTATTATTATCCCAGCACTTTGGGAGGCCGAGGCAGGAGGATCACGAGGTCAGGAGATCGAGACCATCCTGGCTAACACAGTGAAACCCTGGGCGTGGTGGCAGGCACCTGTAGTCCCAGCTACTCTGGAGGCTGAGGCAGGAGAATGGTGTGAACCCGGGAGGCAGAGCTTGCAGTGAGCCGAGATCATGCCACTGCACTCCAGCCTGGGAGACAGAGCGAGACTCCATCTCAAAAAAAAAAAAAAATTATTCTATTTTGGTATTAGTATTTTCAACATACAGGGAGCTTTTCACTTGGTGCTATTGTCCAGCAGATGAAGGACGGTTTTACTTATATTTATTTGGAATGTCAAGATGGCAGCTTTGGCAACATCAAAAATGTTGAGTCAAAAATGAGTGACTCTTGCTTTGAAAGAAACTTTGTCACTCATATATATATATATATAATTTTTTTTTTCTATCTGTATTCACATTCTAAGAAGTGTCGAAGCTTTGACTTAGTAGAAAATGATGATAGTTGTCAAGCTCCTTCAGAGATTCTTGGGTAAAATTACTGATAAATCTGTTTCTGTTTCCCTGTAATTATGGTGCCATCATCGGGGAGAAAATCTCCTGAGCCTGCAGGGGATATACTATAGGACCTTCCCATAGTTGTAGTTGACTCCCTGTGGCTCTTTAATCCTGTAACACTTCATTTTCCTTTCTTCCTCTCCACCAGAGTTCATGAGTAATTTTGCTATTTTCTGCCAATCTTTTTCCCTAAAATTTGTTGTTTGATTCCCCATCTCCACTGTCAAGGATTCCAGATAAATACTGTTTGTTTCATCTTGGAATTGGGACATTTTTCTTTCCTCCCTTAGTCCCTTAATTATAGCATCTAACTCCTTCTTTGGAATAAATTTACCTAGACGAATTCATTGAGGAGCAATGCAAATGGCTATGCATTTTAGCCATCCCCAGTAGAAAGTGAAAATAACCACATCTGGCTATTGAATTCAAGAGGGACAAATGTGGGCCTCAGGAGGGGTGAGTGTAGGAGAGGGTTAAAATGGAAGCATATCTGAATCCCCCTGGCTGGCAATTGCTCTGAATCCTTGTAGTTGAAAGAGCTACATAATATGGATTCAACAGCATGGGAAATTGAGAAATTTTCTAGAGAAAAAAAAAAGTTCCTTTAGCTTGGCAATTGTTAACAATTTACTTTGGTAGTTCTGATTATAATCATGAGTAAAAATTCATGAAATAAACAGCTCTTTCAAAACTTGGGAGTGAGGATGAGAATTTTTTTTTGTTTCACTGAGTGACTGATATTAGACATTCAAATCACTCTTCTCCACGTTCATTATGTGGGGTTTGAATAGATTCACATAATCCTAACCTGCTGTGTTCTTCACTTGCTAATCTATTCCAACACCAGTGGAATATTAATGATGATGAAGCCATACACTTTCCATAACCTCTGTATTTGTGCTGTGACAAAATTAAGTACAGTCTGCATTTAATTACCCAGCACTGGACTTCAGCAAGAAAGAATTCAACTTTGTAAAATAACAAATTTTGGGGTAATTGCATGCATAATCAATGCATATTTTATCCATTCCATGGTAATCTTTAGGGCAGGTCATTATTTCGTCTCCTTATTTAAAGAGATGTTACACTTTTAAGGTCACTGTTCTGATCGCCTTAATTAACAGCAAGAAAAATAAATTAAGACAGTTTTTTTTTGGGGGGGTGGGGTTTGAGGTTGCCTTTTTGCATTTAGCATTGAGGTCATATAGTTTTGAGGCCAAAGCAGGGTTTTCCCCAGATATCTTTCTTGGCTCACTTCTCTAGATGAAGTTTGCATTCTGGTAAAAGGTGGTGCATTTTCTGTTTGTGAGAAAAATAATATTATAAAATGGTTTTATTATCCAGAGCTGAGACCAAAATGAGGGCTCAGATGACAAAGGACAACTTCTCTTTGACCCCAGAATATACCTCTACAATAATAAGGTTACCAGTAGCCATAGGGGAACCAGCTGGTTCCTCACAGGCATTTATCTGGTAGGGAAAATAAAGACAGAGAAATTTTGCCTTTGGCTCTGAGATATTGGTATAGTCTGATGTGGCTGATTTTTCCTCTAAATTACTAAGTGAGTTTTAGCTGTAGCCCTCCGGGTGCAATACTATAGCATTAACCCCAGAATCTTTTCTTTTATTCACTTTTCATCATTCTTCATTCTTCTTTCCCTCCTTCTCTAACTGCTCTCAAAAGAGTACACACACAGGATTCCTCTGAAGTCAGAGGAGGACCCTGAAGATAATGTCTTTTTAGTGTGGTTCATTCTGATTCTGAGTCTCTTGAGTAGACAAGACCACTCCCAGTGTTTGAGCTGAGGAATTTCATAAGACACAAAGCCTGTGAATCCTGGGAAGAGGGACGACGGGCAGTGAGAAGCGAACCAGGTAATTGGAAAAAGAGCTGGCTCTATGTTCGTCCCGATTTCCTAGGCCTGGCATTTTGGGAAATGAGACCAGGAAAAGTACCTAGAAATTCCCAATTCTACTAAGTTAGGAAAATGAGAATTTTGGTATCTCCTTGCCTGTCCTTCTCATCTGCCCCTGCCCCCACTTCAGTCTATATAGCCTTGCTTTGATCTATACTATGTGTGTGACTTGCGGGAAATGTTTTGTTTGAATAAAGTGCTCTGCATCTAAAAAAAGCTTGAAAACACTGAAGAGGCCTAAAATGCATCATTTTACAGATGAGGAATCTGCAGTTCAGAAATGGTAGAGGACATTCTGGGAGTCACAGAGCTAAGAGGAACGTGAGCTGGGAGTGGACTTAGGCTCTCTTGGGTCCTACATTCAAGTGCCAGTTGCACACTTCCCCATCTCCAAATAGTCAACCTCAAGGTCATTGCAGGGGGCAGCCAAAACCAGCTATATTTACAATCAGAAGATAGGCAATTCACTTACTGTTTTTTACCTTTGCTTAGAGTGCACAACGTGTCAAAAATAAACAGTAGATACCATAAGACTTGGTATTGTCAGCTATTGGCCAGTTGTTTAGTTTCAAGGTTTATTGATTTAAATTCCCATAAAATTAGATTCAGCCCCCACCCTTGTCCACCCCTACCCTCCTCTAACTGCTAACCCTGTTCAAGAAGGCAGTCTGTGTTCACAGCTGGCTACATTTTCCTCCTGTCCCCACCTTCCACAGTGTTAAGCAAGAAATGCAAAACACATGGATATTCATGAATAATTCAAGTCCCCTGGAGAAGGCCATTCGATCCGACCCAACACTAACCCTCCCCATCAATCTGCATTTATAAAACTAACCCTGGGAAAGTCAAGCTCCTTCAGACGTGCGAATAGCAGGCAGTTCTGATTTGCAAGCCTAAGAGGTCCTCAAATAAAAAAAAATCAATTCAAACCCAAAGTGACATTTCAGTTTTAATAAGTCAGCATTGTCTGGCCTGTATTATTTAATGGGCTATATTTATTAGGCCCTCTGAAGAGTTAAATCTCATGAACAGTGGGACAGAATGCTATCTATTATAATTTTAATTTTCATGATTGGAAACACAGAATTTATTATTCTGCTGAAAGGAGGCTCTAAAATGATTTTCATTTCAGCTCATCCATCAGAAGGGAGTGTGCCTCCAAACATGTTACAGACCTCATTTCAGTCTCATAACCCATTTGTTTAAGCGTTTAGAACTGATACCCCAAAGCAACAAGACTGGGAGCCTTCTAACCAGCCCTGGTTTCCAGGTAGAAGGTGACACCCTCAGATATGCAAGGACTTAGCTTGTGTCAGAAGACAAGAAGCTAAGAGCCTCAGTGAAACACCAACTGTCTTAAGGAATCATTTTCTAGACTGGGAAGATTAGTATACAACAAGAAATACAGGTGTGAAAAGTTGTTTGTTTGAAAGCTGTGATTTGACATTCACCACCACACTAAATCTCTTGGGCATTACATTTAAGGGCACTGTAGTCACTGGAAAAACTCAAAATTCAAATTCAGCTTTGGGGTTCAACTTACGTCTGCCCACTTTACAGTTTTCTTTTTTCCCAAAAACCCTATTAGTTGATTGATTGGATTATCTAAACATATTATTTTATTTTATTTTTTTTGAGACACAGTCTTACTCTGTCACCCAGGCTGGAGTGCAATGGTGCAATCTCAGCTCATTGGAACCTCTGTCTCCTCAGTTCAAGCAGTTCTCCTGCCTTAGCCTCCCAAGTAGCTGACATCGCAGGCATGCACCACCACTCCTAGCTAATTTTCTTTTGCATTTTTAATAGAGACAGAGTTTTGCCATGTTGGCCAGGGTGGTCTTGAACTCCTGGCCTCAAGTGATCCACCCATCTTGGCCTCACAAAGTGCTGGGATTATAGGCATGAGTCACCATGCCCAGCCTAAACATATACTTTATTTAGACATAAGAGAAACAGCTCCATTTCCTTCACTTATAAAGTGGCTATAAGAGAAGATGAAACTTCCGCATAGATTCTTGTAAAACCTGAGTTGGGACATCTAAAGACAAATGAGATCAGGGTTTGACAAACTATGGCCCACGGGTCAAATCCAGCCGCTCTCCTGATTTTGTCAGTAAAGCTTTATGTTGTATTATTGCTGACATATGAGGTGGGTTGCTGCCATTGGCCTGGTTTTCTGTTGGTATACCGGCAGCTTCTGGTACATTCCTTAATGTGACCAGCTTGTTAAAGAAACATCTTTTCTACCATGTGATTGTGGGAGAAACTATTTTAGAGCAGGCAGTATTTTCCTCAACTAGTACTCACTTTGGGAGAATGTCTTGCCTAAATTTAGATATTTTTTATTGCATTGAGAAAATATTTAAGAATATAAACAAAATCTTAGCTTAATTTCTGGGGGCTTAGGCTATTGAGTTATAACGACCTCTTCCTAGCTTTACTGTTATTTTCCAGCCCTTTTGTTGTCCTCACTCATGTATTGGGGAATTTGGCACCTGACTCAAAATCTTTCTTCCCTAGTCCCTGCCATGATAATTAACTGGGTAACTCCACATCGTGGTCTCTCATGTCTTTGACCTTCTGCATTGCACCTGTACCCCCATCATTGCTTTGGCCCTCATCATCCACAGCTGTCTCACCTCCGTGGGCAACATTCAATGAGTCCGTGCTTGGCCCACAGCTCCCTTTGTCCTGGGTATCTTCTTTTCTTTTTATTGGGGGGCAGAGTTTCACTCTTTTTGCCCAGGCTGGAGTGCAGTGGGGCAATCTCGGCTCACCTCAACCTCCGCCTCCCGGGTTCAAGTGATTCTCTTGCCTCAGCCTCCCCAAGTAGCTGGGATTACAGGTGGGCGCCATCATGCCCAGCTAATTTTGTATTTTTAGTAAAGACGAGGTTTCTCCACGTTGGTCAGGCTGGTCTCGAACTCTCGACCTCAGGTGATCTGCCCGCCTTGGCCTCCCAAAGTGCTGGGATTACAGGCGTGAGCCACTGTGCCTGGCTGGTATCTTCTTCAACCTCCTACACTATAGCCATTCTTTAGCTTCATCAGGAATCCCAGTCCTTGCATAGCTCTATTTTCTCCCAACTATTGAACCTTTGTATTTCTCATTTATCCCTTATGAAGCTTATTTTTATTAATTTCTTCAACTTCTTTAACAAAAGACAATTTATTAAAATTTCTTTGGTCCTAAAGGCCCACCAAATTCCTATTTGTCAATAATGTTCATATTCTGCCTCTGTGATCAATTGCTTTTGGATTTTTGGCACACTTTAAAGTAGTAGGGCATAACAAAAGAAATGATTTTTGAAAATTTCTCATTTTAGAAATGTCCCTTGTAATTACTTATTTTTGCTCCATGCTTTATCTAAAGAAACCAGCTACATTTTGAGCATTCAAGATCTAACTAGTAATATTAAATCAAGCATTCAGGATCTAAATAGTAATATTAAATTTCCTACAAATTTTCTCAGGTAAAATCTGGCTGGTATAATTACTGTTTTGCTCAGAAATAATCACAGAAATGGAATTACGCTTTTGATGTTGAAAATCTGAATTAAAAAACCTAAGCCAAGAAGGAAAATAAATATAGTAGGATTCCTCCTAATCCCTTGAGTATGTTTATGCGTATTGTTGGACTACTCTGCTCTGCATATAACAGCAATGTGTCATTTGACGTAACTATAGGGCATAACAATGAATATTTTTAAGAAATAAAATCAGACCATATCCCATGCCTCTTAAGTTGGTAAACAAATAAAAAAATTTTATATGTATTTATGTGTGTGTATACATTTACACACACCCACATATATTGTGTGTACACACACTGTATATATAGATACTGTATATATACACACATTCTACATATATACTATATACACACACACAGATCATTATATATAAAATGTGTGCATATATAATATACATTTTATGTGTGTGTATATATATATCAGATGACACTATGTGTATGTGTGTATATATACATATTATATACACAAACAGAGAGAGAGGGAGGGAGAGGAGAGAGAGGGAGAGAGAGATTGGATCATTGGCTTTATACCCAAATATATATGAATAGCAATTTTAATTTAGAACAATTAATCTTTTATGAATTGCTATTTATTTTTATAAAGACAGTAGTTTTATGTTTTTATTGATTAAAATAACGTCACAAACTAGCAAAAATGATTTCCTTTTATGTAATGATTTTTCCTTTTAATCTATTGTAAATAGTACAGAAACTGATTTAAAAGTTTTGACTTCATTCTCCATTTTTTTCCACCCATCTCCCGTTTCAACAAACTTTAGACCTAAGAGAGAATTTAAGAGTAGTTTAATAAGAACCTTTCTGTGTTTACATTTGAAATGTTTTGTGTTGAAAAACTTGATATTAATTTTAGCAATAAAAGGTTAGATAATTCAGATTAACCATCTTACTGAGGGCAAGCAGAAAAGCTATATAATGCTTTAAAAAAAGTTTATTGGAAGGAATTGATAAACACTGACAAATATTGGCAGTGAGGGCCAGGACTTGGAGAAAGATGGAAGCCCAGAGAACTGAGTCTAGTATTTGGGACCTCTTTCAGAGCTACAGCTAGGAGGTTCCTTTCGGCGGACAGTGGGTAGTGTGAAAGGATTTAATAAGATTAATAACTGAGCTTAGCACATTTGCTAAATGAAAGGCCAATATAGAAATTGCATTTCTATATTATAACAACAGAAAATGCAAAAATTTAAAAGATGCATTCTACATGTATCAAAAGATTATCTACCTCGGAGTAAATTGAACATACAGCCAACACCACTACACAGAAAACTATAAAACATTTCTGACAGAAATTAAAGAGTGATGAACTTGCCAGGAAGTTCCAGGTTCTAATAGTCCCTAAACTAATTCTGGATAGTTGATCCTAGATCAATGCATTCCCACTC
Organism: Hylobates moloch; assembly: GCF_009828535.3. NCBI lineage: Eukaryota > Metazoa > Chordata > Mammalia > Primates > Hylobatidae > Hylobates > Hylobates moloch. The sequence goes on along the minus strand of NW_026652289.1, from coordinate 39,228,137 downwards.
AAAATTTTATCAGATTTTGTTTGGTTTTACTTTTCGGTGGCACTTGATAGACAGTTCTTGCAAAGGGCTATGAATAGTCAAAGCTTAAAGGATAAAAACAAGTAGGGGGATTTGCTCTACCACTTCTCAAAGGTCATTATAATTATATAGTAAATGAAACATTGAGATATCGATGCAATAATAGGAGGATAGACAAGGCAGCCAATGGTATATAAAAGAAATCCCAGGGCTAGACCCGTAAGTATATGGACAAATGATTCATAATGAAGGTATCACTTTAGAACAGTGGAGAAAGGATCTTTTCAATAAATGCTGTTAAAGTAATTGGATGTTTATAAGAAAGAAATGAAAATTTGTCTCTATCTTAGGACATATACAAAAATTAATTTCAGGTGGACCATAGGCATCCAAATGGCCAGCAAATACATACAAAGTTTCTCAGCCTCATTAGTTTTCAGGAAAATGCATAAAGTATAGGATGTCACTATACAGCTGCCAGAATGGTGAACATGCAAAAGATAGGTAACACCATGTATTGGGCATGTGGAACAAGGAGAACTTTCCATCATCCATTGTCAGTAGGAGTTAAGTTGGTACAACCATTTTTGAAACTGTTTTGGCAGTCCTTATTAACGTTAAGATATGTAAATCCTATGACCTAGCAATTTTACTTTTAGATATGAACATAAATACATACCAAGGTACACAAGAGAAACATACAAGACTGCTTATTGAAACATTATTATAAAAGCCCAATGTGCAAATAACTCCAATATTTATCAACAGTAGAGAGGTACATTTGGTTTATTTATGCATATGGTATATATACATACAATGTAACACTAGAGAGAAATGAAAATGAACAAAATACAGCATCATGCAACATGAGTAAATATCACAAACACATTTTTTATTAAAGAGTTCAGGTATAAAAGAATATATACTATATGAGCCCATTTACATGAAGTTCACAAAAATAGGGAATGGCATGCTTTGGGCAGTAAACTAGAAAGTTGGTAGTAAGTGTTACTTAAAAAAAATATATATTGGTTACTTTTGGAGGGCAGGGAGGGGCTATTTACTGGGATTAAGTATATGGAGGCTTCAAGAATGTGGGTAATGTTCCATTTATTTCCTAATCTGTGTGGTGGTTTTAGAAATTACAGACCTGAACATTTTTGGGGTACTTTTCTGTATGTGTTGTTTCACCAGAGTAAAGGTATAAGAAATAAATAAAGAAACTGGTATTTTGTCACTGTTGTTTCCACACAGGCAGACAAATGCCCTACCCAAGGATAGATCACTTCATTTTTCTTCAAGTAATAGTAACTTCTTGTTTGAATTAAATCTTTGAACAAATAATTGCTAAAAAAAAAACTCTCTGAAAATGGAAGAACTGATTTCTGTGTTTCTACGTTAGACTTATAATTTTATTAGATATCGAATGGAATTTTAATCTGCTATGGGGAACCCACCAGAAAAATATATTTTCACTGAGAATATAGACCAAGCTCTCCATTTGCTGATTCTCAAGTTTACCTATGATCACATTTTTCATTGAAAAAATTTCTTCATAAACACTGGTGAAACCTAGAGCTTGGTAGATATTATTAACAGCAGTGTGAGGTTCACATCGGGGATCAGTATTTTGTATTCAGAAAACCAATTATTTTTCTCCTCCCTTTTAGATGAAAGTATAACATTTTTCTCTACTTCAGTTTTTCTTGTGCCTGTGTTTTGGCAGAGTTTAAAGTACACCCTTCATGTTAACTTGCATTCTCTGAGCACTGAGTGACAAGGAAAGATTAGCTATGGCAGTGGTTGACAATGAGATAAAATAAACTTGTCTAGGATCTCTGAGTCAGTAACTGAGCTATAGATGGAACTCAGCCTTGTGACCTGTAACTAACTTCAGCCATTTACAAATTTTACCCCAAGATTCATAGTCTGTAGAAGAGTGTAGGCTGTTTGGAAGTGTATGAATGGGCTTTGGAGTCATATCAACATCTTCACTGTTTGGACTTAGGTGCAACATTCATGTTTTCTGAAGTGTGATGACTATGTTCATACAATCTACACAATTCCATCCACCTCGCAGAGTTTTCATGCAGATGTTTGGCATGTAGTAAGGTAACTCAATAAATGAAAAAGTATTATCCACATTAATATGTTCAAACCATTAATTTTATTGTCAAGGGACCAACACCCATGGAGGAGAGGAAACTTGTTCAAGATCACATAACATAATTGGAATAAAACCTAGGTCTTCTGTCCCCCAGCTGGTTGTTCTTTCCACCAACTTTCCAGATCGTAATCAGTCCTGGTCCAACAACTTAAAATAGAGAAAAAGAAAGAAAGAAAAGCAGCTACGTTGCCGCCCACTTTTCTAAAATTTCCAGGCTAATTTTATAGATTTAATTGGATTGGCATGGACAAGATTTGTCTTAATAAGAGAACGAATTCATTAGGTTGTAAAGTACAACCTCAAGCAGGAGACAGCATGTGACAAATTACAGAAATAACAAGGCTCCGAATGGCCGAGCACGTGCACCTGCAGCAGTCCCACCTGGGGCTGTAATTTCATTACCCTCATAAACCAAGGCAAGGTCAGGCTTAGTCAGACTTCGATTAAGAGGCCCCCAAGGAGATCCCAGGTGCAAAAGGAGCTAGCATCGATGCAATGAGAGATATGTGAGAACTTCTTTTTCCTGTCCTGAAGTGGACCTTGTTGGGGCAGCTAAATGATGAGGTTAGAGAACCAGGTGCAAGGAGCTGTCACATGGAGCAGTGGGCCAAAGCCAGAAAACTTGGCTTAGATTTGTCTTCAGCCTTTGTTAGGAGTGGGAGTCGGGGAAGGTTTTCATAAACCACATGCGAACCTAACCTTACAAGTTTGTTCAGGTGCAGCTGTTCCTCTTAGGGGGCAGGAAGAATAAATCTGTTCCTTTGTTTGCTGGTAAGTGGCCTGTCTTCTGTGAGCTGGTGCCAGTTGGACGAGAATGAAGCCAGCGTTCTTGAGCCTTGGGAATGGCACAGTTGACCTGGCCACATTTCAGGTCTCCCAATTAGATCTGCTTTCCTAAGTGGCTCCTGCAGTTTCAAATTTTCCTTCTCAGAGTTGACCATGCAAAGCAATTCCTGGTTGTGGAATACCTTTTCCAACACCACTTGGCAAGATGCCTTGGACTAGATTTGAAGCAGAGGTGGCATAAAATAGTTGGTGCCATGCCTTCCAAATGTATTCGGTGTAAGGTGTTCTTAGGGTTTCTTGAGAGACAGTGTGATTAATGCAGCCATGGCTGATTTAGTGGATAAATGTCCTGTGGCTTCTAGGCTATACACATATCCTAGAAAAACCTGAGTTTTCCACGATGTTCAGAAATTACAGTGGACATTTAGTGGGAACAAACAGGAGGTAGTTCTTGGCTGAGAACAGAATTCAAATGCTGAGTCTGAATAAATCATTATCTTATTGTGCCACATTAATCATTCACATAGCCCTCCCAGTATCTTAGGTCTAGAATATTTTAAGCAGCTTTATTCATCCCCTATTATGGGTAAGTTGTAAACTAAGGCTGGAATATGGCTTGACAATAGCTTGATAGAGGAACACTGATGGAGGAGGTGATCCCCCTGGAGATTCCTGGGATCGAAGGGAGTGAGGTCACATCAAGGGGTGGGGGTGGGGGGCGGGGGGTTACTGGCAATAACTACAGACTTGGAAATTTGGAAAATTTGGAAAATTTCTATGTAAAAAGCTTCAAAGGCCAAAACTGGGAACACCAGCTTTGTGTCTTCAAGTAGAAAAACCAAGTTTATGACAGAGAGTGAGAGGGAGATCTAAGCGAGTCGGAAACTATGTAGATACTGCAGTGAGGCAGGAAAGATAGGACAGACATGCACCAGAATCCTAAGATGTTTGCCTTTGTTGGAGCTGGAGTTCTTGTTCCTTTATCTTACTCCGTTTCATTTGACTTTTTATTTTTGATTGTTGTTGGTTCCATGGTGCATGGATATGCCGACTTTGAATTCTTTATTAACTTCCCTGTGATCTGTGTGGATTTTGTTGTTTTTGTTACAATTACCCAGACAAATGATCCCAAAGCATACCTTGAGTCTCAGTTACTGATTGATTTGGCAAGGTCCAAAGCCTATTTTTTAGACCTCAATTATCTAGCTGATTTATGTCCACAAATGCAAGTGCTGATTTTCACCAGTGCAGAATAATATAAAAGCAATATAAAATATGATTTTATAAAGGGGGTAACTGTGCCAGATACCTTTCTGGTCCGTGGCTTGATAACATTTAACCCTGAATAAACTCTAACGATGACAATTATATCTGCACTGATGTGACTTAATGGGGGAAGTGATTGGTTGAGCTTTCTTCAGATGAATGTTCTCTAAGCATCTAGCAAGCAAATGTCAGACTCTGCTTGTTAAGTGATTGCCCCCTTCCCCAAATAAAAGTCTAATGAAGAAAGCTAGTGACCTGTAATCCCAGTGACTCAGGAGGCCTAGGTGGGAGGATTGCTTGAATTCAGGAGTTCCAGGCTGCAGTGAGCCATCATTTTGCCACTGCACTCCTCCTTCCTTCCCTTTTCCTTCCCCTTCCTCCTCTTCTCCTTCTTCTTGTTCCTTGTCGTCCTCCTCTTCCTTCTTGTCTTCCTCCTCGTCCTCCTTCTCCTCTCCATCTCTCTCTCTGTCTCTCATAGCAAACTGGTATTAATTTAGCCATCAGTTCAAGAGGGAGAGTATTTATTGATGTCAAGAGGAACTTGAAGAATACATGTCTGTAGAAACTTCCTGTCACCTGGCCAATTTGAGGTACTGTGACAACTAGAAAATAGAATAGCAGTTGGGAGTCTATCACAGATCAGCTGCACCCTGGGTTATACTCCTGAGCCCGTAGCAAACATTATGTAAGTATCTAGGAGAGTTCTTGGAGAAAGATGTGAGACTTGTTTAAAAAAACAAACAAACAAACAAAAACAGTCACTGTTGGAAAGCCCTCCACGGGAGAAGGAGGGGTTCTAAGCAGATTGATTGCTATGACTGGGGTGATCTGAGGGGGGAAAACTGGGTCTTGACCAGCTGGATCTGGGCCACGGAAGATGCTGGGGGGCTAGAGGGGAATCTTGGTCTCCTGAGTACTTAGGTGGTCGGAGCAAGGTTAGAGCTTGTTGAGATCTTGAGGTGGCTGCTACCAGGTTGCTGGCAGTGTGGGAGTTGCCATTTGCTTAGTGGGAGGAACTTGGATGTGTCAACCTTATTTAAAGCTTTGAAGTAAGAGCAGTCTCTATTGCAGCTGAGTGATAATGTACAAGGATTTTATTTTCTGGGTCTTTTTTTTTTTTTCTCATTTTTAAAAGGAGAAAACTAATACCTGCCCCATAGGATTGTATGAGACTTAGGTAAATTGACCAATGTAAAATTGTTGGGCTCAGCATCTGTCACTATCTGATAACCAGAATTAGTTTTCATAGGTAGGAAATATTTACCAGTCTTTCATTTACACACTTATGTCCTGAAATATGCTATACTTTATCACATCTTTGCAGATAGATACAGGAAAAATTTGCATTTTTGAGTCTTCAAGATTTCATAAGTAAACATATTTTCTTTTTAGTTTAATAATTTGATAAAATGATGCTAGGCAAATAATTTTCATGTCCTGCTTTTTCTCCATACCTATAAAGATACCAAGAACATTTCTTATAGGAGCAAACAGATCTTCAGAGTATAACTTTTAATGACAGAATAAGTATTTCTTTGAACTAACACTCTAGAGTTTATTCAAAATATTAAGTTACTTCTGATTTAAGAAGGTAATCAAGGTTCTAATCATTCATATGAAATTAATTATAACTAGTAAAAAATCCCTGTAAGCACCTGGACAAAACCATCCATTCAATGTATGGCCTTAAACTCATCATTTCACAGAAATAAAAACCAGAAGTCACGAATTAGCATTGTGTTAGTGAAGGCACATTTCATTACGAGTGCCTGTGTATGTATCTGCATATATGTGTGCGTGTAAAAAGGAAGAAAAGGCAAAGCTGTGATTTGAGTGTCCTATCATTGGCAAGAGGTCAGGCCTGGCAGCTCCAAATTCCAGGTCTGCCTTGATATTTTAATTGTACATCAGGGACCCTTTAAGGGAGCCAGAAAAAACCAAGTCATTCAAAATGTAGCCTGGGGTGAGGTGTCAGACTGCTGGGGTTTCTATTCTGGATTCAGCACTATCAAGCCTCGTTTGTACTTTTCTTAACTTACTAACTTTTTTATGTCTTAGTTTCCTTCCCTATAAAATGGACATAATAATAATACTTATCTGTAGGAATACTGTGAAGATTAAATAAGGTAACATATGTAAAGTGCTTAGTGCTTGGTGTGTGCTAATTTTGAAGTAAATGTTGGCAATTATTATTAAGATTCTGATGCAAAGTGTGGAAACTCAGCCCATGAAAACACAAATATTTATTTACAATGAATTTTGCATACAACATGCCCATGCAGTACATGTAAGAATACTGGCAGTATGTGTGTCTCCTGTCTTTTCAGGAGACAGGATGAAAAAAAAAACTGCAAGAAAATGTCAGGATGAGGCTGCAGCTGCCATGAGCGAGGGAAGCAGAGAGGCAGGGGTTGAAAAGCAACTGTAAAGTGAATTTTGATTATGTTGGTGCTTTTTCTGTGGATCAATGACTTTCAAGAGAAAAAAAAAATCTTCTATGTCTTTTTGCTATATATAGCATCAAACACAATGTGAATTTTCTATGAGAGACCGGCACTGGAAAACTCTAAGAGAAAGTAACAGTGGTACTTCATGTTCATTTATCACACAATGTTACAGAATGGTTTTGTTAAAAAATACCAGTTTTTTCATCATAATATCAATTCACTCACACTTAAAGGTTTTAAAAATTTTTTAAAATCTTATCAAATTCTAATAGTTCTTTCATTGCTAATAGCATAGCCAAATTCCAAAGAAGAAATAAGTTGACATAAAAATTATAGGAATAACTATTGCCTCTAAGAAAGCTATGGTGTTTACTTCATTACACATGTGTCCTAGAGAGAGATTTGCTTCTCCTAATTATATTGATATATAAATTCTCAAAATAGTTCCTCTTCTATTAAAGCATAGGGAAGATATCCTTTAGTTCTCACTTTAATTAGAAGGCAAACGACTCTGGGTTGTGTTGAGACCTGCAGTTGCCTCTTCTGACCCTGAGGAAGTGTAAACCCCTCATTGCAACTGAATTAAGCTGCAAAGACACTACTGAGCGCTATGCTGGTCTCGACGTGAAACGGACTTAATAGCTGTGTTCAGGCTGCTCATAATCTGGTTGCAAACCATGGAGGAGGAGTGTTTACCTAAACCGGGTGCTAACATTTTCAGGAAAAGGTGTTTGTAGCTGAACAGTGAGTACACCCTAGGGAATGGCTGCCACTTTAAAACATAGTAGGGGATGCTTTCATGGAGAGAAAGAAGAAATACAAAACCTGATTGAGCCAAAGGGAAATATAATTGGAAGTGCAAGGCTGTCTTGTGGCAGACAGTTTGGTCAGGTGTGTCAATTTCTGCCTCTCTCTGGGCTATCTTTGCTTTTTTCTGGGTTCACTTCTCTGGGTCTCTTATCTATTATTCTTTTGGCACAACATCTTCAACTTTCTTCTCTGCATAATAATCCATCCACTTTTTGGTGTGTGTGTGTGTAAGAATGTGGCTACTTCAGGCCTCCCAGCAGGTTTCCTTAGTTCAGGTAGCAACAGGTACAGGCTAACATCAATCTCAATTCTAGATAGCTGGAAGAGAGGACTCAGTCACCTTAATCAGTGCCTTATGGTCAACTTCTGCTCCAGTCCACTGACTAGTGAAAGACAGGATATAGGGTCCATCCTGAGGGTAGGGAATGGGGAGCTACCTAAAGAGGTATTTCCTGAAGAAACAACTGTCTGCACAAACGATGAGGTGGAGATTTGTTCCTTCCCTGATTCCTTAGGGAAACATCTTCCAATTCCAAATACTGTAACATTAACCTTATTTTTGGAACTGAACTGGTTTAAAGTTTTCTTGAGAAATTTAACCAGGGAGATTTTCCTCAGTTCCTGGGAAGCTTTTTAATTTTATCTCTCTTTTCTCTCCTTCTCCCTTTCCCGCTCCTCCTCATCTTCTCTTCTTCCTTCTTTTTTTTTTTCTTCCTCCTCCTTATGATGTGTGAGTGAGAAGATGCTGTCAAGAACAGCATAAGCTGGTCAACGGTGAAAACAGATCACAGTTACGAAAGAGATCATCCTTATGTTAAAAGCAAACATCTGCAAGAGGGAAGAGAGGTTAGAAAGTTCAGGGCAAGTTATTGATTTCAGTATCACTTTTTTTGCCAAAGCTCAAAACTGAGAATGTGTTGGCTCCAGAAACAGTTACAGGTTAGATGTTACACTAAGAAGGCTGTGTGGTGGCAGGGGGCTGGAAGACCCTGAATACATACAGTAAGTAGTGCAGTGAGCTCCATGCCTACCACAAATGCTCCTGGCCTCTCCAGAAGTTGGGTTTTGGAGGCAGTGTCTTGAAAGAAGGGCATAAACAGAAGTTTATATAATTAAAAAATTTACTTGATGATAAAGATAAGGATAATATAGAAAGATATCTGTATTGCTACTAAGTGTCTCTGTTATCTTAAAGGTAGATCTTTTTAGAGATCCCTGCATGCAGTCAACTAACATATACTTTCAATACCTAGATTAGTCACTGTGAAAAATGCCTGCCTATAGGACCATCCCTTGGCTTTGCTGGTCTGTTTCATTCCAGAGTGTCCTCTAATCACCTCCATAACACCTACTCCATCCCAGGCTCTCCAACTCTCTGATGGGTCTATTTTTCTATGTTTTCTTTGGCTCAAAGACTAGCTTTCCTCAGCTCTGCTGGCTACCAGAGAGAGGCAGAGAGGCAGAGAGTCTCCCTCTGGGACTCACCTTTTCACTGGGGATCCTAGCAACCCAGGCCAAGGGAGAGCACTTTGTGTCTCCCAATCCCTGGGGAGACGTCAAAGACACTGTGAAGGAAAGATACCAGGAAAGGCTGCAGACGTTTATCCAGATGCAGAACCAAGAGCAGGATTCCATTTTTAGTGGGGGTACGTATAAAGTTGGCCATTGTTCAGCGACCTGGCAGTGTGGCTGCACAGGCATTTTAGTGGAGCACTCATTCTGGAGTCAGGTAGAGACCTTCACAGTCAGGACTGTGGAAAGCATCTCAGCAGTAAGTGCTAGAATTGTGCTCTCCCCCCATTGCAGGCCTAGGGCAGGAGGAGAACTGCTACAGCTGCAGTTTATTCTGGGCAGTGAGACTTGCAGCCAAGGTCAGCTTGGTGAACTGGAACTGGTTTGCAGGTGCCATTGTGGAGTGCCTCATCCTGCTCCTCTGAGATTGTGGTGTAGTGGGACCCTCTCTGCTCCATACCCAGACAGATCTCCAGGCATTTAGAGAACCCATTCACCAGATTCAGCAGCCTGAGCTGCTCAACCCTTCCTGGGCATAGATTCTGGTGCAGTGGGGGCTTTATCCACACCATGCTCAGGCTGATCTCCAGGAATTTAGAGCACCCGCTTTTTTGGTTCAGCAGCCTGAGTTACCTCACTCTTCCTGTACAGAGATCTTGGTGCAGGGGGGTCTCTCATCTTCACACCCAGGCAGATCGCTGGGTATCTGGAGCACTCACTCTCCTGGATTAGTAGTTTAGGCTGTTCCATCCTTATGGAGAGAACTTGGGGCTGGGGAGGTTTCCCAGCTTCGTGCCTAGGCACACTTCTGGGAGCTTAGTGGCCATCTACTGGATTTTCCCTTTGTATAGGTGCTTGCAACTGCCACTGAGGGAGCTGTAAATGGGCCTGCCTGGTCCAGCCCTGCCCGTGATGTCCCCCTCACCCCTGGGGCTGAGTGTGGAGCACAGACTACTGTGCATTCCATGAATCAGCCCAGAGTTAGGATCCAGCTGCAGCCAATGTGGCTAGGTATATACTTGATCCTTGTTTACTGGCAATTTCTTTTTCATTTTAAAAAGAAATCAATCAGAGCTTCTAGAATTGACAAACTGACTTAAAGAATTTCAAAATACAATTGAAAATTTTATCAATAGACCAGACCAAGCAGAAGGAAAAATTTCAGAGCTTGAAGACTGACCTTTTGAACTAACCCAGTCAGACAAAAATAAAGAAAAAGGAATTTTAAAAAATGAACAGTTAAAAAATGAACAGTCTTCAAGAAATATAGAATTATGCAAAGTGAAAAAACCTATAAAGGATTGATGCTCCTGAGAAAGAGAAAAAGCAAACAATCTTGAAAACATATTTAAGAGAATAATTTAAGAAAACTTCCCTAATTTTGCTAGAGAGGTAGAGATCAGATACAGGAAATCCAGGGAACACTTGTGAGATGCTATAGAAAATGAACATCACCAAGACATATAGTCACCAGAATGTCCAAGGTCAGTGCTAAAAACAATCTTAATAGCAGCTAGAGAAAAAGGTGAGATCACATGCAAAGGGAACCCTATCAGGCCAACAGTAGATTACGCAGGAGAAACCTTAAAAGCAAAGAGAGACTGGGGGCCTACTTTCAGCATTCTTAAGTAATTTCTTAAAAAATTCAAACCAAGAATTCTTATCCCAAATTAATCACTTATGAACCAAACTAAGCTTCATAAATGAAGGGAAATAAGATCTTTTCCGGACAAGCAAGCACTAAGGGAATTTATTATCCCTAGACCAGTCTTATAAGAGATGCTCAAGGGAGTCCCAAACATGGAAACAGAAGAGCAATATCTGCTACCACAAAAAAACACCTAAGTATATAGCCCACAGACCTTTCAAAGCAACCACACAATAGAAACCACAAAGCCACCAGCTGACAACTTCATGAAAGAATCAACACCTCCCATGTCAATATAAGCCTTGAAGGCACAGAGTTGGAGGAAAAAAAAAAAAAGACCCATCTATTTGCTGTCTTCAAGAGACCCACCTCCCATGTAACAACACTCATGGGTTCAAAGTAAAACGTTGGAGAAAGATCTACCACATAAATGGAAAGCAAAAAAGAGCAGGGGTTGCTATTTTTATTTCAGATAAGATCAACTTGTTCCTGAGTGACTTTTGGGTAAGCAATGAAATTAAGGCAGAAATAAAAAATTCTTTGAAATAAATAAAAACAGAGATACAACATACTAAAATATCTAGGATGCAGAAAAAGCAGTGATAAGAGGAAAGTTATAGCATTGAATGCCTACTTCAAAAAGATAGAAAGATATCAAATTAATGATTTAACATCACACTTAGAGGAACTAGAAAAACAAGAACAAACCAACTCCAAAGCTAGCAGAAGAAAAGACGTAACTAAAACCTGAGTTAGGAACAGAACAAAATTGAGAACCAAAAATCCAGGCAAAGAATAAACAAAAGCAAAAGTTGGTTCTTTATAAGGCTAAACAAGATCTGTAGACCACTACCTATATTAACAAAGGATAAAGGAGAGAAGATCCAAATAAGCACAATCAGAAATGACAAAGTTGATGTTACAATCAATTTCACGGAAATACAAAAAATCCTCAGAGACTATTATAAACACCTCTATGCATACTAACTAGAAAATCTAGAGGAAATGGATAAATTCCTGGAAACACAATGTCTTAAGGTTGAATTAGGAAGATATCGAAACCCTGAAGAGACCAAAATCAAGTTCTTGGACCAATACTGGTCCAAGACTGTGCTTGGTATGATTTTAGTTGTTGTAGATTTATTGAGACTAGCTTTATGGCTGAGCATGTGGTTGATCTTGGAGTATGTTCTGTCAGTCCAGTAAATTGTGAATCAGTAATAAAAAAATCTACCACCATAAAAAGCCCTGGACCAGATATATTCACAGCTGAATTCCACCAGATGTACAAAGAAAAGTTGGTACCAATTCTGTTCAAAGTGTTCCAAAAAATTGGGAAGGAGTTAATCCTCCTAGAACTCATTCTGTGTAGCCAATACAACACTGATATCAAAACCTGGCAAAGACATAACAACAACAAAAACTATAGGCCAATATCCCTAATGAACATAGACACAAAAGTCCTCGACAAAATACCAGCAAACAGAATCCAGCAGCACATCAAAAAGTTAATTTGCCACAATCAGGTTGACTTCATTCCTGGGATGCAGGATTGGTTCAACCTATACAAATTTATAAGTGTGATTCAACATATAAAACAATTAAAAATAAAAAAATCATATGATCATCTCAATGGATGCAGAAAAAGCTTTTGATAGAATCCAAACATTCCTTCATGATAAAAACCCTCAAGAAACTAGGCATTGAAGGAACATAACTCAAAATAATAACACCCATCTATTGCAAACCCACAGACAATACCATACTGAATGGGCAAAAACTGGAAGCATTCCCCATGAGAACTGGAATAAGATAAGCATGCCTACTCACACAATTCCTATTCAACATAATCCTGGAAGTGCTAGCCAGAGCAATTGGGCAAGAGAAAGAAACAAAACACATCCAAATAGGGAAAGAAGTCAAACTATTTATCTTCATTGATGATGTTATTCTATACCTAGAAAACCCCAAAGATTCCACCAAAAGGCTTCTGGAACATATAAATGGCTTCAGTAACTTTCACAATACAAAAACAATGAACAAAAATCAGTAGCATTTCTATACGCCAATAACTTTCAAGCTGAGAGACAAATAAAAAACTCAATCCCACTTACAATAGCCAAAAAAATAACAAAATACTAGGAATACATCTAACCAAAGAGGTAAAAGATCTCTATAAGGAGAACTACAAAATGCTGCTAAAAGGAATTATAGATGATACAAACAAATGGAAAAATATTTCATGCTCATGGAGTGAAAGAATTAATATCATTAAAATGGCCATACTGCCCAAAGCAATCTACAAACAATGCTATTCCTATGAAGCTACCAATGTTATTTTTCAGAGAACTAGAAAAACTATTTGAAAATTTCACAGAACCAAAAAAGAGCCTGAATAGTCAAAGTAATCCTAAGCAAAAAGAAAAAAGCCAGAGGCATCACATTATCTGACCTTAAACTATACTATAAGGTTACAATAATCAAAACAGCATGGTACTGGTACAAAAACAGACACATAGACCTGTGGAATGGAAAAGAGAACCCAGAAATAAAGCCAAATACTTATTACAATCTGACTTTTGACAAAGTCAACGAAAATAAACAATGGGAAAAGGACTACCTAGTCAATAAGTGGTGCTGGGATAGCTGGCCAGCCATATGCAGATGAATAAAACTGGAACTCTACCTTTTACCATATACAAAAATTAACTCAAGATGGATTAAAGATTTAAATGTAAGACCTCGAGCTATAAGAATCTAGGAGAAAACCTAGGAACACCATTTTGGACATCGTCCTAGGAAAGAATTTATGACTAAGTCCTCAAAAGCAATTACAACAAAAACAAAAATTGATGAGTTGGACCTAATTAAACCAATGAGCTTCTGCACAGCAAAATAAGCTATCAACAGAGTAAACAGGACAATCTACAGAATGGGAGAAAATATTCACAAGCTACACATCTGACAAAGCTCTAGTGTCCAGAATATATAAGGAACTTAAACAAATAAGCAAACCCCAAATGATTCCATTAAAAAAGGGGCAAAAGATGTGAACAGATACTCCTCAAAAGAAGAAGAGAAGACATCTAATCAGCCAACAAACATATGAAACAATGCTCCACATCACTAATCATCAAAGAAATGCAAATCAAAACCACCATGAGATACCATTTCACACCAGTCAGAATGGCTATCATTAAAAATTCAAAAAAACAACAGACACTAGTGAGTCTGCAGAGAAAAGGGAACACTTATACACTGTTGGTGGGAATGTAAATTAATTCAGCTGCTGTGCAATTTGGGGATTTCTCAAGGAACTAAAAACAGAACTGCCATTCAACCCGGCAATCCCATTACTGGGTATATATTCAAAAGAAAACAAATCATTCTACCAAAAAGACACCTGCATTCATATGTTCATCATAGCGCTATTTTCAATAGCAAAGACATGGACTCAATCTAGGTGCCCATCCGTGGTGGACTGGATAAAGAAAATGTGGTGCATATATGCCATGGAATACCATACAGCCATAACAAAGAATGAGATCATGTCTTTTGCAGCAACATAAAGGGAGCTGGAGGCCATTATCCTAAGTGAATTAATATAGAATCAGAAAACCAAATACCGCATGTTGTCAATAAGTGAGAGCTAAATATGGGGTACTTATAGACATAAAGATGGCAACAATAGAAACTGGGGACTACTAGAGGGAAGAGAAGGGCAAGGGTTGAAAAACTAGTGAGTACTATACTTACTTCGGTGATGGGATCATTTGTACCTCGAACCTCAGCATCATGCGATATACATAGGTAACAAACCCACACAGGTTCTCCTTAAATCTAAAATAAAAGTTGAAAAATAAAATCAAAAATAAATATTTGTGGAGCAAATTGTCTATCCCCTTACTAAGCAGTTTGTGACCAAAAGGGATTCTTTGGCTATTTTCTCCAAAACTCAAATACGGTGCAAGAGGACTGGATCTGAAGCTGTGATGTGTATTTCAGTTTTAGTCCTTTCAATTCACCTTCTAGAAGATGAGTCCATTCATTCATTCATTCATTCGTTCATTCATTCATTCAAGTCTGTCTGTTGTACATATTCTTTTTCTTCAAGTGAAAGAATAATTTTTGGGCTGGAAGATCATGTTGAGATTGAGCTTGGATAATGAATGTGGATGTGGTTTCTAAACCAAAGCACCACCAGATATTTGGAGGATTGAAAAGCACCAGGGAGAATATGAGTTTTTACATCAAAGAGACCTGGGTTTAGGTTGTGACTCTATTATAACCTGCATGAGTGTTCTAAGGCAAGGCTTCTTACTATGTCTTAGCTTCCTCATCAGTAAAATGGGTAATCTTTAGCTCCTGTGGCTAAGGACTGGGCGAAGCAATATCACCTAGCAGGCATCTATAACATCTTGGCTCCTCACTCTCCTCCTTCCCCTTGATAAAGCTGCAGATTCCTTTCAGCCGTAAATATCTAGTAAATGCCAGCAGTGAATGACCTTTGGCTTGAGAACACTGTGGACATCAGTGCTTTGGCTACCAGATAACACAGCCTCCTTAACTTGCTCCTTAGAGAAGAATTGGATGGAGTAAGTGAGGGGTTGCATCAGTGGATAATTCTGTGCCCAGCCTTGCCTTTCTGTTTTTACCACTTCCCTTCACTCCTCCTATTCTGGAAATGCTGTGAAGCAAATATGGCTCATATGATTAACAGGAATAATACCAGCTGATGTCTGCATGACGTTTTATGTTCCTTAAAAAGGGATTCCATAAACATCAAATATTACAACAATCCCATTATATTTATTGCTTAGCACGTAAGCCAGGTGCTTTGTGTATGCTGGGGTATAGTGAAGAGCAAAATATTTGGAAGAAAATTATATAACACACAAGTATATGTCTCTGTGTGTGCAAATATAACCACTGGTATAATAGTGATAACTGCCATCAGTCTAACAAATAGGGTGATTAAAAATTAAGGCTAATTTGAGGGGACATTATTCACATTGAAGATCTAGACAGATCTCTAAGAAAGTGACATTTAAACCTAAACCTGAAGCATGAGAAGGAATTAGCAATTTAAAGAGTATTGGGAGAGCATTCCAGGTCTAGCAACTACTATGTATGATGGCATCAATCAGGGCAGAATGCCGGGTGTTCAAGGAAACTGAAGGAGACTAGTGTGGCTGGACCATAATGAACAAGAGGAGAGAGGCTCAAGAGGAGGTTGGAGACATGAACAGCGGACAGTTTATGCAGGGCTTTGAAGGTCATGGTTAGGAGTTTGGCTTTATCCTATGAGCAATGTGAAACCTTTGGCATGTTTTGGGAAACAGAATGGAATTAAATTTGTGTTTCCAACCAGATTGCTGTGAAGTGAACCAGAGATTGTCTAACAGATGCCCTTGGAGCCTAGAGGGAAGAGGGCTCTCCTTTCCACTAGGACTAATGGATTGCAAACTCTCCAGTTGCTTTGCTTCTGGTACTTCCTAACACTCCTCTAAACATCTGGCATGTAAGTCCAAACTACTTAGTGCATAAACCATAATTTTGAGTCCCCTTGTGCAAGGATGCTGTCACACTTGTTCCATAAAAAGGGAAGCCACTGTGTCCAGCCATGCCTAGTCCCAACATGCTTCTCCTCAGTATGGCAGGAGAATGGGAGACCTGTGCACTTTGTCAGCACTTCTGATATTGTTTCACCCTGCACCAACAATGCTTGTAGGTGTTTTTCTGAGCCCTATGCAACACAATCCCATTGGTGGTTGTGTAGAAAACAGATTGGAGAAAGGGAAGGCAGGCCCTGACCTGAGAGACTACACAATGATGGTGAGGAGGACACTGGTATGGGCTCAACTGTGTCCTTTCCAAACTCACATTTTCAAGTCCTAACCCCCAGTACCTCAGAATGTGACTGTATTTGGAAATAGCATCTTTATAGACATGTTTAAGTTAAAATAACTTCTTGCAAGGACACTACTTATATTTGATTAGGGAACCCCTAAGGGTTGAGTCCTAATCAAATATAAGTAGTGTCCTTGCAAGGAAAGGAGATTAGAACCAAGACACACACACACAGAGGAAAGACCATATGAAGACATAGGGAGGGAGAGGGTGGTCATCTACAAGAGCAGAATGGAGGACTTGGAAGAAACCAATTCTGCTGACACCTGGATCTTGGAATTCCAGTCTCTAAACCTGTGAGACAATAAATGTCTGTTGTTTAAGTCACTTGGTCTGTGGTATTTTGTTAAGGCAGAGCTAGCAAACTAATTCAGGGAGCTATGTCAAGTGGATCAAAGGGGAAAAGAGCCAGGAAACTGACAATTGCAATAAAAGATAAGGACAGACTAAACTCATGTAATGGGACAATCAACCCACCAAATTCTTCTAGTTCTTCTCTTGGGCCTCTGGTAGGACTGCACTTCATCTCTTTGGAGATATTGGTGGTTGAGTGACTTGCCAGTGAAATGTGAGAGAAGGTAACATGTTTTATATCTAGTCAGAAACTCTCCCTTTTCCTCCAGTATATTGATGGGCAGTGTCTCCAGTGGTGGCTGCTTTGTTAGCCTGGGTTAAAGAGTGGGGTAGTAGGAAACAGAGCTCCCAGAGAACCCATGATGAATATGTGGTATGGAAGAGAAATGAGCCTTTGTTGGGAAAGCCATTGAGAAATTGGGATTACTTGTTACCATGGAATAACCTGACCTATCGTAACTGATACACTCATATACTACTGTGTCCCCTCCACCTAGGTTTGGGAAGAAGCAGAAATCTCATGCCAATCAGGAATCTGGTTGAGCACTTAACGGCTGAACTCACATAGGAATTGACATTGTCTTCATGCTACTTGCAAACAGTATTTATCCATGTATTATATAATCCTGTCTATTTATTACACACCATGTGATGACAAGATTGTGATACACAGTGTTTGTCTGATATTTCAGTTATTTCCACAAGTGCTCAGGTGATGATGGAATAGTCCAAAGTAAGCCCAAACTAGCAGTGTTTCCTGTGTCTCATGATCAGGGAGCATGCATGCAGAAAGACACTTGAACAGGCAGCATAATAAAACTAATATGAATGGAATATAAAATAGAAATAATTATAAGAAAAAGATACATAGCCTACTAACCCTAAAGGTCAAATCAGTGAGTTTACTTGAAGGTAACACTTGGTTCTAAGCGTCCTGGCTTTCCCAGTGAGGAGGAGAATTAAAAGCATCCTGTAACTCTCTGAAGGAATAGGGCTTTTGACAGCACTGTGTGTGGAAACCAGAGCTGTTGCATTGATCTCTATGCAAATGATTAAGGTTTGTGCCCCAAGGAGAGGATTAACTGAGGGAGGAGGGCACAAGGTTATGCTCAATGCCTTCCCTTGTTTGTAGCACTTAGAACAAGGAAGAGTTCTACATTCAGATCAAACCGATCTTGATTCAAATATGGGCATCCTCACTAACTAGCTATGTGATCCTGGGCCAAATACTTAACCTCAGTAAGCTGTGGTTCCTTTGTCAGATAAGTGAGGACAATCATAGTATTGATATTACAAGGTAACTATGCAGGTAAATGAAATAATCTGTGCAAAATATCTGCATGGTACTGGGCTCAGTTCGAGTTGGCTTTTCCCCTCCTCTTCCTCCCTCCCTGCCTACATTTACCCTCCCTTTTTCCTTCCTCTCTCCTCCCCTCCCTCCTTTTTTTTTTTTTTTAACCTTTTTGACTGGAGAAAGAGACATGTCACTGAGAAAATAATTCTCAGAACAATGAACAGTGGGCCCCTCTTGCTTTGTGACTTGATCCTCCTTCAGAATCCCCCCTAGCTTTGCTTTTGAAGAGCCTCCATGTTTCTCTCATCCCCTGTAGCCATAACATGAGGAAGACTCTCTTCCCATGGCCTCTTTGATATGTTTGGTAATATATTATTTAAGATCACTTTGAGTGCATCAACATTCTGGGGTATGTCGATATTCTCTATTTTTAAAGAAAATAATTTATGAAAACTCCCAGTAATGGGCTGGCACAGAGTGGCTCCTCGCTCTGTAGAGCAAACATAGTATTCCCACCGCTTCACCTTACCTTCCATTACCTTTACCACGATGGCATTTTGCTGCCTTTTCAGGTGTACAGCATGCTGCATAAGGGCCAGGTTTAAAGTTTCCCTTCTAAGATGGAAGACAGCCCTAGAACCCTGTGCTACATACTAAAGGGGGAAGCATTAACAGAGCAGTTATATTAATTTATACAAATGATTACTGGTTTATTTTTTAAAAGCATATTCCTGGAAGCACAGATATGCAATGATTCTATATACTTCTCTCAAATTTAGAATAGAGTGTTAAATGACATTAAACAAATTTGCTATTCACCTTCAAGTGCTAATAAAGGAGCAAATCAGAGACATGCACCTAGTACATTATTCATGGCAAGCTAACAGCCGCTGCTCCAGCAGCCTGGTAAATCAGAGACCGATGGACATACGTGGTTCCCATGGGGTTGGCTCCGGCTATTTCATTTCCAAAGATATGGGGTCTGATAAGAGAGATGGGCTAACAGGATGAATTCAGATGCGCATGACATTTTTGATTTATTCTTTGAATTGTAAAGGTCCTTCGGTCATCAGTTTCTAATCTGGCCAGAGGCATTGGAGAAGAGGAAATAGAAAGAATAACCTTTAGGAAACTGGAATATGCAAAAGAGAATCTTCTGTGAAAAACTAAAGAGCTATGGGAAATATGTTGGAACATTATTTAATGAGGATCATTCCAAATAGTGTCTTGTTTTTATTTTGTATCAAATTAATTTGCCTTAAACATCCCTGGGTCCTGAGAATTGTAAATGGCGTCTCATGCTATTGAAATTTGATTTTCATCAAAACTGGATTTTAGAGATCCCCTGGGGTGACAAACTGTTAAAAATACTTTTCTTTTTCCCTTTTCCCTGATGGCTGTAGAAGTGAATTCCCACCCATGGATCAGTGGCCATGCCTTTGTATCTGGTCATGGAGCATGTTAACTCAAATAACACAGATTCTAAAATGAAAAACGTGGTGTGAGTTTATTTAATCCATTCTCCCTCACATTCTTAATACAAACTGCATGTTCATTATCCATGTATTTGTGGAACGTTGTAAAATGAGTGCCTATCTCTCATGTGCCAGGCAGTATTCTAGGCACTTGGGATACATTAGTAAATCAAATAGACAGAGATCTGGTTCTCACAGACTATCTACAGGAGGAGGCAGAAAACAGCTGCAAAATAATGAATTATATGGAATGGTAAAAGGTGTAAATACTATATAAAAGTGAAAATCAGAACAGGAAAAAGAGGTCAGGACTGCCAAGTAAAGAATTTTAAATTTTAAATACTACAGCAGGATAAGCCTCACTGTGAAGATGACCTTTGATCAAGTGCTTGAAAGAGTTTAGGGCATTCGTCATGTGATTATTGAGGGGAAGGGTGTTCCAAGCAGAGAGAATAGGTAGTGCAAAAGCCCCAAGGTAGCTGAGCACTTATCATGTTTTAGAAACAGCGAGAAAGCTAGTGTCCTTGGAAAAGAGTGGGCAGGTGGCAACAAATAGGAGATGCATTAGGAAAGATGAGTGGCCTGAATGGTCAGGGGCTGGAAGATCATGTAGGTTTGTCCATGAAGGATACTGAAAAGACTTGCTTTTACTCCATGTGAAATGGCAAGTTACTGGAGGAGTTTAAGCAGAAGGATTTCACAAAAATCATAACTTTTTCTGCTCTTGGATTGATGTCACTTTGCAATGCTTAGTTATGTCAACAAATTTATCAGAGTTCAACCACAAACTAGATAAAAATGTGCTAATAGTGTCAGAGGAATACCATTTTCCCCTAAGTAGCAGGTTTTCCCAATACTACTGGGTGGATATTCATTCATTCACTGTGCAACGAGCACATAACATGGAGTCATTTCCTCTATTTTGCACATTACAGTTGGCTTAGGAATTTTGTGTGAATGTTATTCAACGTAAGCCTAAAACAAACCAATAAAAACTATATTAAATCCTGCCTTTATTTCACTCCCTCAACCCAAACTCTGGTCTTCTTTAATTGCACAAAGTAATTTTATTGTGAAGTATTAATTTTATGAGATGTGAGTACATAATAGCAAAAAACATAAGTTTTGTAGTCAAATAAATTTGGCAAACTTTGGTTTCTTAGGCTGTGGATTATCTTCTGATTTACAACTTTGGCTACATTTCCTAAGTTTTCTATGTAGTGATTTTGTTCTTGTGATTTATATACATTCTTTCATAGCAAATCTTTATTCTTTAAGAAAATATTGATGTTCAACTGCTTTTTTATTTTTTTGACGGAGTTTCTCTCTCTGTTGCCGAGGCTGGAGTGCAGTGGCGTGATCTGGACTCACTGCAACTTCCGCCTCCCGGGTTCAAGTGATTCTCCTGCCTCAGCCTCCTGAGTAGCTGGGATTACAGGCACCCACCACCATGCCTGGCTTATTTTTTGTTTGTTTGTTTGTTTTCATAGGTTATTGGGGAACAGGTGGTGTTTGGTTACATGAGTAAGTTCTTCAGTGGTGATTTGTGAGATTTTGGTGCACCCATCACCTGAGCAGTATACGCTGCACATAATTTGTAGTCTTCATCCCTCACCCTCTTCCCACTTTTTCCCCCTGAATCCCCAAAGTCCATTGTGTCATTCCTAAGCCTTAATTTTTGTATTTTTAGTAGAGATGGGGTTTCACCATGTTGGCCAGGCTGTTCTTGAACTCCTGACCTCCTGTGATCCATCCGCCTTGGCCTCCCAAAGTGCTGGGATTCAAGGCATGAGCCACCGAGCTTGGCTCTGCCTGGGGGTTTTGTTTCCAATTTCATTATTAATTTCTAGCTTTATTTTAACTTATTAGAAATGCAGTTTTTGTTATTTCAAATTTTTAGGGTTTGTCTATTTTAATGAAATAATATATCCATCTTTGTGAATATTCTATTTCTAATAACTTTTTAAAAGAGGCTACATTGAGAATTCCACATCATTTCCAATCAACTCATTTTTATTATCATCGTAACTGGTAAATGAAGTAAGAGAATCAAGCACTTATCCAGTTTCTAAAAAATATGTGAAAAATATGAATGTCAGAGTTTGGGTTGACAGATAAAATTCAGAATACCTAGATAAGCAACTAACAAATTTTTAGTTTAAGTATGTCCCAAATATTGTACTTACACTAAAAAATTATTTGTTGTTTGTCTGAAACTTAGATTTAACAATTAGGCATCCTGTTAGTTTGACAAGTGTGGCAACTCTATTCAGGGTAATGAAGTAGGATTGATGAAGGAGCATTTTCTTTCATTTTTTTTTTTTTTTTTTTTTTTTTGAGACAGAGTCTTGCTCTGTTGCCCAGGCTGGAGTGCAGTGGTGTGATCTCGGCTCACTGCAACTTCTGCCTCCCAGGTTCAAGCAATTCTCCTGCCTCAGCCTCCTGAGTAGCTGGGATTACAGGCGCCCGCCACCACGCCCAGCTAATTTTTTTGTATTTTTAGTAGAGACGGGGTTTCACTGTGTTGGTCAGGCTGGTCTCGAACCCCTCACCTTGTGATTCACCCGCGTCGGCCTCCCAAAGTGCTGGGATTATAGGCGTGGCCCACTGTGCCCGGCCCAGATGAAGGAGCATTTTATCCTTATAGAAATGTTACAGTGAAAGAAGGAGGAAACAATGTTACTATAAAAATACCACTCTTTCGTGAATTTTAATGAATGAATTAATCTAGGCAAAGAATATCAGTGGGTGTTGACATCACTAGGATAAACCAATCATTTTGTATGCCCTTGATTCCAGTAGACAGATGATGACCTTGCCAAACACTAAGAGCCTTGTACTTTCACCTTGAAAAGTACATTACTGTGATAAATCCTAGGGCTTACTTGGTATGGAGAATCCAGTAAGAGACACTAGCATCAAGTTGAGCCCAAGAGAACTACATCCTTAAGGGAAGGATAAATAAGGGAAAAAAAAAAAAAAAAAAAAAAAAAAAAAGAAAAACCTGATACATAGAAGGAGACATCCAAGAGATTTGACCATCTTGAACTTGTTGACAGAAGAGAGAAAAAAATTCTTCCACTACACACATGGTGAAAAAATATGTGATCAGCAAGTCAATCATTAAATGCTTTTTGAAGGAAAGCAAATTCAAAATGTGTTTCAAGGTGTTCCCATAGACAAAGTTCCAAGAGAAATGAGGAGCTCACAAGAAATATCAGAAAACACACAAGTAAATAAGCCACCATCAGGCAAAGCCAGCAGAAACAGCACTCTACAGAATTAGTTAATAGAATTATCAGAAGCGCAAAATAAAATAATGATGTTTAATGTTTAAATAAATGAAAACATGAAAAAGGAACAAAGGTCTATAAAAACAAAATAAGTTTTAGAAATAATAAGATAGAACCTCCAGTATGACAATACAAATAAAATTTCAAAAAACAAAATTGATAAATTACAGAGCAGATTTAACACAACTGAAGAGCGAGTTAGTAAACTGGAAGATAATTTCAGTCTTGTCCAGAATGCCGTCAAAGAAATGTAGAGATTAAATACATTAAATAGGTATAAACATATATAAAGGACTATATGAAAAGATATACAGCATTTCTAATAAGAGCTACAGAAGGAATCAAGAAAAGGAATGGGAGAAAAATCAATATTCAAAAAGATAATGACTAAATATTTCTCAAAATTGTTCAAAGAAAACAAACTTCAAATTTAGGTAGCCCAATGAAATCTGAGTAGAATAAATGGAGAGGCAATCTTGACCTAAATGTATCATAGTAAAACCACAAAATGCAAAAGTTAAAGAGACTCAACTATCTGTCATTTATAAAAGATATAATTCAAATATAAAAAAGGTTGTAATTAAAAGCATTAAAATGACAAATAGTGCAAATACTAATAAGAATACTGATGATAATGACCAGTATTTTCATAATGCTAAAGGGATAAATCCAAGAGGATATAAAAATCTAATAGCATATAGCTAATATCATTGTTTCAAATTACATAAAGAAAAAGTTGACAAAGATTTGATGAGGGTAGCCTCCATGGTCATACCTGGGGCTGTTCTGCAGGTAGGCTGAGTAAGCGCCCTTGACTTTAGCAAATGCACTGAGTCTGAAAGTACAGAGACATAGCTGACACTGGAGATGGGGTGTTGTCATTGTGTGCAAACCTGTTCAGTACAGGTAGAGCTCAAATCAGGAGTGGGCTAAGGAGATGTGGAATAGGGCAAAAAGGTATTTGCTTGACTTACTAAAGAAAATACTGATAGATCGTCAATCAGAAGGAAAATAATACCATATGGAAACTTGGAGACGAAAAAAGAATAAAGAGCAAAAGAAAGAATAAATATACAATTATATCTTAATGAAATATTGATTTTATAAATCAAAGATAATATAATGTCTTGTTAGGGCTACAGTATATACAAACAAAAATGTAATATACTACACATATTGGGATAAGAAAAATGGGGTTCAAGTTTCTGGAATTATTAGGATGAAATTAAAATACTAATTTATACTAGACTATAATTAACCAAGAGTATTTGTTGGAATCTCCAGGTAGCTCTTTAAATAGTAGTAAAATAATGTTAAATGAGTTTAAATTAAAGTAGTAGAATAATAAAAACCACTCAATCCAGAAGAGACAGAAAAATGGGAGAAAGTAGTAATATAGAACAAGTAAGACAAATAATAAGAATAAAGTGGTAAATTTAAAATCAAGTGTATCAGTACTTTCCTTAAATGAAAATAGATGCAATATTTCAATTAGAATGCAATATTTTAGGTAGATTAAAACATGATTATATGATTATTATAGGAGATACATTAAAATTAAGAATTCAGGATGTAAAGAAAAATTTTATGCAAAGCTTAATCATAAGAAAGCTGGTATTAACAATGTTAATATAATACAATATAGGTTTTAAGGTGAATATTTTTAAAGATCAAGTGATATTTCTTAATAATAAAATCTTCAGTTTACCAGGGAGACCTAAATACTCTAAATTTGTATGTCTTAATGGCAAAGGTTCAAAATGCTTTAAGCATAACTAAGATGATAAAAAATGATTTGTAATCATGTTAAGAGATTTTTAACACAGTTCTCTCAGTAATTAACAGAAAAAACACACAAAAAATTATGAAGCATGAATATTTGGATAACATTATCAAATGGAATCTAATTTATACTCATAAAATACTGCAACCAATGAACTGCAAAATACATAGTCTTTTCAAGAACAGAGACAATGCTCACCTATTAAAAAATTATTTTGAGCCACAAAACAAGTCTCAACAATGGAGAATTGAAATCTTTTAGAATATTTTATCTTACCACAGTGAAAATAAGCTAAAAATCAACAACAAAAAGAAAATAACGTTTTTGGATTAAAAAATACACTTGAAATACCTATGGACCAAAGTGGAAATTAGAAAATATTTTGAATGGAATACTATAAAAATGATAGGATGCAGCCAAATGTTCATAGAGAGGGAAATATATAGCCTTTGCTGAAAATATTTTTTAAAAGTCTAAAAATTAATTTATCCAATCCTCTATCTCAAGATTGTAGAAAAAGATCTGCAAATTTAATTTTTTAAAATGTAGAAGCATGAAGATCACAAGACAAAATAATAAAATAGAAAACTAACATACATTAAAGAGAATCAACAAAGTCAAACATTGGTGCATTAAGAAGACTAAGATGATAACTCTGTGACAAGAATGATCAAGAAACAATAGATAAGGCGCTAACAGCCAATGTCAACAATAAAAAGGGAGTATTTCTATTACAGACGTTGCAGACATTTAAAGTTCATTAGAAGAAAAACTCTATTAGATGACATAATTAACTATATTTTAATATATTTGAACATTTTGATTAAATGAGTAAACTTTTTATTTAACTTATTTATTTTTCTTTTTTTGAGAAAAGGTCTCGCTGTGTTGTCTAGGCTGGTCTTGACCTCCTGGGCTCAAGTGATCCTCCTGCTTCAGCCTCCCAAAGTGCTGGGATTACAGGTGTGAGCCACTGCACCCAGCCTAAATGAATAAACTTATAAAGGGAACATCTGCATTGTCTAATACCCATGGAGAAACTGAATCAGTAATTTCAAATTCTCCCACTGAGAAAATTACAAACAAGAGAGATTCACTGGAATATGAATCAAACATTTATTTGGGAAATGGCACCAATATCATAGAAAATATTCCAGAAAATAAGAAAAGGGGAAATATCTCCTACCCCATTTAATAAGACCAACTTAAGCCTGATACCAAATCCTAACAAGAATACCATAGTAAAATAAATATTAAAAAAATTTTATATTGTTATTTTTATGTAGTTATGAATATTATTTATGCATAATTCTATATAGTTCAGTTTCTCTCACCAGTGCACAAAAATTCTTAAAATATTAACAAAATGAATTCAGTAATATATAAAATAATATTACATGAAAACCAAGTTTAGATAATTCTAGGAATGCAAGATTGCTTTAGTATTTGAAATCAATATACTTCACATTAACAAAAAAAGGCAAATATTCTATAATCATCTTGATATAGATAAATTCATTTGATAACATTCAATGTATAATTTATAATATATACTCTGATGAAGTAATAATAGAAAGGAACTTATTTAATCTGTTAGAAGTTGTCTACAAAAAACTAAGAATCATCATTGTACATAATGTTGAAATGTTGAAAGATTTCCCCTGAGACTGAGAAAGAGACAGGATGGCTCTTTTAGACATTTCAATTCATCATTGGACTCTAGGACCTAGTCAGCTCAATAATAGAACACAAAACAAAAGTTATAAAGCTTGAAAATAAAAATTAAAACTGTTATTCACAGATGAGATGTATAGACAATCCAAAATAATCTAAATATAAAAAGAATTACTAAGGGGATTTTTCAAGGTTGCTAGATCCAGGTTTGACATACAAGAACCAATTCTGTTTTGAAGTCATCAACAACAAATTAGAAATAAAATGTACTATTTCCATTTAGGGTATAATGCATAGGAACATGAAAAATTTCAAATACGTATAAACAATCTGTCAAACATGCATAACTTTATATAGAAGATATAAAACATCATTAAGATAAAGAAAAATAAATGGAAGAACATGCTATATTAATGAAACTAAAGACTCAGTATTGTAAAGATATTATTTCTCCCTAACCCAGTCTAAAGATTTAATATAAACTGTATTGAAATCCCAACAGACTGATTTTTTTCCTACGAAACTTGGCAAGTTGACTTTAAAAGTTATATAAAACTGAAAAATGCCAAGAATAGCAAAGATTCAGAACAAAGTCTGAAGACTTACTTTGCTGAACATCAGAAATCATTAGAAGCTATAGTAATTAAGACAATACATTATAACTGTAAGGATAGACAAAAAGAACAACCAAACAGAATAGATTGGATTTTAGATGATAATAGATAATTGTTGTTAATTTTCTCAAGTGTCTTTGTGGGTGTTAGTGCTATCTTCCAGTTATTTCTGACTCTTCTTGGGCACACGGTGGGTAATATTTTACTTTCCTGTCTATTAGATGTGGCCCGTATGACTTGCTTTGATCCCTGAAGTGAAAACGTAAGTGATACATATTTCCAGAGCCATGCTTTAAGAATCAAGACCTGATTTGTCAATCCTGATGAAGGAATAACTAGTACTTAGAAATGAGACACTACCATCACGGAAATATAAAATTTGAGGTATTGGCACAGTGACTATTTGGCTGTTCACAAAAAACAAAAACAAAAACAAAACCCAACAACAACTGTATTTGAAGCCTGAAAGATGATGAGCCAGCAATGGTGAAAGTTTGCTAAAATTGTTGTCCTTGATAACTTGAAGACAAATCACATAACAGAATTGTAGCTGTAGCAGAAGAGGTTGGGTGCTGTTGACTGCTTTAGAGTTACTATAAGAAGAGATGAGCTTAGAAAAAAGTGGCCAGTTTACAAGCAAGAATAAAATGGAACAGAGACATTTCAGAGCTTTATAGGGCAGTAAGAAGTGAATTTTTAAGCTTCATATGGTAAAAGATAAGACATAGAGTCAAAAGTGGCCAATTAAAACTCAACCTTTTAACAAGAGACAAATCAGTGACTGAGGTTTAATAAGAGTAAAAATTCAATGAAGAGGTGGTGTGCACTTAACCTTATATCTAGACAAAATGTCTCAGATAGTAAATGTGTGACTTTCTCATTAAAGTCCTGTAAATTTGTGGTACTTTGCATTAGATGAGGGCAAGGACTGGTGATGAAAAAAAAATAATGAACATTAAAATATGTATAAAGAACTATGGGCGTGAATATTGTCACATGGAATTGACTAGAGTCAGAGTCAGTAGATTCAACACTATTATTTTTATAAGTGAATTACACTCTTATGATGGTGAAATAAGATGTTGGATTATTTGATATCAAAAACAAGCCTTGAATGCCTAGATCCTTTGATTAGAAAGCTGACTGAGGAAGATGCTTAACCCCTGGGAGGGCTGAGTTTCCAGTGCCTACTTAGGATGTTGTTATGGAAGATAATAGAAAAGGGAAAATTTCTCTGAGAGAAGAGCCAGAGACCAAGAAAAGCAAGAGACCGGAGAGTCCCTCCCAGAGAGAAGAACGGGCAAATGCTAGGAACAGCCACAACCCCTCACCAAGGCTCGACATAACAGGTGCTCAATCTGACAGCAGAATTAGCTCTGCTGTGTGTCTCTCACTCTTCCCTTTCTGAATAGGGTTGCTTATTGTGGTCATCCTGTCCTTAGCCTTTTGAGCCATGAGAATGTGTATTATATATGGCAAATTCTTAGGAACATGAGCATTTGGATCAGATAAATGTGGATTCGAAATTGGGCTCATCCACTTATCTGTGTCATTTTGCACAAAGTAATTAAATTATCTGAAATCTGGTTTTCTCATCTGTACAATGTAACTTAAAAAATAACCTGTTTCACGGAAGCAAATGAATATTGTACATAAAATCTTAAGCCCAGAGTCTGACATATAATCAGTGTCCCAAAAAAAGAGCAGGAGCTGCTGTTTTAATTCTTAAATGATGCTATTCCCAGTTATATTTTCTTCTAGAAATGTATTATCCATCTTGCTTATTTTTAAATCCAGCAAAGTGATAGAGCTAAGCCCTCAGCTTATATTTTGGACCAACAACCAGTCTCTTTAGATGAGGTTGGGTCAAGCCATAATGCATTCTAAGAAACACTAGAATTCACATTCTGCAGAAAGGATCTATCAGAATTATGTTTCGTTTTGTTTTGTTTTCCAAATGCTGGCATCATTCCTCATACTCTGCTCCACTTGTGTATCTGTCTTAGTAAAGAGTTGAAAACAGTTTTTAAGATGTCATGCTTTGCTGTTTTTGTAAGTACAAGTAAATGTGCATAAAGTTGCCTGTGACATTAATCATTTATTTAATCCCAATATTGGTACTTTTTTTTTTTTTCATGTTTCCCTGGGCTGCAAGCAGATAACCTAACCTAGCATAACATGCTGGCTAAGTGGGATGAAGAATAAGAGATTTAGAAAGCTGACTGCCTGGCCGGGCACGGCGGCTCACGCCTGTAATCCCAGCACTTTGGGAGACCAAGGCGGCGGATCACGAGGTCAGGAGTTAGAGATCATCCTGGCTAATGCGGTGAAACCCCGTCTTTACTAAAAATGCAAAAAAATTAGCTGGGCGTGGTGGCGGGCGCCTGTAGTCCCAGCTACTCAGGAGGCTGAGGCAGGAGAATGGCGTGAACCCGGGAGGTGGAGCTTGCAGCGAGCCGAGTTCGCGCCACTGCACTCCAGCCTAGGTGACAGAGCGAGACTCCGTCTCAAAAAAAAAAAAAAAAAAAAAGGAAAAAAAGAAAAAAAAAAAAGCTGACTGCAGGTGCTCTTCATTTACTGGCTTGAGGAAAATCCTGTGTCGGGGGAAGGGGCGTAAGTCAGTAAGGGTTCAGGAAAGGGCTAATGCTGGCCAAGGAAATGAAACATCTGATAGGAGTTTGGGCCCAAACCTGGGAAGCCATTGCCACCTCCTGATGATTTTGAAGTGAGATGAAAGAAATGGAAATGTGCAAGTCAAAATCCAGTGTATCATAAGCCTTAGGTTTTTGTACAATTTGCAGTACTTCCTTTCATTTTCCTCTACTGTGGTGGAAAAGGTGAGAAAAATGAAGAAGCTAATTACATACGTTAAAAAGTTAAGAACTGAGAAAAGCTAGTAGCAGGCTTCTGTCTTGAATCTTGTCGGTTTCTTCTGCTCTCCAAATTGGATGTGGTTACAAAGAAGTGGTTTGTCTTCAAGTTAGAACGTTCTACAGGTGAAAGGAGACTTATATAATTAGTATGCTCTCTGCAATAGCTAACTCAGAAAGAAAAAAAGTGGTTTTAAAATTACACCTTTGAGGCCCTGGCTTGGGTTTTTCATAATTGGATACAAATACGGGACCCTGGAAGGGAATTACTGAGAGATTTATCACAGGATTATCTAATCATAGATTTTAAATGGCAGACTTCTGTGAGTGCCAAGAAACCACAGAATTTTAAAGCATAGTTGTAGTTACAGAAGAATAAGCTACCACCTGAATGTCTATATCTGGTTATCAGAAGGCTAGGTTTGTTTATTTAGTCATTGATCCATCCAGTCTTTTATTAGGACATCACACAGCACCTGCTGTGTGTTAGGCAGCGTTGTGGGTTGACAGTTAAAGAACACTTGGTCCTTGAGAATGTGATCTCATTTAGAAATAGGGTCTTTGAAAATGTAATTGAGATGTAAGGTAAGGTGAGGTTGTACTGGTATAGGGTCGGCCCTTAATGCAATATAACTGGTGACCTGATAAGAAAAGGAGAAGCACTCTTGGACCAGACAACCAGAGAGGAAAACGCCATATGAAGATGCAGGCACAAAGAGGGAAGAACACTTGTGAAAACAGAGGCAGAGGTTGGAGTTATGCAGCTGGAAGTTAAGAAATGCCAAGGATTGGCTAGGCGTGGTGGCTCATGACTGTAATCCCAGCAATTTGGGAGGCAGAAGTGGGTGGATCACCTGAGGCCAGGAGTTTGAGGCCAGCCTGACGAACACAGTGAAATCCTGTCTCTACTAAAAATACAAAAATTAGACGGGTGTGGTGGTGCATGCCTGTAATCCCAGCTATTCAGGAGGCTGAGGCAGGAGAATCACTTTAACCTGGGAGGCAGTGAGCCAAGATCATGCCATTGCACTCCAGCCTGGCAACAGAGTGCGACTCTGTCGCAAAAAAAAAAAAAAAAAGAAAGAAAAGAAAAAAAGGCTGGGCACGGTGGCTCACACCTGTAATCCCAGCACTTTGGGAGGCCAAGGCGGGTGGATCATGAGGTCAGGAGATTGAGACCATCCTGGCTAACACCAGGATGTAGTGAAACCCCATCTGTACTAAAAAATCCAAAAAAAAAAAAAAAAATGAGCTGGGCATGGTGGTGGGCACCTGTAGTCCCAGCTACTAGGGAGGCTGAGGCAGGAGAATGGCATGAACCCAGGAGGCGGAGCTTGCAGTGAGCCGAGATCGCACCACTGCATTCCAGCCTGGGTGACTGAGTGAGCCTCCGTGTCAAAAAAAAAAAAAAAAAAGAAACACTAAAATAAGGGTTTTATGGAGATATTAACTTGGTGTTAGGGATCCCCAAAAGAGGGGCATATGAAAGCTTTTCAGGAGAGATGCTTTTTGAGTGCACTTCAAAGGATGGTTAAAAATTTGCCAGACAGATGACAGGATATTATGTAGTTGCTTCAGAAGTGAAAATTCTGTGCCGGAGAGAGATGATGGACAAGAGAAAGCAATTAGAAAATAGTCCCTGCTTTGCATGTGATAGCCTTGAGTAGCAATTAAAGTGAGTGTTTTCTCATCTTTGACAAAGACATTAGCAAAGATGATGATGAAGATGATGATGATGAAGATGATGATGATGAAGATGATGATGATGAAGATGATGATGAAGAAGATGACGATGATGAAGATGATGATGATGAAGATATCTTTTGCCATTTTACTCAAGCAACTACTCTTAAATTGGACATTTTCTTCTTTAATTCTCTCAGCAAGTCTACATAGGAACTATTACCATCTGCATTATACAAATGAGAAAACCAACTCTCAAAGAGTTTAAATAACTCTCCTAAAGGCTCCACAACTAGTAAGTAGAAGCAATTTATGATACACCCTTCACCTCTATGGTGTATGTCTTTTTAAAATCATAAGCTAAAAAAAAAAAAAAATCACAGTCCCCCGAGTTTCTGCTCTTCTAGAATTGATGGTAGATTTCACTTTGCACGTGAATCATCTCAGCCTTTGAAATGAAGTTCTGCTGTGGGGGCCTCTCCACAGTCACTTCTAGGACTGCATTTATTCATTTATATTTATTCCTTCAACACATGTGCCAGGCACTATGCTAGGTGCTGTGTGCCAGATGACACTGTATATCCTGTTTCCTTTGTGACAATAGGCATTTGACAGATTTCTGTTTTCTCCTGTGGGGCAGACCAGCACTGTCTTTGGATTCTGCTTTCTAAAATGCACTGGATGTCCATCAGATTCAACCAGATGGGCTTCTCCACCTAAAAGTTATCAGACAGCTGCATGAAATAAAGCACGCTCATTGATCTGTGAATATGCTGGACGTTTCTTTTGTTTTCTAGTTTGCTTAGCACTTAAGTGGATGTTGGTAACTTACATATGTCTTGGGGATTCAGATACCTTCCTGAGAATGTCTAGTCATACATAAGTTTGTGAAGTGTTTAACAACAACAACATCAACATCCCTTTAGCTCTTCCAGATTTCAAAAGGTTAAAATGTAATTGACACACAGTCCCAGCCAAGCAGAGGCTCAGGAGACACGATGATAAAATGTAGCGTGGACTGTGTGTGAGATCCTGGGGAAGAAAAGAACCTTAAGTAAAAAATCAAGGAAATCTGGAAAAAGTATGGACTTTAGATCATTATAATATATACATATTGTTTCATTTATTGTGACAAATGTACCACCCTAATGTAAAATATAAAAGGACTCTGCAAAGGGCTCAGAGATGGGTCCTGTGAAATGGTAGAGGGAGAGTATGGGGGAAAGTGCAGCGTCGCTGGATGCTGGCCAAATGTAACCTTGCAGATGAGAAATGGAGTTTGCATTTAGTAGATCTTCTCGGCAACCCCACCCACTTGTCTCTGGCTCTCCTGCATCACCCTTGAAGCTTAAAGTCCAACAATCATTTGCAATTTGTGCTCACTTAGGTTTGGACACTGGGGTGAGAGTGTGATTGGATATCAGATGGATAATAAGGGAAGCTGGGTGTAGGCTATGTGAGAACTCTGTATCCTCTTTGTAATTTTTCTATAAATATAAAACTATTCTAAAATTAAGAAAAAAACATAATTGAAATAATAGCTATTTACATTTTTCTCTGGGTGATTCACTCTCTGTCCCTTAATTTGAATTCTTGACTTTTTCAGGCATTTTTCTGTGATTTAGGAAGAGCTACATGTGCTGGCTTTGGGCAGTTTGGGCTGAAAAGCTGAATTCTTGTCCTGTGGTATCTCTGTCAAATGTGAGAAATTAATAGATAGGAACATATGAGGAAGAACCCTGCCCAGGACTCTCCCAAGGAAAGGTGAAAAGTATGTAAGATTCCTGCCAAGAAGCCTTGAGGAAAATTCCTCCCTGAACTGAAATTTATTGACCAAGGAAACTCAATCTCAATCTCAATCCACTTTAAGATTTTAAGATAATCTTAAAAGCAATATTGCACAGTGTGTATATCACGGTGTTCCCTAAAAGTACTTTCAGAGTGAAATTGTCAGAGGGGAAACTTTTAACTATTGCTTTTTCAAGTGAAAATTATTCTTATTTTTTCCATTGGATAACAATAAGTCCTCATTTTAGAAAACTTAAAATTGACAGCATTTGAAAAAGAATAATTAGTGCTTTTGCTAACCCAGAGACAAAACTGCTAACGTTGTGGGGCATTCCTTCCAGTTTGAAAAAGTCTTGCTTTATAGAATTCTTGGTTCATTTATTGAAAAATATAAATTCTGAAAGCATTTTCTAAAACAAGTCATCTTATCTCCAGGGATTCTGTTTTTCTTCAAATTTGTTTTTTTAACCAAACTTGAGAAAGTCTGGGATTTTTGGTAAGCGTGAAAATGTCTTTAGTTCTAGCCCGCTAGCAGTGTGTGGAACCCAGCACAGTCTCTGTGTTCCCTCACCTCCTTTTCTGCCCCTAGCTGACTGTGCTCTGTAGAGTCCTCATGGAGGAGCAAAAGACTCTGGCAAGGGCTCAGAGATGGGTCCTGTGAAATGTTAGAGGGAGAGTGTGGGGGAAAGTGCAGCGTCGCTGGATGCTGGCCAAATGTAACCTCGCAGATGAGAAATGGAATTTGCATTTAGTAGATCTTCTCGGCAGCCCCACCCACCCACATCTCGGGCTCTCCTTCATCTCCCTTTGAAGCTTAAAGTCCAACAATCATTTGCAATTTGTGCTCACTTAGGTTTTGCACACTGGGATGAGAGTGAGATTGGATATCAGATGACAAGATGATGGAGGAGGCAGCATGAAACCCCCGGAAAACAGCAAGGGCTTTTCCACAGCTGCATCTGAATCCTTCGTATCTGTGCATTGTTGCATAAATTATGTAACTTTGCTATACTTCAAGTTTTAATTTGTAATACAGAGATTAAAATATCCATCTCATGGAACTGTTGTATGTGTAAAGTTGAGATACTATGTGGAGGACCTGGCATATTCATTGGCACATACTTGCTGCATAATAAATGCCAGTTCTATGATATTCACTTTGCTTATCTTACCTGTATTTCCCTTGGTTTTGGTCCAAACTTCACTCACCTGCTCAGCTTTCCTGATATCTTTTGTTGAAGTTATAAAAATAAGGAAGCAAATTCTACTTTAAGTACCATTTGAGAGGACATTTGTTGGTGTTTGGTTTTTGGTTTTTTGATTTTTGGTCTTTGGTTATTTTATTTTCAGCCTGTTCAGAGCTTTAATGTTTTAATTATTTTCTGTTGTAAAGATTGAAAATAACTCCCCAAGGGTTCAGCTGTTATAAGTCCCAAGCTGGGCAGTTTAGTGGAGAAAAGTCAATCTGTTTTGCAATTTGACCTTGTGTAGATACAGTAAATCATCTGATTTATTGGCTTTTTCTTTCATAAGCTGCACATCTTGATGCAGTGTTATGTTACTTTGTTTTCACCCTGTTCACCAGAAAAAAGAAAAAGAAAAAGAAAGTCAACATGGAATGAAAAAGAGGGAACTGCTATTTTCTAAAAGTAAGGACAGTATCCCTGAATTTAAAACAGCTCTCAGGTGCAGTTGCTCATGGCTGGCTGTTGTTCTTGCCCAAAGTTCCATAGTCATTCATGCCGGTCATGCTATCAAGCCTGAACCTAGCTTTCACAGTGAAAGATAGCCTGTGCCCTTGGGCCTCTCCCGAGTCTGCTTGAAGTGTGACCTACATCACATTAAAAGCCAGTTTGTGCCCAGGATTACATCATCCCACAAGAGGTCTGCAGGCTAAGGGCAAGAAGCCATGAAACTTTTCTTTGAAGCAATGGGCTTTACCACCTCATAGTGTTTACATTTTTAATAGGTGATGAGAGAATTTGCAATAGTCTGTGTACATCTTGACCCAAAGATGGAATGATTTGAAGAGACCCTGGCCTTATATGAATAGTTGCTGTTCATGCCCCTGTACCTATTCATCACTGGAGAAGTCTGAGCTCATGTCTACTTTTTAATACACAAAGAGTCCATAAATTCAACAACGGTCCAACCATTCTTCTAGATCATTAAATTATATAGTGAGATTTTATCATACAAGTCTTGGCCTTCGAAATTCATCATTTTGAAGAAAGATTATGGTTATATGTAGCTGTAAAATTATTCCCATACAAATATTCTACTTGGAAAGAAATGCAATATTCGCTCTAACAGAAAACAGTGACAAACAGAATTAAATTTCTATTGTTTGACATGTGACAATGATCTTATCTTTCATTGTGAGAATAAAGGTAAAGACTTTCTATTAATTAAAGGTTAGCAAGTATATTGCAGAAGCTTGAAGCTGAATTGCTAAATGGCTGATAAAATTATTAGGGAACCGCAAAAGGTATCTTATTTTTGCCTGATGCCGAGGTGCTGCAAAAGCTTTTGCACAGCAAAGGAAAAGTCACAGTTTTTAAAAGCACCGTAAAGGTGGACATAAATATGGAATGAAATCCTTGCATTGTTTTAGTTTTACTCCAGCAATTTATTGTCAGCTTGTCCTTTAAATGTGCTGCAAGATTTCACAGTCATAAAAATCCTGAGTTCCAGAACAGACTGGAGTGGTCATACAGGTTGGCTTCACGGGTCTAGACAAGACTGGCCTGAAACTGTCTCAACACCATAAGAACTCAAGGATAGAGAATCAACGTTGTCCCCTGGTATACTCCACTACTAGCTAGAGAATTTTTAAAGAGTGAGTCTCATCCCACAGCATAAAACCATTTTATGTATTTTAATTGTTCATTGTGGAGATGGAGCATGGCTTACACTGGATTAATCAAGTGACCTCTAATATGCTGAGTGTTCTGCTGTCTGTGGGTATTAACAGATTCAACTGGACCAGAAAAAAATAAGGGTTATACCTGGTTGGCTAAAAATATTTGGAGCTCAAATTGCTTTGCATGGCATGGCATTCAAGATTCTTCGGAACCTGGCTCCAATTTACAATGCTTCAGCCACATAAATCGTTCCCCATTCTCTGATGATGTTATGTACTTTTTCATCTCTGAATCATTATTTTATGTGCCCTGCTCTCTATGCCCTCCCCCCCCCATTAGCTGATGAATTCCTCTTCATTTGTCAAACTTCAAGTCACAAGTCACCTTGCCTTAGCAGCCTTCTTCAATTTTGCCATCCACTCCCCTGGCCTGGGAGAAGATATGACTCCCTTTATCTTCCAATGCACATTACCCAGTATGTACTCTCATCTCTGTACTCTTGAAGTACTTTGTTTAGAAGATCGACTCCTTGAGTACAAGGTCCTTCTCTGTTTTCATCACTGCTCCAATTTAAAGGCCAAGCAAAACACCTAACAACACATAACAGGCACTCAGTAAATGCTAGGCACATCATTCACATGGATATTATTGTACCTATGTACAATATCTAGCTTATCTATTTCTAATATTGTGAACAATGGAGGCAGTTACCATTTTCTGTTCATCTTTTTATTTCTGCAATGTCTATCATCTCATTGATGAACGAAAAGAATAAATTTACTTGTGAGGCACCATGTACGCATGTTCTTTAAGAAACTTTTGGAAATAAAAAAGTAATCCCAGCGTTGCGAAGGTTTTGAATAATGGAGAGCTGTCTGATGGATACAGAGTCTCATCTTGGGGATGCATTGCAAGGACTGACATTTCCTGAGTGTGTCTCTTGTCTCTATTCTGTCCCTTTTCCTCTTTTTCCCCTTCTAGACAGTAAATCCCACTTCTACCTCTTTAGGCCAGACTGACACTCTGAGTTCATATCTTTATTTCCAGTTGCCATCTCAATATTTCCATTTTTATTTTCTACCGCTATGTCAATCACAATGCATCCAAAATCAAACTCATAGTTACCATCCTGAAATCTCAGCATTCCATACCTCAGTAAATAAAGCCCCCTTGAGTCTTTGCTTTCTCACAGATCCTATATCCAATCAACCACAGAGTTCTGTTCTACCACCTAAACATCTTACTGTCTAAACATTTCTTGCAAGTATTCACTCCTCCTCTCTAGCCGCACTGTCATTGTCCTTTGTCTTGGTAAAAGCCACAATGATCTTTTGCCTGAATAACAGCCACAGTCTCTCCAGTTGGTTTTCTTCCAGTTCAATTACATAAATTCTTTGCATTGAAATAAAAACTATCCACTTTAAAAACTGAAATCTGATACATCATCTCCTGACTTGAAAACCTTGAGTGGCTTTCCATTGCTTTTCAGATGATCTCTAAGTCCCTCGGCACGGTTACTAGTCCTTGCATTACACAGTCTTTGTCTGCCTTTGCACCTCATTGTCTCCCACTCAATTTGCTCCAGGGTCTGGCCCACTGGGATATCTTCGGGGCTAGAATATGCAGTGCTCTGTATGGACTCTTGCACAGAGTGAAACATACTTCCATGATTACCCTGCACCTTGTCATGTAACTGCTACTAATTTCAGATCTTTGGATCTCATATTAAGCAGCTTCAGTATGGTACTCTCTGACCCCCAATGCTTGATTAGGCCTCCTGGTAATATGTTCTCAAAGCACTTTTTTCTTTCATATCCTATCAACCATCATATGTTACTGTCAGTATTCAACTTTCTGTCTTTTCTTCTAGACTGTCAGATCCATGAGAGAAGAGATTACATTGGTTTTCTTTTTAATGCAGTTTGTATTAGTTTTCTATGGCTACTGAAACATATTGTCATTGACTTTGTAGCTTAAGCAACAGAAATTTGTTCTTTCATAGCTCTAAAGGCTGGAAGTCCAAAATCAGTATCACCAGGTTGAAATCAAAGCATCAGTAGGGCTGCACCTCATCCAGGGGTTTAGCGGAGAATGCTTGTCTTACCCCTTCTTGCTTCTTTTGGCTGCAAGCTTTCCTTGGTTTGTGGCTGCATCATTCTGATCCTCAAGGCCAGCATCTTCAAATCTCTCTCCGTTCTGTCTTCATGTTACCTTTTTTTTCTCTGTGTCAGATCTCCCTCAGCCATTTTCTTATCAGGCAACATGTGATTATAGAGTAAGCTCCGTATCTCAGTATTTTTAATTTAATTACATCTGCAAAGACTCCTTTGTCATGTAAAGTAGCATTGGCAGGTTCCAGAGATTGGGACCTGATATAATTGGGGACCACTATCCAGCCCACCACACTGCTGAGTTCCTGACTTTTGTCTTAGGGTCTGACTTAGACGTGTGTGTGTGTGTTCTATGATTTTATGTGTCAGTTCATCTAAAACTTTTAAATATATGTAACATGAAATATTTTTATTGATTGGCTTCAGTGTGCCCTTTGTTGTAGATACATTTACTTCAGATACTCAAGCTAAACACTCAGATATCTTGCCTTTCCCCTGTCACTGGGAACAGGTCCAACATCTTGTAACTCTGTGAGTTAGAAGTTAGGTTCAGCTAACTCCGCAACTCAGCCTAGTTTCTTAGGGATCAAGCCCTCTTGGAAATGGTAGAAGCAGAATGGAGCTTAATAATAATAATAATCATCATCATCATCATATACTAGTGCAAGATAAAGCTTCATTACCTCGGCTGAAAGGCAAGATAAGGATAATTTTCCAGGGATATAGTAAAACAAATAACAGTCTATTTGGTGAAAAGTAGTTGGGGATGTGAGGTAAGAGCCATTACCAGCTGCATGAAACGATAATATTGATGTAGATGACCTTTAGTTTTTATCCCAACAATAAAATAAAAAATTCTATCAAGCATATGTTTCTATTCAATACTATTTTTATTGCAGGAAATATAAGGCTTTTTATGGGCCCATAGTCCTCTCCTTTTATGCTATGAATACGACATCATCTTTCCTTCTCTCTTATCTTGGGGAGGCTAACAACCCTATCACTTTCATCATGTGGGTCCCAGATCTTCTGATGCCAGGATGGAATCCCTCTCATCGAGATTGGATCAACCATTATTGAACTTGATGCATCAAAGTCTCATATTTAATCTTATTTTATTACCACAATAAACCTTTGAGGAAGACATTCTTATTCATCCCATTTTAACAAGAGTCTGTTCGAGTTCATATCTGATAGGTGCATAAGCAGTAGTTTAAGATTTCAGTAACTTGAAAGCTAGACATCTGCACTTATTTCAAATTCCTCAGGTTTGGTAGCTACGAGAGGAAATGCTATCCGTTGAGCGATCAGTTGATATAATATGCCTTGCTGAGGACACAGTCCTCGGGACAGTCACACAACCCATATTTTATACCATTGTTTGGGGCTGATGAGAAAATAGGTTTAGAGGACTTTCCCTGAAAACTTAGAGGGAGTAAGTGGCAGAAGTGGGACATGAACTGAGGGCCGTGTCTTTAAAAATACCAGCCATTTCCTTCTACTGTGTTGCCCTCAACTTAAAAGTTGCAATTTTTGAAATAAGCTAGAAACAGAAGGACAAACACTGTATGATTCTACTGCATGATGTACCTATGAGTAGTCAAATTCATAGAGACAGAAAACAGAAGGCTGGTTGCTGGGGGCTGGGGAGACAGGGAAAGGTGGCTATTGTTTAATAGTTGCAGAGTTTCAGTTGGGCAAGATGAAAATATTCTGGAGATGGGTGTTGGTGATAGTTGCACAACAGCATGGATGTACTTCATGCTACTGAATTGTACACTTAAAGATGGTTGAAATGGTAAATTTCGTGTTCTATTTTACTGCAATGAACAAATGTGATTTTTCTATATAGGTTCACTAGTAACTGCGAGATTGTTTATGAAGGCCAAGGACACGAGCACAATATTTGAGAGTCAGAAGAAATTAAATAGCATTTTGCTTCAAAGAGGAGGTCAAATAAGCACATTTATCTTTCCCGTCAGAACTTATTATTATTTTTATTGT
The DNA here is from genome assembly GCF_009828535.3 of Hylobates moloch. Classification (NCBI taxonomy): domain Eukaryota; kingdom Metazoa; phylum Chordata; class Mammalia; order Primates; family Hylobatidae; genus Hylobates; species Hylobates moloch. The sequence goes on along the minus strand of NW_026652289.1, from coordinate 39,187,766 downwards.
AAAACCCTTCCAGAGGCAAATTTTCTGTCTGAAAGGCTAAGAATCTTCCTTTTTAAAATGTTTGTTGTATTATTTATTGATTTATTTTTGAGATGGATTCTTGCTCTGTCACCAGGTGGAGTAAAGTGGTGTGATCTTGGCTCACTGCAACCTCTGCCTCCTGGGTTCAAGTGATTCTCCTGCCTCAGCCTCCCAAATAGCTGGAACTACAGGCTCACTCCACCATGCCCAGCTAATTTTTGTATGTTTAGTAGAGACAGGGTTTCACCATGTTGACCAGGATGGTCTCGAGCTCTTCACCTTGTGATTCGCCTGCCTCAGCTTCCTGAAGTGCTGGGATTACAGGTGTGAGCCACCGTGCCCAGCCAAGAATCTCCCTTTTTTAATAAAAAAAAAAACATTTATCCTCCAATTACTGAACCTGAAGGTATCATAATGAGCAAAATGTAAACTGTTTGGAGAAAAATATTTGTGCAGAACACAACCTCTGCTTTTATGAAGTGTTTTTCATTTAAATGATCTGATGCAACCTTGAAAGGGGATGCCTTCAATAAGACTTCCTCACAGTGCAGGTATTGAAAGAGAAGAAGCTGTGAGCCGACATCTGACGTAGATGAAGAGTGAGATAAAGCAGTGAATACAAATAAATACATGAATACCATGAGGTGTCTGTCTATTACTTTCATGCACCAAGGAACCTAGAACTGGTGATTAAGCAGATGGATCTAAATTCTATAATTTTTGCTTTTTGATTTTTCCCTTGGTTTTATCTCCCTAGGGGAACCATTCAGCTCCAATTAGCTTTGGTTGCCAGGTCCATGATATTGCAATTCTCTGAGTCAAGTAGGCACCGAGCCCACTTTTGCTTGGTTTAGCTGAAAAAGAGGTAAATTAGGAGTAGCAGATTGGCTGTCTTTTTTTGTAGGTCTGGACTGTCCTAGGCATTACATATTAAGAAGATCCTCTAATGCTGAGGAACTGAATGAAGTAGTTTTAGTGCATCTATATCTGGCACCTGTGAAGCCAATAGTAAGTGAGGAATGCTAAGTAGCTATTGTTTTGAAAATAAATTACACATAGATTTAACTTTGCTTTATTTGAAACATCCCAGTCTTCATTGCATGGAAAGAGAGAGACACTTCACTTGAATGACAGTTTAATAGCAAATAAGGTGAAAATGGGCTAATAGAGGAAGAATCTCCTGGGGGTGGGGTGGTGGTGGATATGATCAGTTGTTGATGTGGGTTTAAATCAAGTGTGTGTGTGTGTGTGTGTGTGTGTGTGTGTGTGTTGTGGTGTTGTGCTCGTAGCTGCCGAATCATATTTGGATATTTGTGAGCTGGTAGCACGGTTAATCTGTAGGCACTATCTGCATGGATTGGTTTTATGGTGTGTGTGTATAGTGGGGAGGGGAGACCCTACAAGGAACGTTATTCCTAAAAGCTTGAAGGCAAAGCTATGGGGAGTGGGTGGGGCAGTGCTGGGGAGGTGCGGAGCCCTGGACTCTGTCTATTTTCAGGAAGGTCTCCTTGGATAGAGGTTGAGCCTTTGCAGGAAGCCAAGGTGGGCAGGAGACGAAGGTGAAACATTTTTCCCTAGGGACCCTGTGAGACTTGGGACCTGCCGTGGGTCCAGATGAGAGAATGTGACATAGAGTTGAGAAGGCAGTATTCTCTCTTCTTCTTGGAACATACTTCGTCTCTGGTACAGTGAGAACCAAAGGGGAGGAATAGCTGTTTGGGTTGGTGACTTTGGGAGACCCAAGCAATGGCACCTCTGGCACAGAGGTCAGTTTTCTCAAGAAAGATCCTAGGATCTCAGGAAGTGACATCAGCAAGAGGCCTGTGGCAGACCATGGAAGATTTGTGCATACATGTGGAGCAATCTGAGGACCTCCCAGAAATGGCGAGAAAGGCCTGGGAGTTGGAGGTCCTGCCGCCTCTAGGCAGGAGTCACACACCAGGGAAGCATGGATGATTCCATGCAAATGCTCTACAAACCGACAATGCCCTGGAGAATGCTGGCTGCTTTCTGTTTTTAACCAGGACTTTGCATGCCACGTGTTAATTCCATATATCCAGTCATCGTCTTTTTGCAATTTCAGAGAAATCAATATAGAGAACTCTATTTCTAACAAATGTCTATTCTTATCATAACCAATAACCTACTCTGCCTAAACAAAGGCTCTGTTGCTCTCAAACATCCTCTCCTCTGACCTTCACCTCAGACAGGTGCTGTAATTGCTAAGATGAGAGAAAAGGGCAAGGAAATGAACACTTATTAAGAACCGAATATTTTCTGGACACTGTATCAGAAAATTTACCTGCTTTTTCCCATTTAGGCCTTATGATCATCTTGAAAGGTAGGTATTATTTAATCCCCTGACCAAAAATGAAAGCTGAGGCTCTGAAACACTTTTTCTGACATGTGCTGACCAGCGATGGCTCTGGAGCAAACCTAGGTCTCAGACCTCTGCATCCTACTGTACACAGCTGGAGTGCTGGAGGTTACAGGAAAATCTGAAAGGAAAAAGTCTACTTTATAGGAGCTCAAGGGAGATGAGAGGGAGAGAGGAGCAGAGAGGGAGGGTTGGGCTCAGAGTCAGTGTGAGATGAAGGCTGGTGGTTTTCACACCTGTCCCCCACCAGGCATCGTTGTAGACATTCTCATTTTCTACTAGTGGTTTGATTAGCTCTCCCTCTGTTCTTCAAGGACACCCCGACACCTGATCTGCCGTGAGCGTTAAGCTGAAAGGCTGTCTTTCCAGCACCAGCTTCCAGCTGCTGTAATAAGTATGCTCCAGACTGTTTCTCAACCCTATTATTTCAAGTTCTGAGCTCTCCTCCCTCCTCTGACTCTGTTCTTGCTGGTGTTAAATGTTCTTGTCAAAAGCAACTATTTAGAGGCCATTAACAACAGAATGGATGATTAGGCTCTCTCTCCAGACCCGATGAATAATGCATACTGCCAGTCAGTGGTTTCACCACCCAGTACAGGGCTCTTCTGAGGCATAGTGCCATTAAAGAGTCTGCTGTTCCCTTACTGAGATCTGAATAATTTGAAGAAACAATTGCATTTTAGTGTGTGGAGGAAAAACCTTGTTCTTCGTGTACTCTATTGTTTTGGGCAAAAGCAGAGGAAAGAGAAGCTTGCCCATTTCTGTTTCTATCCATGGATAGAAACAAATCAAATATGTATTTATTTTTATCTCTAAGGAAGGATACTATGAAATCTACCTCTAAAGCCTAACACGGAGACCGAAGTGAACAAACCTCAGCCACAGCCAGATTTATAAATGGTTCTGGAGGTGCAGACCCACTGCATGCTTAGGACATTAAGGAACTTGGAGGGTCCATAAAGGAGACTGAGTCACAAAGGTCAGAAGTGTACACATGGATCCAGGTAAGCTGGGCCTGGAAGCCCAGGGAGAAGAGGGCTTCAAAAGCTCATCGAGTGTCACATGCCATAGGCCGGTCTAAACAGTCTGTGCGCTAGTGGTCTCAGAACTGGTTTCTCCCCATGACAACCTTATTTTTGAATAAGGTTTGTGCATCTCAACTCTTTTCAATCCTTCCTTCACAAATCTCTGCAAGCTGAGAGATCTTGCCAAACAGGCAACCAGGTAAAGCTTAAAACTGTTTGTATTTGCAGTGGATGTGCAGTAGAGAGCCTCTTATGGGACCCATGTTGCACAAACAGACTTAGTCCTGTGAATACACGTGCTTTACACAAGCCTTATTTATAAAGGAAATTGAGAAGGAAACGTCACTAGAATGTAAATGGTAATGTCATGATATCTGGGCATGAATTAGATGGCAAAAACAAGGTGCACAGCTTCAACTGAACCTTCCAGGCTAATGTACCAGAGTGCTATGTTACTACAGAGGAGAGGGGAATGAGGAAGATGGGGAGAAGGAAGAAGAAAGAAGGAATCTGAAAGAAAGAAACAAATGGGCAAGCTTCTCTTTCCTCTACTTTTGCCCAAAACAATAGAGTTTTTCCTCTAGGAAAGGTTTTTCCTCCACACGCTAAAATGCGTGAAGCCAAAAAGGGATCCTCTCACCTAAAATGTATGTGGTCTTCATGATGACGAGATCAGAAAGTTCCAGAAGCTATGATTCTTTAGTTCCCTTTCTGACCATTACTGTGGTTGGATGGGTTCTGACAAAACAGAATGGCTAACAGAGGACCAGCTCAACCTGGTGGTCACTGCTGTTTCTCTGAGTAACTTTCTATTGCTACTATGAGGGAGAATGAAAATTCACCTCTCAAGTCCCCCATCCTTTCTAATTATTTCCTTAGGCAATATTTCTTCCTCCTTGTGATGGTACCAGGAGATGAAGGCCACAAACTATCGGTATGGGGTAAGAGGTCTATACCATTAACAGACCATTGTTAATTGTCTCTTGTTAATTATCTCATTGTTAATTGTCCTGTGATGCTATACAGAGATCATGGACATTCAAGGCCATGGTCTACATATACACTCTTTGACATTGATAAGTTGCTCACGTCTCCTATTTTTCTACAAAATAGTGCAGGTCTTTATGGGTATTGGTTTGTTGCTCATTTGTTTGTTGAGGACATCCAGCAACCAAACACCTCTGCTTCTCTGGGAGATTCTTGATTGAAAGTCTTGGCAGAAGGCAGAGGCCTATGTCTCTGTACCGATGCCCAAAGAGTCCATTTCTCTCTTTTGCTGTCCTCTGGAAGCTAGAACATGTTCTCACAGTCTGTGGTTAGCCCATTGGATGTTTTCTTCTGGGATAGTGATTCTTAAGCAACTCGCACAAAACACAGGTATTGGGTCCTAATACGCCCAGTAGAGATGGGGACACCAAGATCACAGCCCAAGCAGCACTGAGCGAGCAGGTCAGTGGTGCTGGTGACATCATTCTAGCCACTCTGCTCCTGTGGCCTTGACTCTGCATCTGATGTACAGCCTTCAGGTTCATCTTGCAAGCCAGGTCTTCCAGCCTCCCTGCCTGCCCAATAGCCTTCTAGTAATGACTTTTCGTCCTGAGTCAGCAGGAACCTGTCTGTCTTGCATGTGATTAAGAACACAGGTTCTTTTCTTCTTGAGTCTCAAGATTCCAGTTGGCTTCAGGTTAAATTTATACCTTCACAGGCAGTCTGGCTCTTCCTAAAGAAGTTGCTAGTTGTCTACTCTTCTGGACTTTCTTTAAAATAATCCTCTAACCTCTATCAATATGTTCTACTTCTCTCTTTTCTGTGTATCCCTTCGGATGCCATACAGTCAACACTTTGTATCCATGGGTTCTGCATCTGTAGATTCAACCAACCAAGGATTGAAAACATTCGGTGAAAAAAAAATGCATCTGTAGTACATATGTACGTACTTTTTTCCTTGTTGTTATTCCCTAAACAATATAATTTAACATCTATTTGCATAACATTTACATTATATTTGGTATTATAAGTAATGTAGAAATGATCTAAAGTATACAGGAAGATATGCATAGATTCTATGCAAATACTGCACCCTTTTATATCAGGGACTTGAGCATCTGAGGATTTTGGTATACCTGGGGTTCCTGGAACCGATCCCTTATGGATAATGAGGGACGATTACTTCCTGATAAAAGCTCCTCCTTCAGTAACACACTCCTCCCAGCATAGTCCAGCAAGATGCCTGTTCCGTTAGCAAGGTGTATCTGCCTTCCACATGTGCTTTTGTCTTATCTATTCCTTTGCTATGAAGAGCTTCTTGAATACCAGATGATTTCAGGAAAGTCTGTTTTGTAACAATCACCAAAGAATTTTTGTGGCAAGCTAGGTGATTCTCTTTTTACAGTAGTGGTGAATTAACAAGAGATATAGTCATTTTGTAACTTCTACATAGGAATCCTGAAAGCAGTCTGAGAAAATTCATTTGAAATACAGTCACGCACTGCATAATGATATTTTCATCAATGATGAACTACATATACTATGGTGACCCTATAAGATTATAATGTGGCTGGAAAATTCCTGTGGCCTAGTGACATGGTCAGTGCAATTACTTTATTTTTTAGTAAGTTTGGTGTGGTCTATGTGTCCGGTGTTTATAGTCTACAGTAGTGTACAGTAATGTCCTAGGCCTTCACACTCACTCACCACTCACTCACCGACTCACCCAGAGTAACTTCCAGTCCTTCAAGCTCCATTCATGGTAAGTGTCCTAAAAAGGTGGACCATTTTTTTTTAGTACCATATTTTTACTGTACATTTGCTATCTTTAGATATACACAAATACAACTGTATGACAATCACCTACAGTATTCAGCAAAGTAGCATGTTGTACGGGTTTTTAGCTGGGCAGCCATAGGCTATACCATGTAGCCTAGGTGTGTAATGAGATATACCATCTAGGTTTGTGTAAGTACACTCTAAGATGTTCCCACAAGGACAAAATCGTGTAGTGATGCATTTCAAAGAACACATCCCCGTCATTAAGCAGTGCCTGACTTTATGTGTAACCTTTGAGAGAAATAAAAGGTATGAGGAATATCCTCACAATGAATCACGTTGTTCCTCACTGTTTCCATTTGATCAATGGAAAAAGTATCCTGTTTTTCAGAACAGTTGCTCTGAGAATTGTTCCATGTGTGTCCAGGTTTGTTTGTGTCACTCATCGTATAAAGCAGGACATGGATGATGTAATAATACGTTTTGTAATAATTTCACTGTTTGTTCTGGGGCAATGAGCACAGGTAATAGGGTTGTCTTTTCCCACAAATCTTGGGGGTGCCATTCATATCCTAGTCTTGGTGAAAGATCCTTCCTGGAGGTTTGCCGATGCACAGCCAGCTCAGCTCCGGGCAGCAGCCTCATGGAGTAAGAAACATTAAAAAATATATATTAGAAATGAAGGGATGATTTCCTGGTCCCTTTGAGTGAAACCCCCAGCGGGTGTGCAGTTAATTCCCCACAGAGGTAACAAGTCTGGGCTGCTTTATAAGCAGCAAGAAATGTCTCATTTATATTCCACTTTCAGAGATAAGGAAAAGGTATTTAAAGGCTATTTAGTCACTCTCTAGCACTCGAAACTTATGGATGGTTCTGTCAAAAGTGAAGATTTAAAAAATGAATAATAAAACCACTTCAGAGATAACTGCCAGTAATTTTTTTCTTTTTTTTCTAAGGTGAATATGAAATATGAATTGATACCATAGACAGAGGAAATATATCAAATAATTTGCCCAGCGGGGGAGGCATCTCTTGCAGGAAGGACTGCTGAATGCAAGGCTAGGTTCAGCCCCTGGGTTCTTCCCCTCTGGAGCTTCTGTAAGAAGAGTCCATTGTTTCCACAGAAGCATAGAAAAGGATTTGTGACTTTTTTTTTTTTCCTGTGAGTGTCTCTGGTTAATGACAAACTGCCATCCACGGGGGCAGATGGTCTTTATTTTGTGGTCTGTCCTTGGGGTCCCCAAAGCATAACTCAATGAAACCCAACATTCACCTTCCATTTTGCAACCTGAGTTCTGGTGACAGGACTGCTCTGGGCTGAGCATGGTACAGATTTTAGTGATTAGAAGCTACTAGAATCATTGAAACAACTAAAGATTAATAATGAATTGCAGGACTGTTACCATGAACTAAGGGGAGTCTCACAAATGAGCCTGGAGCTATTTTCTTATCACTTCATGAGAAAATTCTCCCCAGGCCATCTGGCTGTGTCAAAATGTAAAAGATACATAGCCTTTGGCCAATAAATTCCACACTTGGGATTTTTTAAAACATTAATTTCATTTCAAATAGTAAATATATTCACATGATACAAAATTGAAAATATAAAAGTGCATAATTTAAAAATATCTTTCATACTTTTGTCCTCTAGAGACCCATTTTCTCTCCTGAGAAGCAACTGGTATTTTGTGTATTATTCTAGAGACATCTATGGATTAAGCAAATACACAGATATGTTCCTTCTTCCATGTTTAAAATAAAAATTATAGCATTTACATTGTTCTTGGAATTTTTTTAACCAAACATTTTGGGGAAAGAATTTTAGATTCACAGAAAAGTAGCAAAGATAATACAAAGGGTTTCTATATACCCTTGTCCAGTTTCTCCTAATGTGAACATCTTACATTTCTGTAGTGCACTTGTCAAAATTAAGAAATTTAAACTAGTACGTTACTATTAATGAAACTACAGACTTTATTTGGATGTCAGTCATTTGTTTTTTTCACTAATGTTCATTTTCTGTTTCAGGCTCCAATCTAGAATACCACATTGCATTGCAAGATGAATAATTTCCTTCCCTCCCTCTCTCCCTTTCTTCCTCCCTCTCTTCCTTCCTCCCTCCCTTCCCTCCCACTCTCCCTCCCTTCCCTCCCACTCTCCCTCCTTCCCTCCTGCTCTCCCTCCCTTCCCTCCCACTCTCCCTCCCTTCCTTTCTTCCTTCTTTCCTTCCCTTAATTGTTGTGTGCGTCTTGGGGGGATGTATGGTTGTATGATTTTTTACATGGATGGATTTATGAAGTTACCACCATAATCAGCATACAGAAAAGTTTCATCTCCCTGAACATCTCCTTCCGTTCCCCATGGCAATCACTGATTTGTTCTCCCTCACTATAGTTTTGTCTTTTTGAAAATGTCATAAAAATGGAATCATGCAGTTTGCAAGCTTTGGAGACTGGCTTATTTTACTCAGCATACTGCCCTTGACTTGTTGTGTGTATCAATGCCTATCAATCCCTTTTTTTTTAACTGAGCAGTATTCCCTGTGGATATTCCACTGTTTATTTATACGCTCGTTGAAGAACATTTTGTTTGTTCTACTTACTATATCTTGAAACTCCTAATGCATTTTAAGCATAAAGAGTTCCACTGAAAGATTATTATTGCTCTTATTTTAAATTCAGTACTAATATGTGATTGGTAAAAACAAAAATGAAAGCAAAAAAAAACAATGTAAAAGAGAAGAAACAAAATGTGGGTGCTCTCCTCTGACCCTCAAATACACATGAAGGCAGTAAGAAGCTCTTAACCATTTTCTTTGCCTCATTGCAGACTAGACTTATTTCTTACATTCCTTTTTGAAAACTCTTAAATATCAATCATGTACTTTAAATGTGTATCGTATATTTTTAAAAGTATATCTGATGTATGTATATTGTTTGGAGGATAATGAATTCATTCTCCAATTTGTAACCCTCCCTTTCTCACATTAGCAACATTTTATCTTTTTTAAAAAATAACTCCCTTGGTTTCCTTTATAGTTTTGCAATATATGTGTGTATCCCTAAGCCACACATTATTTAGTTTTGCCTATTTTTGACCTTTATGGCATCATGCAGTATATGTTCTTTTCTATTTGTTTTCTTTAATGTTAAATTTAAGTTTTCATAAACAAACTAAATGAAAAAGAAATGTATGTTGATGTATAGACCTATTTTATTTATTTCCACTGCTAGATGATATTTAATGGCACAAACACATCTATATTTATATATCTGCTTTATTGTTGAAAAACATATGTGCAGTTTAAAACATTTGGGGGAGGATTATAAACAATGCTGCCAAGAATATTGCGTATGGTTTACAAATGGGATTGTTGTATAGACAGCTATGTGTATTTTCCCCCTTAGTCGGTAACATGAATTATATTTAAACTAGTTGGCCAGAGTTATATTCTGGCCGGTGGTGTATGGAGATTCTACCATTCTATGTCTTTGCCAATACTTGATGTTATCATTCTATTTTATTTTTGCCAATCTGACGGGTATGTAATGGAATCTAATTTTGGCTTTACTTTGCATTTTCCTGACTACTGATGAGTTGGAACATATCAAGTTTGAGTATTTTGGCAATTCTTGGTTCATCTTTTGTGAAATGCTTGTACAAGAAATTCCTGTTATATCTTTTGTTCTTTGAAATGAATTTTTTAATTTTTTCATTATTGTCTTAAAATAATTTTTAAAAAATTCTGAATACTTATTCTTTGTTGGTTAAAATATTTTATATATCATCTCCCAGTTTTGTGGCTCAAATTTTTGTCTTTCTATAGTGTCTTTGATGAAGTGGAGTTTATTGCTGGTGAATTTATCTTGTCCATTGTGGTGTGTGCTTTTAGCACCTTGTTTAGAAATTTTTTACTACCAAATAATTATGAAGGTATTTTTGTTGATTTTTTTCTAAAAGTTACAAAGTTAGATTTTCCATTTAAGTGTTTAATCTATCTGGAATTATTAAAAAAAATAATTGGAGTAGTGGTTAGGAGCAAGGATTTTAACATCAGACCATCTGAGTTTTGAACTCCACCTTCTATCAGTTACTTGGTAAATTTCCCCTGTGGAAATTTCAACTTTTTAACTTGGATTCAACCTCTCTGTGTCTCAGTTTTATCATCTCTAAGGATAATATAAAAAGAAAGTCTCTATAGTTTTGCAGTTTCGAGTTTAAAATAAGTTAGGCCAGGCGCGGTGGCTCACGCCTGTAATCCCAGCACTTTTGGAGGCCGAGGCGGGTGGATCACAAGGTCAGGAGATCGAGACCATCCTGGCTAAGGAGGTGAAACCCCGTCTCTACTAAAAATTCAAAAAAATTAGCCGGGCGTGGTGGCGGGCCCCCGTAGTCCCAGCTACTCCGGAGGCTGAGGCAGGAGAATGGCGTGAACCTGGGAGGCGGAGCTTGCAGTGAGCGGAGATCGTGCCACAGCACTCGAGCCTGGGCAACAGAGCAAGACTCCGTCTCAAAAAAAAAAAAAAAAAAAAAGGTAATATGTGAAGTACTAGAATTCTAACTAAAACCATAATTATGCATGCTATTACAGTAGGGGCCCAATTTTCTTCACATGGATAATTTGTCTCAACATTATTTATCAAATAATTGATTTTCCTATTTTCAATTTCACTGCATCATAAATCAGATTCTCTCTCTCTCTGTGTGTGTGTGTGTGTGTGTGTGTGTTTTGAGGCTCTCTGTTATTTTCCATTGACCTATTTTTATATTCCTGTACACATAATGTGTTTTCTTTTTGACTATAGTTTAATAAAAAGTCTTGATTACTGATAGCAAAATTTTCTCCACTTTACTCTTCTTTTAGGGAGGGTTATCTTGCTAATCTTGACTCTGTGCTCTTTGATATACATTTGAAATTACTAAGATTGCTGAAAAAGAAACATATTGGGCTATCTATTGGAATTGCATTGAATTCAATTGCAGAGAACCAACATTTTTATTGTATTGAGGCTGTATACCCATGAACCTAGCCAAAGTATTTTAAATGTCCTTTAATAAAGATTTGTAATTTTCCTCAGAGGTCTTGCACACACATCCTACGTTAGATTTATTCTTAATTACCTATTCAATCTTGCTCTGATAAATGCTGCTTTATTTAAAATTGAATTTTCTGATTCTCTTTTGCTATTGAAAAAATGCAGCAGACTTTATATTAGGAAATCTGTCTGAACTCTTATACATTGTAATAATTTGAACTTAAATATTTTCATTGGAGGTTTCCCTACATGAGTAATCATATCCAATAATGACAGTTTCGTTTCTAACTTTTCAATCTCTGTATGTTTTGTTGCTTTTTGTCTTATCACATTATTTAAGACTTTCAGTATTATTTGGAATAGAAGGCATAATAGCAGCTTTTTATTTTATATGATTGTAAAAGTAGGGCTTTTAATGTTTAATCATTGGCTCAGATGTTTGCTATAGATTTATGATGGATCCCCTTTTATTCCTAGTTTGTTAAGAGATGTGTTAGAAGTGGTTGTCAAATTTTACCAATGGCTCTTCTACAGCTAATAAGAGGATAACGAATTTTTAATCTCTTAAACTTTTCTGAAAGATTTCAAATAATATTGAAATTATTTGTCTCTTGAATATTTAAAAGAACACTTTCTAATAATATCTAGCCTATCAAGTAAAATCTATGATGATTTGACTTATTTAAAGACCATAATATTATTTTCCTTTAAAATATTTCTTAGGTGATGTTGATAAATCATATAATTCAAGGGATTTGTCCATTTATGTAAGTAGTAAACTTCATTGGCATGGAGTTTTAAAAAGTGTTTTATCTTACTAATTTCTACTATATCTATAAATCTAATTTTTTTTTAAAGTTGTATTTATGAATCCCGTTTCTTATTAATCACTTCTGGAGGGGTTTCTGTATTTTATTAACCTTCTCAAAGAAACAATTTGGACATTGTTAATCCCCTATATTGTATGTGTGTTTTCTTTTTATTAGTATCTTCTCTCATCTTATTTCCTTTTGTCTACCTTTTTGTGTTTTGTTTTTCTTTTATTTTTGCTTTCTTAATTTGTGTTGTCTAAATCATTAATTATCAAACTTTATTTAAATATAATCTGCTCAAGCCATACATTTTCCTTTAAATATTGCATTAGCTCTGTCCCGCATTTGTCATATCCATCATGCAACAATGGCCAAGCAGCATGTATGTCAGTTTGCAGGAACTGTATGCAAAAAGTCATGAGGACAGAGTAGGGTCAGGTGTGTAGGTTCTACATTATTCTATTCCCTGTCTAGGGCTGCTCAGTCTAGAAAGGTCAGATGTCATACTTGGAGAACTCAACTCTTGAATATGCAAACTAGAACAGCATTGACTGTTTCCCTGGTTATATCAGGGGCTGAGACACAACTGCAACAATATGCAGCAAGACCCTGCATATGATTGCAATTGTGTCTGGGTTGACAGTTCCATGTTCCTGGCCGGGTAAGCACTAGCTCTTCCTTGGACACAATCAAGGAGCTCAGACCTGAGCCATGGCTTACTCAGTGTGGTTTCCCTGAGCTTTGCTAGAGACTAACCTCTGTTCTGAGACACCATACTGCAGGGGATCAACACTCTGCTGATTAATCCCTACCACTCCATATTGCTTTCAATATGACTCAGCTCTAAATATTTTTTTTCTAATCTCTTTTGTGATTTATTTTTTATTTCAAAGTATGTTTTCTCAACTTTTTATTATGTAAATCTCCAAATGTACAATTTAGAAAAATAAAAAGTAGAATGAATTCCCACATGCCCTACTCCTAGATTAACAATTGTAAACATTTTGTTATATTTGCTTTACATTTCTCTTTCTATTCATATCTGTTGATCACAAGGTAGCTAAACCTTATAAAAGTATGTTGAAGACATCATGGCACCTTACCCCTAAATACTTAACCATTTATCTCCTAAATTGACATTCTTTACATAGTTTGCAACCATACTGTTAATACACTTACGTAAAATTACTGCAAATCTGTAGTATAAGCTGACTCAGTCTTCATTCAAATTTCCAATTATTCCCAAAATACATTTTACATATTTGGGTTTTCGGAGCCAGAATCCCATCAAAGTTCACACATTGCATTTGCTTCTAATGTCTCTTTAAACTCTTATTCTGGAACACATATCTTACCTTTTCATTCATAATGTGGACTTTTTGTGCCTATGACACATCACAGTGGAGATGTAACATACAAGCTACTGCCAAATTAGTCTTCGAACAATGGCAACCTGTGGGGCATTCACATAACACGGAGCAGGAGTGGAAATTTTGTATGGATTTGTCAGGACTAGGTCTTTGTCTAGTCTAAAGGTAGAGAGAGGCCACATCCATGCCTAGGGGTAGCTGTGAACAACAGGCTGTTAGAGAGCGAAAACTGAAATGGAAGATGAGGATGAGCAGAGAATGAGAGGAAGAAAGCAGCCTTGGGAAAAACTGGGCAGAGGGGCAGAAAGTGCAAGTGAGTCGTGTAGAGACTACCAACAAACAGAAAACCAAAATGAGCCCCACTGCAGGAGGAGTCAGCCTCTGAGTACCCTGGGTGTGGGCGGTCTGAGCACAGGTGCTGGGACACCCTTGTGGGTGCTGTGTCCTTCATTCCTGGTATGTGCTAAGTGCTAAATATTTAGCACAAGATTTTCCATTGCTGAATTAGTTCTTTTTTTTTTTTAAATTATACTTTAAGTTCTAGGGTACATGTGCACAACATGCAGGTTTGATACATAGGTATACATGTGCCATGTTGGTTTGCTGCACCCATCAATTCATCATTTACATTAGGTATTTCTCCTAATGCTATCCCTCCACCAGTCCCCGACCCCTGACAGGCCCCGGTGTGTGATGTTCCCCACCCTGTGTCCAAGTGATCTCATTGTTCAGTTCCCACCCATGAGTGAGAACACACGACGTTTGGTTTTTCTGTCCTTGTGATAGTTTGCTGAGAATGATGGTTTCCAGCTTCATCCATGTCCCTGCAAAGGACATGAGCTCATCCTTTTTTATGGCTGCATAGTATTCTATGGTGTCTATGTGCCACATTTTCTTAATCCAGCCTATCATTGATGGATATTTGGGTTGCTTCCAAGTCTTTGCTGTTGTGAATAGTGCTGCAATAAACATACATGTGCATGTGTCTTTATAGTAGCATGATTGATAATCCTTTGGGGTATATACCCAGTAATGGGATTGCTGGGTCAAATGGTAATTCTAGTTCTAGATCCTTGAGGAATCACCACACTGTCTTCCACAATGGTTGAACTAATTTACACTCCCACCAACAGTGTAAAAGCGTTCCTATTTCTCCATATCCTCTCCAGCATCTGTTGTTTCCTGACTTTTTAATGATTGCCATTCTAACTGGTGTGAGAGTTTCTTTTGCCATGCAGAAGCTCTTTAGTTTAATTAGATCCCATTTGTCAATTTTGGCTTTTGTTGCCATTGCTTTTGGTGTTTTAGTCATGAAGTCTTTGCCCATGCCTGTGTCCTGAATAGTATTGCCTAGGTTTTCTTCTAGGGATTTTATGGCTTTAGATCTAACATTTAAGTCTTTAATCCATCTTGAATTAATTTTTGTATAAGGTGTAAGGAAGGGATCCAGTTTCAGCTTTCTACATGTGGCTAGCCAGTTTTCCCAGCACCATTTATTAAATAGGGAATCCTTTCCCCATTTCTTGTTTTTGTCAGGTTTGTCAAAGATCACATGATTGTAGATGTTTGGTGTTGTTTCTGAGGGCTCTGTTCTGTTCCATTGGTCTATATCTCTATTTTGGTACCAGTAACATGCTGTTTTGGTTACTGTAGCCTTGTAGTATAGTTTGAAGTCAGGTAGCGTGACGCCTCCAGCTTTGTTCTTTTGGCTTAGGATTGTCTTGGCAATGTGGGCTCTTTTTGGTTCCATATGAACTTTAAAGTAGTTTTTTTCCAATTCTGTGAAGAAAGTCATTGGTAGCTTGATGGGGATGGCATTGAATCTATAAATTACTTTGAACAGTATGGCCATTTTCACAATATTGATTCTTCCTATCCATGAGCATGGAATGTTCTTCCATTTGTTTGTGTCCTCTTTTATTTCGTTGAGCAGTGGTTTATAGTTCTCCTTGAAGAGGTCCTTCACATCCCTTGTAAGTTGGATTCCTAGGTATTTTATTCTCTTTGTAGTAATTGTGAATGGGAGTTCACTCATGATTTGCTCTCTGTTTGTCTGTTATTGGTGTATAGCAATGCTTGGGATTTTTGCACATTGATGTTGTATCCTGAGACTTTGCTGAAGTTGCTTGTCAGCTTGAGATTTTTGGCTGAAACGATGGGGTTTTCTAAATATACAATCATGTCATCTGCAAACAGGGACAATTTGACTTCCTCTTTTCCTAATTGAATACCCTTTATTTCTTTCTCTTGCCTGATTACTCTAACCAGAACTTCCAACACTATGTTGAATAGCAGTGGTGAGAGAGGGCATCCCTGTCTTGTGCCAGTTTTCAAAGGGAATGCTTCCAGTTTTTGCCCATTCAGTATGATATTGGCTGTGGGTTTGTCATAAATAGCTCTTATTATTTTAAGATACATTCCATCAATACCTA
Source organism: Hylobates moloch (assembly GCF_009828535.3). Taxonomy (NCBI): domain Eukaryota; kingdom Metazoa; phylum Chordata; class Mammalia; order Primates; family Hylobatidae; genus Hylobates; species Hylobates moloch. Next base: position 39,171,927 of record NW_026652289.1, on the reverse strand, counting down.
GTTTATTGAGAGTTTTTAGCATGAAGTGCTGTTGAATTTTGTCAAAGGCCATTTCTGCATCTATTGAGATAATCATGTGGTTTTTGTCGTTGGTTCTGTTTATGTGATGGTTTATGTTTATTGATTTGCATATGTTGAACCAGCCTTGCATCCCAGGGATGAAGCTGACTTGATCGTGGTGGATAAGTTTTTTGATGTGCTGCTGGATTCGTTTTGCCGGTATTTTATTGAGGAGTTTTGCATTGATGTTCATCAGGGATGTTGGTCTAAAATTCTCTTTTTTTGTTGTGTCTCTGCCAGGCTTTGGTATCAGGATGATGTTGGCCTCATAAAATGAGTTAGGGAGGATTCCCTCTTTTTCTTTTTTTTTTTTTTTTTTTTTTTTTTTTTGAGACGGAGTCTTGCTCTGTCGCCCAGGCTGGAGTGCAGTGGCGCAGTCTCGGCTCACTGCAAGCTCCGCCTCCCGGGTTCACGCCATTCTCCTGCCTCAGCCTCTCCGAGTAGCTGGGACTACAGGCGCCCGCCACTACGCCCGGCTAATTTTTTTTTTTGTATTTTTAGTTGAGACGGGGTTTCACCGTGGTCTCGATCTCCTGACCTCGTGATCCGCCTGCCTCGGCCTCCCAAAGTGCTGGGATTACAAGCGTGAGCCACCACGCCCGGCCTCTTTTTCTATTGACTGGAATAGTTTCAGAAGGAATGGTCCCAGCTCCTCTTTTTACCTCTGGTGGAATTTGGCTGTGAATCCTCTGGTCCTGGACTTTTTTGGTTGGTAAGCTATTAATTATTGCCTCAATTTCAGAGCCTGTTATTGGTCTATTTGGAGATTCAACTTCTTCCTGGTTTAGTCTTGGGAGGGTGTATGTGTCCAAGAATTTATCCATTTCCTTTAGATTTTCTAGTTTATTTGTGTAGAGGTGTTTATAGTATTCTCTGATGCTAGTTTGTATTTCTGTGGGATTGGTGGTGATATCCCCTTTATCATTTTTTATTGCATTTTTATTTGTTCAGCTATGCCCTGCCCACAGAGGGGGAGTCTAGAGAGGCAGTAGGCCTTACTGAGCTGTGGTGGGCTCCACCCAGTTCGAGCTTCTCAGCCACTTTGTTTACCTACTCAGGCCTCAGCAATGGTGGATGCCCCTCGCCCTGCCAGGCTGCAGCCTCACAGGTTGATCTCTGACTGCTATGCTAGCAGTGAGCAAGACTCCATGGGTGTGGGATCCACTGAGCCAGTCATGGAGGAGAATCCTTTGGTCTACCATTTGCTAAGACTGTGGGAAAAGCACAGTATTTGGGCAGCAGTGTACTGTTCCTCCAGGTACAGTCTGTCATGGCTTCCCTTGTCTAGGAAAGGGAAATCCCCCGACTCCTTGCACTTCCTGGGTGAGGCGATGCCCTGCCCTGCTTTGGCTCACCCTCCGTGGGCTGCATCCACTGTCCAACCAGTCCCAATGAGATGAACCAGGTACTTCTGTTGGAAATGCAGAAATCACCCGTCTTCTGTGTCAATCTCTCTGGGAGCTGCAGATAGGAGCTGTTCCTATTTGGCCGTCTTGGAAGCAACCTCCTTTCTTCTGTGAGTGTTTGTCACAGAATAATTATTATCTACCTTTGAAGGTCATGTTTCCTTGCTTTTTCATGTTTCTTATGTCCCTTTTTTTTTTATATGTATTTGCATCTCTGGTGGAACACTCATCCTTTCCAATTGTATGGAATAGCCTTCATAAGGAAACACTTTTTTTTTTTCCTGTAGATGTGTCCTACAGTGTTGCTTGGGTAGGGTGCTTTGGCTTTGGTTGAGGGTGGGCACAGTAATGTAGTCTTCATATGATTTTTTCTGCTGTAATTAATGTCAGTGGTGTCTGTGAGTGCCTTGTGTCACAGGCTGTTGTTCATGAAAGCTATGGCATAGCTCTGCTGGTGGCAGTGATGTCATGCAGGCTGCTTCTCAAGGCATTAGAAGGCATGCATGAGTTCAGAGCAGCTCAGCTCTGATGGGACATAGGGTTGCTAGTGGCAGCAGCAGGCCTTAGCTAGGCAGATCTCAGGTTCTGGGGACTGAGTATGTCATCTCCTTCAGTCCTAGGGGTAGCCTCCTTGCTGTGTATTGGACCTCCTTTGACCTGGGGCATAGGGCACTGCATGGGCTTGAATTCCAGGATCACTGCTTTACTGCTGGGTCCAACTGGTATCACGACACTGTAGCCCTTTGGGTAGATGTCGTGAGATGTTGGTACCACCCCAGGGATGCTTTTGGACTACAGGTTAGGATGCACTCTGGTGGTGGGCTTACTCTGAAAATGGTGAGGTTCTGTCACTGCCTGTGTCTTTGGAGGTCAGAGGGATGCAGTGTGAATTATTTCCCAGGAATAATGAAGTAACTTGGACTCCAGGCAGCTCCCAAGACTAGACTCATGTCTTCCAAGGGCTATGGATCTCTCCTATAGTCAGGATCACAAGTATTCATGGTGGAAATGTGGAATCCTGGGGATCTTCTGCTTACTTTTTTCCCCACAGTGGGAAGTCCCTCCTGGCTCTAAGTCAATTCTGGCTTTCTCTTCCTTCTCTATGCTGCCATTGCAAGTCTTCCTGCCTCAGAGAGTCTTCATTACTTCTTTACTGAATTTTATTCTTTTCACTTCTTAGTCCATTTGATGTGTGTTTATCTACTTATTGTTTTGGTATTTGTTTGTGAAGGAGGTAAATGCTGGGTCCATCTATTTAGCCATCATAGCTGCTTTTATCTCTGGTCCTCCTTTTGGCCACAAGACTATTTTATTTGATGCTAATATAACCATCCCAACTTCCATTTGTTTACTATTTTCTTGGTGTACTTTTTCAAGCTTTAATATCAAACTTTGTATTTCCTTATTGCCATTATGTCTATTTTCAAAACGATGTAGTTATATTTCTTGTCAATTTATTTTTTATAATTTTTTTCTTTAGACAGGGCATCATTCTGTTGCACAGGCTGAATTGCAGTGGCACAACCATGGCTCACTGCAGCCTTGACTTTCCAGGCTCAAGTGATTCTCCCATCTCAGCCTTCTGAGTAATTGGGACTACATACATATGCCATCACGCTGAGCTAATTTTTAAATTTTTTGTGGAGATGGGGTCTCACTATGTTGCTGGGCCTGGTCTTAAACACCTGGGATCCTCCCACCTCGGCCTCCAAAAGTGCTGAGATTACAGGTGTGAGCCACTGTGCCTGGCCCATAATTCTTAATTATAGTTGGATATTTAGTCCATTTGTGTTGATTGTGATTATAATATGTTTGAATTCTTTTATGCTGTATCAACTTTTAGTTGTCTTTTAAAATTTCTTGAGTTCTTTTAGATTAGTTTTTCTTCCTCCTTTTGTCATTGTTTTTCTTTACTGGTTGAATGTTTCAGGCTCTATTTCTATACTTTGATTTATTACTCTAGGAATGTTAACATAAATATTTAACTTCACAAAGTCTAAAATTTAACAGTATCATGTTCTTCTTCCAAACAAGAAAATAATCTTACAAGGCTATAATTCCAAATACCTACCCTTATTGCTATTATTTTTCAAAATGTTTGTCCTATCATGTTTTTTTAACTTCAAATTATATGAGATTATTATTACACTATAACTTTTTGTTGAGATTTACCTACACATTTAGCATAAAACATAAGTCTCAGTCAATTTTAAAAGATTAAAATTGTACAAACTATGTTCACATTTTTTATCATACCTTGTTGAGATTCAAGCTTTTCTATAAGAATCATTTTCCTTTTATATAAAATCAGTCTTCTCCAACTCCCTTTAGTAGAGATCTATTGATAGAAAGACTGTCTCATTTGTTTGTTTTTGGCCAAAAAAAAAGTCACCCCCTCACTCTTAAAAGATAGCTTTTATGGGAATAAAATTTCAGACTGATAGATATTTTCTGTAAGCATTTTGAAATTATTTCATTTCTCAGCTACATCCACCTAGAACTTGGCTGCAGCAGCAGGTAGCTGGGGTAGAATGAGAAATGCTGATATCCTGCCTCTCTTGGGAAAATAGCTCTGTGAGATATGGAGTTTGAGGGAGCTCTCTGTTCTTGGGTACACCTGTATGAAGTAGAGTTTACATCTTACTGAATTGGAAGGGATTAGGGAGGGAGTGGGTCTCATCAAATATCACAGATTCTTGCTGTTCTTATTGAATTTTAGTCAATTTTCTTGAAAGTTTTTTTCATATTCTATATGTGTTAGGACCAATTTGAGAGACTTGAAAATATTTTAAATAACAATTTTCACCAGATTTACTAGGGAGTGGGTCTTTAGAACACCTCACACTGGCAGGCTGTACAGTTGAGCCCCATCGTGCATTTCTAATTTCATTTCATTGTGAATAAAGAACATACGTTGAACAGTTTTAATCTTAAAATTTACTGAGAATTATTTTATGTCCCAGCTTATGGGCTATCATGAAGGATGTTCTCAATACACTTGAGGATAATATATAGTTTGGTGTTTTTTGGTATAGTATTTTAATATACTTGTATTATGTCTAGTTGGTTTAGTGTTTTCTTAGCCTTCTATTTCCTTAATTTTCTGTGTAGTCGCTCAATACATATTGAATGTCAGGTATTTAAAATATCTTATTGTTGAATTTTCAATTTTTTCAACTCTTTCAGTTTTTGCTTTATGTATTTTGGGGCCTCTTTTATATGCATATACACATATAAGTGTTATATCTTCTAGGTTGATTTGCTTTATAAACTACAAATATTCTTATCTCAAATGACCTTTGTAAATATTTTAAAGTGTATTTTTTCTCCCATTTCTATTGCTGTATTTTTATAGAGGTTGTTATATTTACCTTCTTATTATGTTTCATGATTCTTTTATTTCTTCTTGTGAATCTGAGTTACCATAAGGTATAATTTTCTTAGGGTCAAACAAATTTATTCTCATCTATCTTCTTAGCACTTTTATACAAATATATACATATTGTTTAGGGTAACTATTAATACTTATTAAATCAGGTCAGAAAAAGAATAAATATGCAATCATAGTGTCTTTGACAATGACCTACACAGTCACTTTAGCTGATGTACTTTCTTTCTTTATATCGATTCAAATTTCTTTCTGGTGTCACTTGCTTTCAGCATGAAGAAGTTCTTTTAGTATTTCTTGTAAGATTAGTATGCTACTGATGCATTTTCTTTAAGTTCCAGGGTACAAGTGCAAGTTTGTTGTATAGGTAAACTTGTGTCATGGAGGTTTGTTGTACAGATTATTTCATCACCTAGATATTAAACCTAGTACCCATTAGTTATGTTTTCCTGATCCTCTCCCTCCTACCAGCCTCCAGCGACCAACAGGCCCCACTGTGTGTTGTCCCCCTCTATGTGTCCATGTGTTCTCATCATTTAGTTCCCACTTAGAACATGAGGTATTTGGTTTTCTGTTTCTGTGTTAGTTTGCTAAGGATAATGGCCTCCACCTTCATCCATGTCCCTGCAAATGATATGATCTCATTCTTTTGTATGGCTACATAGTGTTCCGTGGTATATAAGTACCACATTTTCTTTATCCAGTCTATCATTGATGGGCATTTAGTTTGATTCCATGTCTTTGCTATTGTGAATACTGTTGCAATGATTATACACATACACGTGTCTTTTATAATAGAATGATGTATATTCCTTTGAGTGTACCCAGTAATGGGATTGCTGGGTTGAATAGTCTTTCTGTCTTTAGGTCTTTGAGGAATCACTACACTGTCTTCCATAATAGTTGAACTAACTTACACACCCACCAACAGTGTAGGAGTGTTCTTTTTTCTCCTCAACCTTGCCAGCATCTGTTATTTTCTGACTTTTTAATAGTAGCCATTTGGCTGGTACGAGATGGTATCTCCTTGTGGCTTTTGTGTTTCTCTAATGATCGGTGATGTTGAGCTTCTTTTCATATGATTGTTGGCTGCATGTATGTCTTTTTTTGAAACGCGTCTGTTCATGTCTTTTTGCCTATGAGTTAATAGGGTTGTTCGTTTTGGGCATCAATGATATTGATCTGAAGTTTCCTTTTTTTCTTGTGTATCTGCCAGGTTTTGGTGTCAGGATGATGTTCACCTCATAGAATGAGTTAGGGAGGGGTCCCTCCTCCTCAATCTTTTGGAATATTTTCAGTAGGAATGGTACTGGCTCTTCTTTGTGCATCTGGTAGAATTCAGGAATTCAGGTGTGACTCTGTTTGGTCCTGGGTTTTTTTTTGTTGTTATTGTTGGTAGGCTATTTATTAGTTTCAATTTCAGAGCTCATTAATGATTTCTTCAGGGATTCAGTTTATTCCTGGTTAAGTCTTGGGAGGCTGTATATGTCCAGGAATTTATCCATTTCTTCTAGATTTTCTAGTTCATGTGCATAGAGGGGTTCATAATTTTCTCTGATGGTTGTATTTCTGTGGGGTCAGTGGTAATATTCCCCTAGTCGTTTCTGATTGTGTTTATTTGAATCTTTTCTCTTTTTATTACTCTAGCTAGCAGTCTATTTAAAAAAAAAAAAAACAGCTCCTGGGTTCAGTGATCTTTTGAATGGTTTTTCGTGTCTCTATCTCCTTCGGTTCAGCTCTGATTTTGGTTATTTCTTGTCTTCTGCTAGCTTTGGGATTTGTTTGCTCTTGGTTCTCTAGTTCTTTTAGTTGTGATATTAGGTTGTTAACTTGAGATTTTTCTAACTTTTTGATGTGGGCATTTAGTGCTATACATTTCTCTTTTATCACTGCCTTAGCTGTGTCCCAGAGATTCTGGTGTGTTGTATGTTTGTTCTCATTAGTTTCAAAAAACTTCTTGATTTCTGCCTTGTTTACCCAAAAGTAATTCAGGAGCACATTATTTAATTTCCATGTAATTATATGGTTTTGAATGAATTTCTTAGTCTTGATTTCTAATTTGATTGCCCTGTGGTCTGTTATGATTTCAACTCTTTTGCATTTGCTGAGGAGTGTTTTACATCAGATTATGTGATTTATTTCAGAGTATGTGCCATGTGGCAATCAGAAGAATATATTTTCAACTGTTTTGGGATAGAGAGTTCTGAAAGTATCTATCAGGTCAATTTGATTCAGTGCTGAATTCAGGTTCTGAATATCCTTGTTAACTTTGTGTCTTGATGATCTGTCTAATATTGTCAGTTGGGTGTTAAAGTCTCCCACTATTATTGTGAGGGAGTCTAAGTCTCTTTGAAGTCTCTAAGAACTTGCTTTATGAATCTGGGTGCTCTTGTGTTGGGTGCATATATATTTAAGATAGTTATATTTCTTGTTGAATTGAACCTTTTACCATTATGTAATGCCCTTCTTTGTCTTTCTTTAATCTTTGTTGGTTTAAAGTCTATTTCGGTAGAAACTAGAATTTTAACCCCTGCTTTTTCCTGTTTTCCATTTGCTTGGTAGATTTTTCTCTGTCCCTTTATTTTCAGCCTGTGTTCTGTTGCCTGTGAGATGGGTCTCTTGAAGACAGCATACCAATAGGTTGGTTCTTTACTCAGCTTATCACTCTGTGTCTTTTAATTGGGATATTTAGCCCATTTTCATTTAAGATTGGTATTTATATGTGTGGATTTGATCCCGTCATCATGATGTTAGCTGGTTATTTTGCATACTTGTTTATGTGGTTGCTTTATAGTAGCACTGGGTTGTGTAGTTCAGTGTGTTTTCTTAGTGGCTGGTAATGGTCTTTTCTTTCCATATTTAGTGCTTCCTTAAGGAGTTCTTGTAAGGCAGGTCTGGTGGTAACAAATTTCTTCAGCATTCACTTATGAAGCTTAGGCTGGATCTGGAGTTCTGGGTTGGAATTTCTTTTTTAAGAATGTTGAATATTTTCCCCCAATCTCGTCTAGCTTGTAGGGTTTCAGCTGAGAGGCCCATTGTCAGTCTGATGGGCTTCCCTTTGTAAGTGACCTGGCCTTTCTCTCTATTTGCGTTTAACATTTTTTCTTTCATTTCGTCTTTGGAGAATTTATCGTGGAGTATCTTACTGGGATTCTCTGCATCTCCTGAATTTGAATGTTGGCATCTCTAGGTAGGTTGGGGAAGTTCTCATGGATGATATCCTGAAATATATTTTCTAAGTTGGTTCCGTTCTCCCCATCTCTTTCAGGTACACCAGTCAGTCATAGATTTAGTCTGTTGACATAATCCCATATTTCTCAGAAGTTTTATTCATTCCTTTTCATTATTTTTTCTCTCTTCTCTGCCTTATTTCAGAAAGCCAGTCTTCAAGCTCTGAGATTATTTCCTCTGCCAGGTCTATTTTGTTATTAATACTTGTGATTATATTATGAAATTCTTGTAGTGTGTTTTTCAGCTCTATCAAGTTATGTTCTTCTTCATACTGGCCATTTTGTCAGCTCCTGCAATGTTTCATCATGATTTTTATCTTCCCTGCATTGGTTACAATGTGCTCCTGTGGCTCAGTGAACTGTGTTTCTATCTGTATTCTGAATTCTACTTCTGTCAATTTAGCCATCTCAGCCTCAACCTGGTTCTGAACCCTTGCTGGAGAGTTGATGTGGTCATTTCGAGGAAAGAAGGTACTCTGGCTTTTTTTCAGCAGTCTTGTGCTGATTCTTTCTCATCTTTGAGGTTGCTGACTTTTGGGTTGTCTTTTTTCTTTTAACAATCTGGCCACTTTTCCATAGGGCTGCCGTATTAGTCTGTTTTCATGCTGCTGATAAAGACATATCTGAGACTGGGAAGAAAGAAAGGTTCAATTGGATTTATAGTTCCATATGGCTGGGGAGGCATCAGAATCATGGCATGAGGTGAAAGGCACTTCTTACATGGTGGTGGCAAGAGAAAATGAGGAAGAAGCAAAAGTGGAAAACCCTGATAAACCCATCAGTTCTCATGAGACTTACTAACTTTCATGAGAATAGCCTGGGAAAGAGTGGCCCCTATCATTCAATTCCTCCTCCTGGGTCCCACCCACAACATGTGGAAATTCTGGGAGATAAAATTCAAGTTGAGATTTGTGTGGGGACAAAGCCAAACCACATCAGCTGCTATGGTATGCTGGGGATCCCCTCCAGTCCCTAGTCACCTTGGATTTTCCAGTACCTGGAGGTATCACCAGTGAAGCCTGCAAAACAGTAAAGATGGCAGCCTGTCCTTCCCTCTGGGAGCTCCATCCCAGGGAGGTACGGGCCTGTTGCTGGCCCAAGTGCACCTTAGCTAGGAGATAGCTGAAGACCTGGTTGGGAAGTCTTGCCTAGCTAGGAGAAACAAGATCGAAGACTTGCTTTAAAAGGTAGCCTGGCTGGGTGCAGTGGCTCACTCCTGTAATCCCAGAACTTTGGGAGGCCAAGGAAGGTGGCTCACTTGAGGTCAGGAGTTCAAGACCACCCTGGCCAACAGAGTGAAACCCTGTCTCTACTAAAAAAAAAAAAAAAAAAAAAAAGGAAAAAAAAACCCCTACAAATTAGGTGTGGTGGCAGGTGCCTGTAATTCCAGCTACTCAGGCAGCTAAGGCAGGAGAATTACTTGAGCCTGGGAGGCAGAGGTTGCAGTGAGCTGAGATCATGCCACTGCACTCCAGCCTGGGTGACATAGTAAGACTCCATCTAAAAAAAAAAAATGTAGTCTGGCCATGTTTCCATACAGCAGATGTGCTGCGCTGGGGGTCCACTTCAGCCCCAGGTTTCCTTGAACCCTCTGAAGCCCCCTGGGTAGAATGGCTAAGTCACCCAAACAGCAGAGATGGTGGCCTGTCCCTCTCCCTGGGATCTTTTTGTCCCAGGGAGGCCTGAAACCTCTATCAGCTGGAGAACACTGGTGGGGGTAGCCAGAGACCCTAGCTGAGAGGCTTCACCCAGGGATGAGGATCAGGATCAGGGACCCACTTAAAATAGCAGTCTGGTCATCATTTTGTAGGGCAGCTGTGTTGTGCTGGGGTACTGCTTCCACATCCAGCTGGCTTGGGCTCCCCAAAGCCCAAAGGCTGGAACAGCTAAGTCACCTAGACACCAAAGATGCAGCCCACCTCTCCCTCTAAGAGGTCTGTCCCAGGGAGTTTTCAAATCTCTGTTGGCTGGAGAACAGCAGCACAGGTGGCTGGAGGCCCTGGTTGGGAGTCCTGCCTAGTGAGGAGGATTGGGATCAGGGACCCACTTAAAGAAGTAGTCTGGCCACATTTTGGTAGAGCAGCTCTACTGTTCTGAGGGATCCCTTCTGCCCTTGGACTCTTCAAAGCCTGAAGGCCATAACAGCTAAGATGCCCCAACAGTAGAGATGGCAGCCTGCCCCTCTCCCTGGAGCTCCATCACAGGGAAGCACACTGCTATCTACTGCTGGCTGGAATTCTAAGCCAGTGGGTCTTATCCTGTGAGGTGCTGTGGAAGTGGGGCCTGCAGACTGTCACTCCTTGCCCCCCTGGATTCAGCCTCTTTCTAGCGGTATGTACAGCAGTCTAAACTTGCACTTGGCTGGAGTCGCAGCTTTTTTGCCAGGGCACCTGGGAATCTGGAGTATCTAAAGCTCCTGGGTCCCCGTGCATGCCTGAGCAGCTTCTCTGCTGAGACACCATGTAGCTCTCTGTGTGTCAGACTGAAGGCCTTGGCGGAGTGGGTTCACAAGGAGATCTCCTGCCCCAAGGGTTGCAAAAATCCGTGGCAGAAGCATGGGTTCCTGGGGCTGAACATTCACTCACCTCTTCTCTGGGCAGGTGAGCTTCCTTTAACTCCATGTTGGTCCTGGGTGGGCCATCATCCTGCCTTGCTTTTCTCTGTTCTCCGTGGGTCAAGTCATTTCCTTCATTAGTCCCAATGTGAGTACATGGATGTTTCAGTGGAAGGTTCTGTATGTACTTGTCCTTTCTGTTCCTCTCCGTGAGAGTCACACACATTTGCTGCTTCCAGTCAGCCGTCTTGGCCACTCTCCCTGATGCATTTTTAGTTTTTAATTTATCCCAGAATGTCTTTATTTGGTTTCAATATTTTAAAAATACTATTTTGCTGTAAATAATATTCTTGGTTGGGAGTTTTTCATTTTTTTCTTGAGTACTTTGGCTACGTCATCTCACTGTCTTTTGAAGTGCATTGTTAAAGTCAGGTGTTCATCTTTTTGGATGGAGTTCCCTTGTATATGAACTCCCTCGTATGTGAACCTCATCATTTTTCTCTTGCTTTTTTCAAGATTTGTTCCTTGTCTTTGACTTTCAATACTTTTATATCATAATGTGTCAGGGTGTAGATATTTTTGCATTTGTCTTAGAGTTTGAGCTTTTTGGATTTATAGAGTAATACTTTTTGAAGCAGATTTAGACATTTTCAGCCATTCTCTTTTAAAATCTCTTTTCTGCTTTTTTCCTTTCTTCCCCTCCTGCAACTCTCTTTACATGTACCTTGGTGTGCTTAATGCCATCCCACGTTTCTCTGATTCTCAGTTCATTTTTTATTCTTTCTTTGCATTTTTTTCAGATGGCATAATCTTTATAAATCTGTCTTCGAGTTTGCTTTTTCTTCATCAACTCAAGTAATACAACATTTATTATATCCATTTTGTACCTGAGGTTTTATTGATGTAGGCATCCTAATGGAGCATTTTACTGACCCTCAAAAATAGCCTATAAATTGAACCAGGATTGAAGTAATACATAAATAAATATGTAGAAAATTACTGAAGACATCTGTTGCTTAAGAAAATTTAGGGAGTAAATCAAGCATGTCAGGGAGAAATTGGTAAGTCCTTGATTATGATCATAAGGCGATTACACAGAAAATCACATGACCAGAACCTGGTTATGGTTCTGTGGAATTAAAATAAATTTTAGAAGGAAACCATAAAGGTTTATATTTTTTAAAAAGTGAAATGTTCTCAGGGGAATATCTATTACAGGATACGTTGATAATATTTGGTTACTAGTTTCCGCACATACCAAGTTAACATACTAAGTTTAACAGACTTTCATTTGTGAACCAATACAAAGAATATTTGCCCTTTCAAAGCATCTACCCAGAAGCTAATTTTAATTTCTGTCACCTGTTATTTGGTTGTTTCAAATTGGATGATATTGAGATCTTGAGATCTAAGGCAAGAGAATCTGATATTTGACAGTGAATAAAGCAGTAGGGATTCTGTTGCTTTTTGGGGGACAGAGAAATATACTGGTATTCATATCCATGAAATAAAAAATATATATGTATATATTTTTTTGAGACGAAGTCTTGCTCTGTCACCTAGGCTGGAGTGCTGGAGTGCAGTGGCATGATCTCGGCTCACTGCAGCCTCCGTCTCTTGGGTGCCAGCGATTCTCCTGCCTCAGGCTCCTGAGTAGCTGGGATCACAGGCAGTTGCCACCACACCCAGCTAATTTTTGTATTTTTAGTAGAGATGGGGTTTCACCATGTTGGCCAGGCTGGACTTGATCTCCTGACCTCAGGTGACACTCCTGCCTCAGCCTCCCAAAAGTCCTAGGGTTAGAGGCATGAGTCACTGTGCCCAACCCATATCCATAAAATATTGGTGGGGAAAAAATTAGCGGATAATTTCTGGGTACCTAATCTGTCGTGGATTCTATGATTAGTGCTTTACTCATTGTTCCTGGTAACTGTTTCAATAAATCTGTGAAATATATATTAGTAGGCCCACTTTTCAAAATTAATTAAGAGAAACAAAAAGATTCCAGTAGATTCAGTAAAGTATCTTAAGAGTTCCTCTCTAATTTCTACTCACCATGTCCAATTCCTACCATAAAGTCCTACCTACCTGCCACAGGCAGTTTTCTATACATTGGCTAGAATGGTCCATTTTTAAAACATATTTTTGAATATGTCTTTGTGACTATCTTGCTTAAAATATTTTGGTGACTTATCATTGCTCTCAGAATAAAACAACAGCTTATCAGAAGCCCTAGAAGCAATGATGGTCTGGTAACTGCCCACTTTTGTGATCTCTCTCACCTCCTTCTACTTCTTAGCTCATTCACTGTATTACAGCCACGCTGGTGCCCTATACAACTTTCAAACATGCTATGCTGGTTCTCACTTTTTCCCTCTGCTTTCCTCAGCATGTATTTTCCAGATGGCCCCTAGGCTGCTCCTTTTTCTTATTTGGGCCTCAGTTCAAATATACTGGATCATGAGAGCAATGATTTCCTCTGTCCTAGTTAATTAACCATCCTCATCATTTAGAATATTTTTGCATTTTGATTGAATGGATGAATGTACAATGAATAGATGATTAAACCACAAAGGTCATAAACAAAGCTGGAAATCACACTCAAGTATGTTTGATACCTATTTTATTTCTAATGCATTACATTTATCTGTGTGGCCTTTTCAAGTCAGGTTTATTAAGTCATAATTTACACAAGTAAAATTTGCCTTTTTAAAGTATACAGTTCATTGAGTTTTGACAAATGTAGATAGTCGTGCACTCACAATCACACTCAAGATACAGAACAGTCCCATCAAATTTCCCCCATACCCGTTTGAAACCAATTTACTCCCTCCACTCCAACTCTTGAAATGATCGAATCTCTGCCCTAATAGTTTTGCCTTTTCCAGAAGAACCATACAGAATAGGGCCTTTGTATCTATTTTCTTTCATCTAGCAAAAATTTTAAGATTTAACCATCTTGTTTGCATCAGTAATTTTCCCCTTTTCATTGCTAAGTAGTATATAATTGTATGAATATACAATTTGTTTGAACCTTGGCAATTGATGAATATTTACATTATTTTCAGTTTTTAGCTATTATAACTACTTTGAACATTCATGTACAAGTATTTGTATGGACTTAGTTTTATTTCTCTTGGATAAATATCTAGGATTGAGATTGATTGTAAGATACGTGTATGTTTGACTTGATGAGAAACTGTCAAATTGTTTTCAGAGTGACTGGACTATTTCACATTCCACCAGCAATATTTAAGGGTTCTTGTTGTTTTTCTTCACCAGTATTGATATTATGAATCTTTTTAATTTGAACCTAATAGGTATGATATTTCATCATCTTTTTAATTTTTATTTCCTTATTGCCTAATAATGTTGAGCATTTTTTACATGCTTACTTGAGACTCATAGATATTTTTTGGTGAAGAGTCTTTTAATTTAAGGGATCTTGATCAGATATATGTTTTGCAAATATTTTCACCCAGTCTTTGTCTTGTCTTTCATTTTCTTAATGGTGCTATTCAAAGATCAGAATTCTTAAATTATGGTGAAGCCTAATTTCTCACAATTGTTTGGTCATCTACCAGGTTTCAATGATTTATAATCCAAAATATTTATTGACCACCTAGTAGTACTAAATCATATAATTCTCTTGATAGTCACTGAGCACATATCCTGCATTCAGTTCTGCAAGAAAGTTGAATTATTGTAGTCATTATGCGTACGGAAAAAACAGGGAAGGCTTCAGAACATTTTTAGTTTGCCCTGAATCCAAGTGGCAGTTGAAATTTATTTGTAAACTCTCCAATAATTTACTGTTACCTATATTTTTTAAACCACTTTTTAGATGTTAATACGTTTAAATTAACAGTAAATACATTAAATGAAGGCAATTTACTAGAAAATTACCATTTGTTCAGGCTTCTTCCAATCTTCTTTTGAGAATTCTTTTGGAAGGATTTCAGGATTTTGCTTAATTTGAGGTTGGACTGGACTAGGTTAGGGCTTTGGATAATGGAAATTATGTCCTGGGTTAGAGAAGACTCAAGAGATAACAAAGTTTATTATACAAAACAAAATGAATAATTCAAGGGAAGGGACATAGAACGAATTCTTAAGGCAGCAAACCTCAGGAGATTTCTTATTTTTAATTGATTTAAAAGTTAATTGCTTTATGAAGTAATAATAATGACGTATTTGGTGGATATAGCATATTATAAGTGAAAAGAATTATAGCAGTGTCATACGAGGTAGTAAAGAAGAATCAAGAATACTTTATTACAAAATATCTATACTATAAGTAATATAGTGCTGTTTGGAGGTGAAATTAGATTAGTATAAAATGTATAGTGTAACTATTAGGGTAACCACTATTTTTTAAGTGTAATAGATATGAAAAAGGAGAGATAAAATGGAATTATATTAAACACTCAAGTAAAATCAGAGAAGGCAGTAAATCAGGGGAAAAACAATGAACAAATGAAATAATCACTAATAGAAAAGTGACAAACATGGTAGATATTAATGCAAATGTATCAATGATCGCTTAAAATGTGAATCATCTAAAAGCACCAATGAGACTCAGATTTTCAGAGTGAATAAAAAAATAAGATTCAGTTACATGTTGTCTCCAAAAAAAAAAACCCACTTTAACTATAAAGACACTGATGATATGTTCAAAGTAAAGGGGTGAGTGGCAGTTGCAGTCTGTGGCACTCACGAAGAGGAATGAGAGCAGTAAGTGAAAAGTGAATTTGGCACCTTCAACTGAAGTACTCAGATTTTTTTTTTTTTTTTTTTTGATACAGAGTTTTGTTCTTGTTGCCCAGGCTGGAGTGCAATGCCATGATCTCTGCTCACTGCAACCTATGCTCCCATTGGGACTGACTAGGCAGTGCTCCACATAGGGAGAGCAAAGAAAAGCAGGGTGGGGCGATGGCCTACCCCGGAGCAGCATGGAGCCAAAGGAATCCCCACCCCCTAGCCAAGGGAGGCAGTGAGTGACTGTGATTCCCCCTGGGAAACCATGCTTCTTGCAACCCATGGATCTGGAGATCCTCTCCTGAGCCCACGCTACCTGGGCCTTGGGTCCTATGCACAGAGCTGTGAGCAGCCACTCAGGCACACACAGAGACCCAGGAGTTTTATATACTCTGGCCCCAGGATCCCCAGTGAGGCAGAAGATCCATCTATACATTTCCCTAGGAAGGGGGCTGAATCCAGGGAGCCAAGCAATGTCATTCTGCGAGCCCCACTTCCATGGTACCTTACAGGTTAGGACCCAGTGGCAGCAGGTTGAGTCTGCCTGAGTTGGTGGGGGAGTTTCTGGAGGGAGGGGCAGCTGAAATTTCTGTGGTTTCATTGACTCAGCATACCAGCCTGCTGGTTCTGGGGAGTCCAGGCAGTCCAGAAAAGGAGGGTCCTCCCCCAACACAGAACACCTGCTTTGCCAGATTTGGCCCAGACTTCTTTTTAAAGTGGGTCCCCAGTCAATTCCTCCTTACTGGGTGGGGCCTCCCTGCAGGGGGCCTTCAATCACTCCAGCCAGGCTTATATGGACAGAACTTGCCCTGGGAGGCAGCTCCTGGGGGAGGGATGGCTACCGTCTCTGTGGTTCAGTTGACTCGACTGTTCCAGCCTTCTGGCTCTGGAGTATCTGGGCTGTCCAGACAAGGAAGGGTTCCCCCAAATGTAGCACACATGTTCTACCAAAAAACAGCCAGACAGCTTCTGTAAGTGGGTCCCTGATCCCGTTCCTTCAGACTGGGTGACATCTCCCCACAGGGGTGTTTCCAGACACCACCCAAAGGAGGGTTCAGGCCAGCAACAGGTCAGTATCCACTGGAACAGAGCTTCCAGAGGAAGGAGTAGACCGTCATCTTTGCTGTTTCACAGCCTTCACTGGTGATACCTCCAGGTACAAGAAAAGCTGAGGCAACTGGGGTTTGGAGCAGACCCCCAGAAAACCACAGTAACCATATTGTTGCTAACAGTCAGTGGCCTGACTGTTAAAAAACAACATCAACAAAGAAGACCCCACAAAGACCCTATTCAAGGGTTAGCAACCTCAAAGATTGAAGGTAGATAAGCCCACAAAGATTAGAAAAAAATCAATGCAAAAATGCTGAAAACTCAAAAATCCAGAGTACCTCATCTCCTCTAAATGACTGCAACACCTGTCCAAGCAAGGGCACAGAACTGGGCTGAGACTGAGATGGCTGAATTGACAGAAATAGGTTTCAGAAGGTGGTAATAATGAACTTTACTGAACCAAAGGAGCATGTTGTAACCCAATACAAAGAAGCTAAGAATCATGATAAAACATTAGAGGAACTGATATTCAGAATAGCAAGTTTGGAGAGGAACATAACTGACCTGATGGAGCTGAAAAACAAGACAAGAGAATTTCACAATGCAATCACAAAAGTATGAATTGAAGAATAGACTAAGTGAAGGAAAGAATCTCAGAGCTTGAAGACTATCTTAAACAAGACAGGCAGACAAGAATAGAGAAAAAAGAATAAATAATGATGAGCAAAACCTCTGAGAAATATGGTATTATGTGAAAAGACCAAACCTGTGACTGTTTGGGGTACCTAAAAGTGATGGGGAGAATGGAACCAAGTTGGAAAACATACTTCAGGATATCATCCAGAAGAATTTCCTTAACCTGGAAAGTCAGGCCAACATTCAAATACAGGAAATTCAAAGAACCTCAAGTAAGATACTCCATGAGAAGATCAGCCCCAGGACACAGAATCATCAGATTCTCCAAGGTCATAATGAAAGAAAAAATGTTAAGGGAAGCTAGAGAGGAAGGCCAGGTCACCTACAAAGGGAAGCCCATCAGACTAATAGTGGACTTCTCAATGGAAACCCTAAAAGCCCGAAGAGATTGGGGACCAATATTTCACATTCTTAAAGAAAATAATTTTCAACCCAGAATTTTATATCTGGCCAAACTCAGCTTCATAAGCAAAGGAGAAATAAATCCTTTCCAGACAAGCAAATGCTGAGGGAATTCAGGCATATCTTAACAAGAGCTTCTAAAGGAAGCACTAAATATGGAAAGGAAAAACCATTACCAGCCACTACAAAAACACACTGAATTACACAGACCAGTGAAACTATGAAGCAACTACAAAAACAAGTCTGCAAAATAACCAGCTAGCATCATGACGATGGGATCAAATGCACACATAACAATATTAACCTTAAATGTAAATGAGATAAATGCCTCAATTAAAAGACACAGAATGGCAAGCTGGATAAAGAGTAAAACCCCATCAGTGTGCTGTATTCAAGAGACCTCTCTCACATGTGAAGACACACATAGGCTGAAAATAAAGGGATGGAGGAAAATTTACCAAGCAAATGGAAAACAGGGAGAACAGGGATTGCAATTCTGGTTTCTGATAAAACAAAGTTTAAGCCGACAAGGGCATTACATAATGGTAAAAGGTTCAATTCAATGAGAACAGCTAACTGTCCAAACTATACATGCACCCAATACAGGAGCAGCCAGATTCATAAAGCAAGTTCTTAGAGACCTACAAAGAGACTTAGACTCCCACACAGTAATAGTGGGAAACTTTGATTACCCAACTGACCATATTAGATCATTGAGACAGAAAATTAGCAAAGACATTCAAGACCTGAACTCAGCTCTGGATCGAATGGACCTGACAGATATCTCCAGAACTCTTCATCCAGAAACAACAGAATACACATTCTTCTCATTCCACATGGCACTTACTCTAAAACTGATCACATAATCAGAAGTAAAACATTCTCAGCAAATGTAAAAGAACTGAAGTCATAACAGACAGTCTCTAAAGACCACAGTGCAATCAAATTATAACTCAAGATAAATTCATTCAAAAACACACAACTGCATGCAAATTGAACAACCTTCTATTGAATGAATCCTGGGCAAATAATGAAATTCAGGTAGAAATCAAGAAGTTATTTGAAACTAATTAATAGGAACCAAAAGACACTAACAGAATCTCTTTGATTATAAACTGGTTTTGAGAAGGAAATTTATAGCACTACATGCCCACATCAAAAATCTAGAAAGATCTCAAGTTAACAACCTAACATCACAACTAAAAGAACTAGAGAACCAAGAGCAAACAAATCCCAAAGCTAGCAGAAGACAAGAAATAACCAAGATTAGAACTGAATTGAAGGAGACAGAGACACAAAAAACTCTTCAAAAAAATCAAAGAATCCAGGGGTTGGTTTATTTAAAAAAATAAATAAATTAGATAGATAGACTGCTAGCTTAGACTAATAAGAAATGAGAGAAGACTGAAATAAACACAATCAGAAATGATAAGGGAGATATCACCACTGACCCCGCAGAAATACAACCATCAGAGAATACTACAAACAAGTCTATGAACATAAACTAAAAAACATAGACTAAATGGATAAATTCCTGGACACATACACTGTCCCAAGACTGAACCAGGAAGAAATCAAATAGACCAATAATGAGTTCTAAAATTGAGGCAGTAATAAATAACCTACCAACCAAAAAAAACCCCAGGACCAAATGGATGCACAGCTGAATTCTACCAGAGGTAGAAAGAATAGCTGGTACCGTTTCTACTGAAACTATTCCAAATAACTGAGAAGGAAAGACTCCTCCCTAACTCATTCTATGAGGCCAGCATCATCTTGATACCAAAACCTGGCAGAGATACAACAACAAAAAATAAAACTTCAAGCCAATATCCCTGATGAAAATTGAACCAAAAATTCTCAGTAAAATACTGGCAAACTGAATGCAGCAGCACATCAAAAAGTTTATCCATCATGATCAAGTTGACTTCATTTTCAGGATGCAAGGTTGATTCAACATACACAAATCCATAACTTTGATTTATCTCATAAATAGAACTAAAGATAAAACCGCATGATTATCTTAATAGATGCAGAAAAGGCCTTCGATAAAATTCAACATCCGTTCATGTTAAAAACTCTCAATAAACTAGGTACGGAGGAGACACACCTCAAAATAATAAGAGCCATATATGGCAAACCCATAGCCAATATCATACTGAATGGGCCAAAGCTGGAAGCATTCTCCCTTCAAAACTGGCACAAGACAAGAATGCCCTCTCTCACCATTCCTATTAAACACAGTATTGGAAGTTCTGGCCAGGACAACCAGGTAAGAGAAAGAAAGAAAAGACATCCAAATAGGAAGAGAGAAAGTCAAAATATCCCTGTTTGCAGATGACATGATCCTGTATCTAGAAAACTCCATCATCTCTGCCCAAAAGCTTCTTAAGCTGATAAGCAACGTCAGCAAAGTGTCAGCACAAAAAATCAATTTGCAAAAATTGCTGTCATTTCTGTACACATACAACAGGCAAGTAGAAATCCAAATCATGAATGAAGTCCAATTCACAATTGCTTCAAAGAAAATAAAATACTTAGGAATACAGCTAACAAGGAAAGTGAAGGACATCTTTAAGGAAAACTACAAAACACTGCTCAAAGAAATCAGTGATGACACAAATGGAAAAATATTACATGCTTATGGACAGGAAGAATCGATATTGTGAAAATAGCCATATTGCCTAAAGCAATTTATAGGTTCAATACTATTACCATTAAACTACCACTGACATACTTTCTAATACTTCACAGAATTAGAAAAAAAATTTTTAAATTCATATGAAACTTAAAAAGAGCCCTAATAGCCAAGGGAATGCTAAATAAAAAGGACAAACCTGGAGATACTATGCTACCTGACTTTAGACTATACTACAAGGCTACAGTAACCAAAACAGCATGTACTGGTACAAGAACAGACACATAGAACAATGAAACAGAATAGAGAACTCAGAAACAACCACTCACACCTGTAACCATCTAGTCTTTGACAAACCTGACCAAAAAAAAGCAATGGCAAAAGGATTCCCTATTTAATAAATGGTTTTGTGATATCTGGCTAGCCATATGCAGAAGATTAAAACTAGACCCCTTCCTTACACCATATACAAAAATTAACTCAAGATGGATTAAAGACAAATGTGAAACCCCAAACTATAAAAACCCTAGACGAAAATCTAGGCAATATGATGCAGAACATAGATACAGGCAAAGATTTCATGACAAAAATGACAAAAGCAATTGCAACAAAAGGAAAAATTGACAATTGGGATCTAATTAAAGAGCTTCTGCACAGCAAAAGAAACTATCATAAAAATGAACAGACAACCTACAGAATAGGGGACTTTTTTTTTTTTGCAATCTATCCATCTGAGAAAGGTCTGATATTGAGAGTCTACAAGGAACTTAAACAAATTGACAGGAACAAAACAACCCCACTAAAAAGTGGGCAAAGGACATGAACAGATACTCCTCAAAAGAAGACATACTTGTGGGCAACAAACATTTGAAAAAAGCTCAACATCACTGATCATTAAAACAATGAGATACCATCTTATGCCAGTCAGAATGGCAGTTATTAAAAAGTCAAAAAACAGCAGATGCTGGTGAGGTTGCAGAGAAAAAGGCAGGCTTTTACACTGTTGGTGGGAGTTCAACCCATTGTGGAAGACAGTGTGGCAATTCTTCAAAGATCTAGAGGTAGAAATACCATTTGACCCAGCAATCCCATTAGTTGGTATATACCCAAAGGAATATAAATCATTTAATTATAAAGATGCATGCATATGTTCATTACAGCACTATTCATGGTAGCAAAGACTTAGAATCAACCCAAATGTCCATCAGTGATAGACTGGATAAAGAAAATGTACATTTACACCATGGAATACTATGCAGCCGTAAAATAGAATGAGATCATGTCCTTTGCAGGGACATGGATGGAGCTTTCAGATGCCACTATCCTCAGCAAACTAATGCAGGAACAGAAAACCAAAAACTGCATATTCGCACTTATAAATAGGAGCTCAATGATGAGAGCATATGGACACATGGGGGGAAGGGGGGACGTGGGGAACAACACATACTGGGGCTTGTCATGGGGCCAGGGAGGCAGAGCATTAGGAAGAATAGATTATAGATGCTGGGCTTAATACATAGGTGATGGGATAATCCGTGCAGCAAACCACCATGGCACACATTTACCTATGTAACAAACCTGCACATCCTGCACATGCACTCTTGAACTTAAAAGTTGAAGATTAAAAAAAAAGTAAAGGGGTGTAGAAAGATATATCATGGTAAAGATATACAATGCTGGCTGGGCACGGGTGGCTCATGCCTGTAATCTCAGCACTTTGGGAGGCCGAGGTGGGTGGATCATGAAGTCAGAGATCGAGACCATCCTGGCTAACACGGTGAAACCCTGTCTCTACTGAAAATACAAAAAAAATTATATACATATAAAATTATGTAAATTATATATATATATAAAACATATATATAACATATATATGTTATATAATATATATAAATTATATATACATACACCATGCTAAGTTTAAAAAAAAGCCAGAGTAGCTATATTAATTTCAGACAAAGCAAATTTCTGAACCAGAAAAATTAACAGAAATAAAGAGGGGCATTGCATAATGATAAAGGGACTAACTTTCCAAGAATGGGAAATAGTTCTAAACATGTATGCATCTAACAACAGAGAATCTAAATATGTAAAGCAAAAACTGAGATTGTGAGGAGTAACAGAAAAGTTTCTTATTATAGCTGGAGATTTATAACTCCTTTTTCAGTAACTGATAGCTCAAGCAGTCAGAAAAACAGTAAGGATATAGTTAACCTGAACAGTGCTATTATACAACTTTATCAAATTGACATGTATAGACTATTCTATCTAACAACAAAATACACATTCTTCTCAAGCTTTCATGGACCCTTCACCCAGTAGACCCAATATAGGCATAAAGCACTCAATTAAAGTATTTTAAAAGTAGAAATGATACCAAATTCTCAGAAAATAATGAAATTAATCTATAAATACCACAAATTATCATTTACTAGGGAATTGCAAGTTAAAACAATAGTAACTTATTTACTATGTATCTATTATTAATAGACTGGCTAACATAGAAAAAAATGATAAAGCCAAATAAGGGAGAGGACACAAGGCAAAAGGAAGTATTCATTGATGCTAGGAATGCAAAATGGCATAGCCACTTTGAAAGACAGTTTGGTTTGTAGTTCGCCTTGAAGAGGTCCTTCACATCCCTTGTAAGTTGGATTCCTAGGTATTTTATTCTCTTTGAAGCAATTGTGAATGGGAGTTCACTCATGATTTGGCTCTCTGTTTGTCTCTTATTGGTGTATAGGAATGCTTGTGATTTTTGCACATTGATGTTGTATCCTGAGACTTTGCTGAAGTTGCTTGTCAGCTTGAGATTTTCGCCAGAAACGATGGGGTTTTCTAAATATGCAATCATGTCATCTGCAAACAGGGACAATTTGACTTCCTCATTTCCTAATTGAATACCCTTTATTTCCTTCTCTTACCTGATTACTCTAACCAGAACTTCCAACACTATGTTGAATAGCAGTGGTGAGAGAGGGCATCCCTGTCTTGTGCCAGTTTTCAAAGGGAATGCTTCCAGTTTTTGCCCATTCAGTATGATATTGGCTGTGGGTTTGTCATAGATAGCTCTTATTATTTTGAGATACGTCCCATCAATATCTAATTTATTGAGAGTTTTTAGCAGCAAGGTTGTTGAATTTTGTCAAAGGCCTTTTCTGCATCTATTGAGATAATCATATGGTTTTTGTCATTGGTTCTGTTTATATGCTGGATTATGTTTATTGATTTGCATATGTTGAACCAGCCTTGCATCCCAGGGATAAAGCCCACTTGATCATGGTGGATAAGCTTTTTGATGTGCTGCTGGATTCGGTTTGCCAGTATTTTATTGAGGATTTTTGCATCAATGTTCATCAAGGATATTGGTCTAAAATTCTCTTTTTTTATTGTGTCCCTGCCAGGCTTTGGTATCAGGATGATGCTGGCCTCATAAAATGAGTTAGGGAGGATTCCCTCTTTTTCTATTGACTGGAATAGTTTCAGAAGGAATGGTACCGGCTCCTCCTCTTACCTCTGGTAGAATTCAGCTGTGAATCCATCTGGTCCTGGACTTTTGGTTGGTAAGCTATTAATTATTGCCACAATTTCAGAGGTGTTATTGCTCTATTCAGAGATTCAACTTCTTCCTGGTTTAGTCTTAGGAGGGTATATGTGTCGAGGAATTTATCCATTTCTTCTAGATTTTCTAGTTTATTTGCATAGAGGTGTTTATAGTATTCTCTGATAGTAGTTTGTATTTCTGTGGGATCGGTGGTGATATCCCCTTTATCATTTTTTATTACATCATTTGATTCTTCTCTCTTTTCTTCTTTATTGGTCTTGCCAGCAAGACCTCTTCAAGGAGAACTACAAACCACTGCTCAATGAATTAAAAGAGGATACAAACAAATGGAAGAACATTCCATGCTCATGGGTAGGAAGAATCAATGTCGTGAAAGTGGCCATACTGCCCAAGGTAATTTATAGATTCAATGCCATTCCCATCAAGCTACCAATGACTTTCTTCACAGAATTGGAAAAAACTACTTTAAAGTTCAGATGGAACCAAAAAAGAGCCCACATTGCCAAGTCAATCCTAAGCCAAAAGAACAAAGCTGGAGGCATCATGCTACCTGACTTCAAACTCTACTACAAGGCTACAGTAACCAAAAGAGCATGGTACTGGTACCAAAACAGAGATATAGACCAATGGAACAGAACAGAGCCCTCAGAAATAATGCCGCTTATCTACAACCATATGATCTTTGACAAACCTGACAAAAACAAGCAATGGGGAAAGGATTCCCTATTTAATAAATGGTGCTGGGAAAACTGGCTAGCCATATGTAGAAAGCTGAAACTGGATCCCTTCCTTACACCTTATACAAAAATTAATTCAAGATGGATTAAAGACTTAAATGTTAGACCTGAAACCATAAAAACCCTAGAAGAAAACCTAGGCAATACAATTCAGGACATAGGCATGGGCAAGGACTTCATGACTAAATACCAAAAGCAATGGCAACAAAAGCCAAAATTGACAAATGGGATCTAATTAAACTAAAGAGCTTCTGCACAGCAAAAGAAACTACCATCAGAGTGAACAGACAACGTACAGAATGGGAGAAAATTTTTGCAATCTACTGATCTGACAAAGGGCTAATATCCAGAATCTACAAAGAACTCAAACAAATTTACAAGAAAAAACAACCCCATCAAAAAGTGGGTGAAGGATATGAACAGACACTCCTCAAAAGAAGACATTTATGCAGCCAAAAGACACATGAAAAAATGCTCATCATCACTGGCCATCAGAGAAATGCAAATCAAAACCATAATGAGATACCATCTCACACTAGTTAGAATGGTGATCATTAAAAAGTCAGGAAACAGCAGGTGCTGGAGAGGACATGGAGAAATAGGAACACTTTTACACTGTTGGTGGGACTGTAAACTAGTTCAAGCATTGTGGAAGTCAGTATGGTGATTCCTCAGGGATCTAGAACTAGAAATACCATTTGACCCAGCCATCCCATTACTGGGTATATACCCAAGGGAATATAAATCATGCTGCTATAAAGACACATGCACATGTATGTTTATTGCCGCACTATTCACAATAGCAAAGACCTGGAACCAACCCAAATGTCCAACAACGATAGACTGGATTAAGAAAATGTGGCACATATACACCATGGAATACTATGCAGCCATAAAAAAGGATGAGTTCATATCCTTTGTAGGGACATGGATGAAGCTGGAAACCATCATTCTCAGCAAACTATCCCAAGGACAAAAAACCAAACACCGCATGTTTTCACTCATAGGTGAGAATTGAACAATGAGAACACATGGACACAGGAAGGGGGAACATCACACACCAGGGCCTGTTGGGGGGGGGAGGGGGGAGGGATAGCATTTGGAGATATACATAATGTTAAATGACGAGTTACTGGGTGCAGCACACCAACATGGCGCATGTATACATATGCAACTAACCTGCACTTTGTGCACATGTACCCTAAAACTTAAAGTATAATAATAAAAAAAACAGCAAAAAAAAAAAAAGACAGTTTGGCATTTTCCCATAAAGCGAGTCATTACTGTAGTATACAATCTAATGTCTCATTCCTTGGTATTTACCAAACTGACTAGAAAACATATGCTCACACAGAAACCTGTATATAAATATGTATAGAAACATTATTCATGTGCCCCAAACTGGAAACAACCAAAATATCTTTAATATAATAAATGAATGAACAAACTGAAATACCTGTAGAATGTAATGGCATTCAGTAATTTAAAAAAATAAGCTATCATTCCCCAGAAAGCCACATGGAGGAATGTGGCTTTAAATGCATATTGCTAAGTGAAAGAAGCCAATTTGAAAAGGCTACATGTTCCATGGGTTCAATTATTTGGCAATCTGGAAAAGGCAAAATTTCAGTTTGCTGAGGATAATGTCTTCCAGCTCCATCCACGTTCCTGCAGTTACAAGATCACTGATTTTCTCAGTTCATGGTCTAATGTTGAATAGGTGAAGCACAAGAGATTTTGTAGAGTGATAAAACCACTGATACTTTTGTCAAAATCCCCAGAAATTTATAGTACAAGAAGTGAAACTTTATATATGAAGCATAAAAATAAATCATTTAGAAGGCTCAGGGATCCCAGGATTAAATGCAGAAAGTGACAAAAGGATCTAACTGTATTACAAGTGTAATCAACAACCTCACTGAGATAAACATCAGCGAGGCTGGAGAAACAATATCCCTGGGGGTAGAGGGAGAACAGGTGCTGACCTAAATAACTTTGAAAATGAGTGAAACCTGTAAGAGTAAAGGCCAATGAAACTGTGTATAAGCACTGTACTCTAGTTGATAAATTGTTTTCCATGGGGATAGATGTTAACGATTTTGATACTGGTATATAAATGTATCCTAGAATTGAACATTTCAGTAAATGGGTTGTAGGTGGTAGGAGCTGGGTTTCTCACCATTCCACTGACAGTTTACCAATAAGCAAAAGAAGCAGGCTAGAATGAACTGTGTTAGAATTAGAAATGGAACACTCAGTATGAACTCATGTTTAGCTTAACAGAGATACAGTGGTTATAGAAATGTGTATAGATATCTATATATGCAAAAATGCACCACTTTTTATACACCTAATACCCTGATCTTGGTTTATAATACTATTCTACAATGAAAGGACCAGTGATTCTCCCAGAAATAGCAAATTCATCTACTGAGACAGGAAGTATAATACAAGATGAGTCTAGAACATCTAGTAGGGACAGGAAGATGGAGAAGAAGGAAGGAAGGAGGAGGAGAAGGAGACGGACCAGGAGAAGGAGAAGAAGAAACATAATTTCGGGGGTACGTAAAGACATGTAAGTCAACTGAATGAGCTCTCATGGCAAAATCTTTAGTGGTCTGAGCAACAAAATAAAGTGGTATTTAAATATAGCCCAGAGTATAATAAAAATTCATACCTTATACTAATATAAATAAATGGGTAAAAGTAGGCACATCTCCTATGTAGAAGAATTGCACACAGGGCTTTATATCTGTGTTCACAGAATTTTCTATAAGTCGGTGAATGTCTGTAGAACAGGAACAGTGTTTTATTGTTCAGAGATCAATTGTGTGACTTGGGCTGAACAAATACCTGGCAATTGGTAGGTGCCCAGAAAATAGTTGTTCAGCCCACATCACACAATTTATACTTGAGATTTTTTAGTTTTTACCTAATGTCCTTTTTAATGTTTACATTGAAATTAAGGAAAATAACTATCCTCTTAAAATAGCCCAAAATGCTTTAGATTTTCTCATAGTTAATATTTTTTCTAATCATAAATACCATGATCTCCACAGGCTCCATGGCAAGGTATCAAAAACAGCAAGCATCTTGCTAGAATGTAACACGTGACTTAACCTCCTATGCGTG
The DNA here is from genome assembly GCF_009828535.3 of Hylobates moloch. Taxonomy (NCBI): domain Eukaryota; kingdom Metazoa; phylum Chordata; class Mammalia; order Primates; family Hylobatidae; genus Hylobates; species Hylobates moloch. Next base: position 39,144,311 of record NW_026652289.1, on the reverse strand, counting down.
TTTTTAATCTTCATCTTCTTTTCTCCAGCTGTGTCAGTATTGTTATTTATCAAGTTTCCCAAACCTGCAATTTGAGGGCTGTGTTCGATTACATTTGGGTTTTCTAGGCACATTTACATGGTGGTTATTTGGAAAGACTGACTTTGCAGGGGAAAAAGAGCACTGGTCTATGAGTCTGGAATTAAAATTCTCTTCCTGACTTTGTTCCTAAGCTAGTCTTGGGACCTTGGTGGGTTGCTGCACCTGTCACAGTCTGGATTTCCTCATTTGCAGGGACAATAAGGGCTAAATGATCTCGAGTTTCCTTCTTCCTTTACAGTTGATGGTAGAATGTGGGCTCATTTCTGCAATCCAGTTGAGTTCTCAAACTAGTAAGTTTGTGAATAAGACTGCAGTTTGGAATTTGGCCTTCTCAATCCAGGGAAGGAAGTCTCTCTTGGTTTGGGTAGGGTGACAGGCATGAAATTTTCTCTAGAGAGAGATGTTTTCCCTTTGGTTTTAGAATGTTGGGTGGTATGTCTTGCCCATAAAAAAGGAGAGAATAGGATGAATGATAATTTGTTAGTTGGAACAGCTTCCCACAAGAAATGAGAGAGAACTAAAAGGCAGAATAAATGACTAACCTTTGCCTTGCCCAGCAGAAAAGCTGGTGAAATTTAGAAATATAGTCATGTTTCTATTCACTCAGGCTCTCTACCTGAACCAACAACCATTCGTGAAACTTTCCACATTAAACTTTCTGTTCCAGTAAAGTTCATTGCAGTCTTTAAAACTGCACCCGGAGGTGACAACATAACATTCCTTTGGGTCTGATGCATAGAGGCTTAGAGTGTGAGGGCTGAAAAGGGTTTTTGAGGGCAAAGGGACATATAAGTGTTTTACCATATGCATAACACTTAACTTACATGAATGATACTGGCTGGATGCTTTTTATGTATTATTTCTAATCCTTCTCAGAATCCAGCAAAACAAGTGGTTCACAGAGGAGGAAACTGAGGCTCAAGCACGGTAAATAACTTATCCAGTTTTACTCAACTCCAAAAGGCTGGTTTGAGTTTTTAACCCAAGTCAGTCTGACTCTGCTTCCTCAACCATGTTCTCACATTATTAACTCCTAGTCTTGCTTCAATCCTGCCTCTGGGAAGCCTTCCTTGACCCTCCAGAGAATATAAATTACAGGAATTCCCCTTTCTAATTGTTTTGTGGTGTGGTTCACATGATTTTCTCTTCTACAAGTCTGTGAATGTCTGTTGAACAGGGACAGTGTTTTATTGGTCTCTGAATCCTAGTACCTGGCAATTGGTAGGTGCCCAAAAAATATTTGTTCAGCCCAAGTCACACAATTCATTGGATACAGAGCCAGAACTAAATCCAGACCTCTTGACTCCTGGTCCAGAATTCTTTCACCACCACATTATTACTTCTAGATTTTTAATCGCATGCAACTTCCAGCTTATTCTCCCCATAAAACCTCATTGTTCCCTCACCCCAAACCCTGCACATGATTTCTGTGAGCAGTGGAAATGTTTTCATCACAATTATGAAGGCTTGCACTTACTGTGGACTCAGCGCAGGCTCACTATGTGAATCCTCTTCTTTTCTCCTGACAGTGCTCCCAGGTGAATGCTGCTATCAACCCCATTTTACAATGTGGAAGCTGAAGAATTGAGATAGTAACTGCACCAAGACCTCGCAACTGGGGTAAAAATCCATGCAACATGGCCCTAGATGAACATAATCTGAAAGACTGGGCTCCATGCCTCAAGGTTGGGACAGAGAGTGAGTCTCCTTGCTCACGTTTTATCTCTTGTTAGTTAGATGCCAAATAAATTTTTTTTTTAAATAAAATAGCTGAGATGTCTTGATCCTCAAGGAACGTAACACCAGGTTCCAAGGGTGATTTAATTGAAGTCACCCACTCCTTTTAATCCCTGCAAACTTTTACCCAGAGCTTTGAAACAGGTTGCCGAGCACTTCCCATGTTGAATCTGTGCATACTCTGGTTTCTTACAAGGTCATGTGAAGGATAAGATTCGGAGCATTCCAGGGAGATTATGCTCCAACTGCAAAAACCTGAAAAAGGCTTAGCTGCATTACTCTGAAGACTTTGGTATTGTGGGGTAATCATACATAGCAACCCTCATAAGGTTCTGAGGCTTATCTCATTTTATGTGCCCTTTTTTCCTTGGAGAGTCTAAATCTCTCCTGGAGATTAAAATGTAACAAAACAATGACTTGAGACAGAAAAGCATCGAAAATCATACTTTGAGGCATTATAGGATATATGTAACATTATGCACAAACACAAAGGGATTTGAATTCAGCAAACAACTCCAGGTGCATCATATGTTTCTATTTGTATAAAATTTAAAATTTTTAAAGAATAAGACCACAGTGGGGCAGCGTTGAGAAAGGGTCCATGGAGCCTCTCCAGGCTCTTCTTCCTTCGCGGGAGACGCTTCCCTCAAAGAAGGAGCTGCAAGAGATGAAAGGGATGAGGCCTGGAGAGCTCACACCAGGTCTCCAAGCAATTGAGCCTCCCTGGAGCTGTAAAGCAGGAAACTCAGCTTCTGGATGAGACCCTGATCCTTTAAAAGCCCAGATGCCAACTCCACAGGGGTAGACCCATCTCTCAGCTGATTGACCTAGCACTGGATGACATTCCTCATATTTACTTGTTTATTTTCTCTCTCACCTCTAATCTCCATAAAGCAAGTTTCATGAGGCAAGGAACAGAAATCTCTAGTTCAGTGCTGTATTCGTAGTTTTAGAACAATGCCAGGCTGGAAAGGAAGGAAGGAAGAACAGGAGAGATGGTGGATAGAGAGGTAGGTAGTTTATAGTAAATACTGTAATGCGTATTTATGTGTGTACACATGCACATGTATGTACAGAGATACATATATACTTATGTAGGAAGCTGTATATTTTGATGAGAAAAGTGTAAATTTAAGACATTTAATTGAGTAGTTTTCAATAAATGTTTCAGTTTGTATTATGGCCCCTAACCCAATGTATTTGGAGTGGAGTTTGTAGCACATCGCACGTTTTTACCCGACAGATTTGATATTGGAAGAACTCACATAACTCAGAGATGATGCACACCAGGCAGCAGAAGGAAGCAGCCTAAATGGAAGGAGGCTGAGTGAGCAACAGGCCATCTGCTGTTGCAGCTGCTTTTCCGCCCACACATGAGAATAGCACCACATTTCTTTGGAAAAAACACCTTTCTTGTGGCTTCAGGCTGTGATTTGGGGATGGCTGTCCTCAAACTACAGGCTCACGGGTAGTTGCAGGTCTAAGGTTTGGCCCATTTGTTACTCAGGCTCGGTCAAGGGTGCATGTGATCCAGCCTTCCCCATGACCATCAGCCCCTAATCTCTGGCTCCCTGATGGCTGGATTATAGACCGGGGGCTTTTGATGTCCTTCTCTCCCAATTGGGGCAGAAGTCTCTTGAGAATAAAGCCAACATAGGGGAAATAGAACTGTGGGCTGATGGGAAACAGCCATCCAATGACACGGAGAGAACACCCAGACCCAGCCTAGGAAGTCCTACTTCTGCCCCCTGGGTCAGGGGTTTAAGGAGCTGTGGATGCATTGTAGTTTCTTGCAACCAAAAGAGTGCTAAGGACAACCCTGTTCACACACGTGCTTTGGAAGAAAAAGGGAAGATGTTTTCCGTGCATAATAGCGGCAGTGGCTGTGCATTCTTATCCTGAACTTAATCTTTTTGTCCTACAGTTCTCAGAAGTGCACTTGTCTACCCAGGTGTTCTGAATTTCATTTCATAACGTGCAATCACAGGACACACATTTATATCCAAACTCCACCACATTTGTTCTTGCTCAGAAATATAATTGGGGATGAAGATGGTGATAATCATTTTCAGAGGTTCTGTTCTGATTAGGTAAGAACAGAGCATTCTAAAGATGGCCTAACCCAGACCACAACTTTGCACAGCAATTTTCCCCATCGCTCCTAAATTTTTAAATTTATTTTTGGGTAACAGTATTAGCTACATTTGATTAGAAGTGATATTATAACTGTCTTAGTCTGTTTGGACTGCCATAACAAAACAGCATAGACCGAGAGGCTTAAACAACAGAGATTTATTTCTCAGTTCTAGAGGCTGCGAAGTCCAAGATCAAGGTGCCAGCCAATTCATTTCTTGGTGAGGGTCCTCTTACTGGCTTGCAGGTTTCTCTCTAGATCTTCACATGGCTTTTCTTAGGTGTTTGCACATGGAGAGAGAACTCTCTCTTCTCCTTATAAGGGCACTAATTCCATCACGAGGATCCCACCCTGATGACTTAATGTTACCATAATTACCTGCCAAAAGCCTTATCTCCAAATATCATTATATTGGAAGTTACAGCTTCAACATACACATTTTAGGGAGGGACATGGACATTCAGTACATAGCAATGACATATAATGATACGAGTTTTCTTTGCAAAAGTGACCACGTGATGATCATTTGCAATTCTGCTAAAAAGACAGATCCTGGGACTAGTTGCAGATATATGCACAAAATTTCTGACTGTTTTAATGATTTAATAAGCCAGTTGCTAATAGGTAAACATACATGATACTTACATTGACTGAGGCAATCATGAGTATATTCCCATAATCAGGGGATTCTCATTTAGATGTCATACAGTTTAATTTGCCTCACAAAATTTCAAGTCAATATTCTGCTGTGCTTTCTACTTTGAAAAATGTCATATTACATCCTATTGGTTGAGAAATATTTTCAAGGACCTGTGAAAAGCTAGGTGGGAAAATGGTTTATAAACATGTGGGCCTCTCCACCATGCCCTCTCTGGTCTTGTAGCACTTTAAGGGTGGTGGGTGTCATCTTGGGGTGATATGTTATTTCCAATGTGTCCATTCAGTGTTGTTCAACCATCTTGAGGCCTCAGGCTGGGAGCACACCATCCCACAGTGAAAATGCTGGCCTTTGTTATGACCCTTTGGGAATTTGTATTGATTGAACAGCATATTTGGGAGAGAGAAAAGCAGATTACACACTGGTTTGTCATGCTTGATTTACTTGAAAAGTGAGAAAAATGCTGACCTGGGAGACTGGTGACCCTTAAAACTAAATACATGTGTGTGTCAGATACACTGTGAGCTGCACATTGCGCTGTGGATTCAACACATCTGGTTGTGTGAATGGCACTCAGCAGGATGACCCAGCTGTGAAGAGGCGGTAAAAAGCATAATCGAGCTTGTTTATAAATATTGCTGGCTAGCACAGCTCTTGGCAACACTGGAGATGACATTCTCCCCTAAAGTCTGCCTCCTCTTCATATTTCTTCTTTCTTGTTTTGGCAACTATTGAAATTGAGGTACGTGTTCTTAGATTAATGTCAGCCAGCAGTATTCAATATGATTTCTCTTCTCTGAGAAGATACTGTTTTAGGAAACCTGTGGCTTCCAAGCTCACGGCCTAGTCTGAATTTCCCTCTGTTGAGGAAAAAGACTTAAGGCAAGACCAGTGAAACACAGAATTACAGATTTGAATGACAGATTAAGCCTCTTGTAATTTTCATTCTCCAAAATAAAAACACTGCTTATACCATCTATTTGCTATACGTGTTTCTGCTTTTAAAAAATATTTCTGTGGTAGATCTCCTGCAATGCCACTGGTGAAAACAAACCACCAACTATTTGGGGGAACTTTTGTTGACATGAAGCCAATTCAATAATTCTGTGAGAGGTGACATGATGGAGAAGACAGACCAAGGAGTCTTAATTGAGCACGCATCTGCACCCCAGTTCTGCCACTTCTGGTGTGACATTGACAAATTGGATGGCAGTGATAAGCTTCAGCTTTTTCAGCTGTAAAATGGTGCAGCAATACTTACTTCAAACAGCTGTTGCAAGGAAGAAATGAAGTGACATATGGAAAATGCCAAGCACAGTTGCTGCCCAATTAATGCTGTGACCACTCCCGCCTTTCAAAGTAGAGGGACTGACCACCACTGGGCAATGTGTTGTGACCTCACTACAACAAATTAAAATCAATTGATAAGAAAAAAGTTGAGTTTCAGTATTCACTTTGTGATTTAGCTATTGAAAGGAACGTGTGCTTCTTGTCCCTCTTAAGTGAAAGTAAATAAGTGTCATAGTGGCAAGCACAAAACAGGTCAAGGCATGAGGTTGTGATGTCTCATGTGAGCATAGCATGTCAATGGTGGTTTCATACAAATATTATCAAAATAACACATCTTTCCCCTTAGTCAATGATCTTAAAGATACTGTTTCATGACAACACGGCTAGATCTTGATAGCTACTGTGGAAAAAGACCCTACTAACTCATGACTCAACAAAAGTTGAACTCCATTTTTTACCAAATGATCTCTCGTGTGATTACAACTGAATACCTATATAAGACGCTTTAATCTGCGGTCTGATTCCTCCCTACCCCCTTCTTTGATACGTCACATTTGTTATACTATAATAGTTTGGCCAAAGGCAACCTCATTTTAAGAAGGTAAATAACAGTAATTGACCTGACGAGATCACTGGGATGCATTTATATTAGAGAGCAATTTTCAAACAGAATGGAGAAAATGCTATATAACAGAAACCTCCCTGAATATTTTCCTCCAATCTAAGCAGTGAAAATCTCATTATCACGAAGGGATTCTGTGTATATGCTCTCTGCCTCAGTCTCAGATAACTTTGATTTTCCTCTTAAATGTTGTATAAATATTGATGGCACTTATAAATTTCTATGTGGTGGGGAATTATATTTAATACATTTTTCATTACATTTGTTATCTTGCTACCATGGTGAAACAATTTTCTTGAAATTAAGTACCGTAAAATATTTGAGAATATGTTGCAGCTGAGCAATTGAGAAAGACAGATGTGATAAAATTAAGGAGGGTGAATAAGCACACATGTGCACTGATTTAGAAAACACTCGTTTCTTCAATGAATAAATGCACTTAATGCAAGTCTTTCATTTTTTGTTTAGCTACCTCTTCACTTCCTATTTCCACCAAATGTGGGAGTCACTAATTATTGCTCTTAATGCAATAACCACAACCAGGCAACACTTAAATGGCCATATTCTGAATAAGCTATATTAAGCCCCAGCCATGACTTTTCCTTTTGTTACTGATTGGTAGTAAATTATTGGAGTGTGGACAAACTAAAGTAGCAAGCTCCTTTGGCATTATATGAACACCATCTAATTCACTGCTGGAGAAGAAAGGACAACTTAAGTACCACTTACTCAACACCTAGCATGTGCCAGGCATGGCACAAAGCCCTTTGAAACCATTGTCTCCCTTAATCATCCTCAACACAGTCCCAGGAACCAGGTATTATTTCCCCATTAAGAGAAAACGGAGGCTCAGAAACATCAAGAAACTCCCCCAAATATTTACAATTTGGATCCTGGTTCATTGGAGCCCAAACTTCATGGCCTTTGCCAAAATTATTATTGAGCTGTCAGTAAAGGTAGTTGTAGGATAGAGATTTCACGGTCACAGACTTGCATACCTGGTAAGATGTGGGGACAATTTGTAACTTGAGAGAAAACAATTTTCGTTTAGAAACAGTACCATGATTACATAGCTTTGATGAGTTGTAAATACAGATCTTGTTATTAAAATTTGGTTGCCCCATCTTAAGGTAGCGAGCTCTTTGGATGTCACCCTAAGAAAGCTGTCATGGCCAGGCTGTTGCAAGCAGCCTCTGGAAAGGAAAATAAATGTGCATGTGAGAGCTAGAGACTGGCCCTTCAATTAAGAAGCTTGAATGAATAAATAAGGACAGGCTGCCCTTGACCTCACCTGGATACCCAGGGGAAACTGTATTATGGAAGTTGAAGGCACAGTTGAGGATGTGTGGTACTACCATGCTGAGAGCCACCACCCAGGAGGGTCTACTTCTCAGCTCTAAGGCATGAGCCCCCGGAGAGGACAGATGGTAAGATATTGGGGAAACACACTTAATAAAGATGGATTTGGGGATTTGTATAGGAAGCACCAAGTACGTGGTCACCTTGGTGGAGAAAGTGATTAGAACTGCAATGGTGGGGAGAAAGACTATTGCTAACCAAGCAACAGCAGCTTCAGAGCCCCAGCTGTGATGAAGGCTATGCTGCCTCAAGTGACAGTGGTGGCAGGCCTCATGAGGACAAAGAGCATGATTGGACCTAGGCCAGCAGTGCAGGAGAAGGAAGGATACCGAGGGACAATCACTGATGATTGCAGCAACAAGGTCTCAAGGGCACCAGAGAGAGAGAGAGATGATACCACGCTGGCCTTCACAGGGAACATGCCAGCTTGGGGAAAAAGAGAGAGGATTAACAGGGTTTGTTTACCTTCTTGGGGCTAGGTTTTCCAATCTTATTTTATAACTTCACAATGGATTATTATTATTCCCTTTACTGAAGGGGAAATCAAGACAAGGAGAATTAGTCTAGTCTACTAGGTCTCACCAAGGTCCCATGTCTGACCGTCCAGAGTGTCACCCACAAGAATCCTGAGATTTCATGGAGATTCACTTTTTCTGGCTTTTATCATTTTGATGTATAAAAATATGAAAAGAAAGATTAATTGGTGATTATAGAGATTTGAGTGATAATACATTAATATTTATTGAGTGCTTCCTGTACGCCAGGCATTGTTCTAAGTAGCTTATGTCTATGACATTATTTAACACCTACAATAATGTTGCAAGATGAGGATGGACATTATTCCCATCTTTCAGATGGATGGGGGAGTCACTAATTATTGAAGTCCACAGTGGATCAGAGTAGTGAATTTACTTGCCCAAGGTCATGCAGCTGGGGTGCCAGCCTAAGTATTGAGGCAGTATAAATCTTAAAAGTAGCACTGTACTGCTCTTATCATCTCCCCATGTCCATGCATGTGGATCTTTCTTTGGGAAGGAGCCACGTACACAGGAACCAGGGTTGGAAATGGCTCTAACTATATCTTCCTGTTCTTGGGAGGGATATCTTAAGTAAGTAAGCCCTAGTAGCTCTCAAGGAGGATCTCCTACTGAAAGCTTTTTCTTTCAAGTTTCACTTTTGCTATGTCATAGCCTGGACGTTTGCCTCTCTCTCCTCTCTCCCATTTAAGTTCAAAGAGCTTCTTGGGGTTGGCATCCTACTGACAGGCTCAGTTACTGCAGGGTCATCTGTTTGGAAAATCATAGCCCATGGAAGATGTCCCTGCCTGAACCAGGAGGAGAATAAGGCAATAGGCAGATGGTGTCAGTCAATTTTGTGTTTCTAGAATACCCGAGGCTGGGCATGGTGGCTCATGCCTGTAATCCCAGCACTTTGGGAGGCCGAGGCAGGTGGATCACCTGAGGTCAGGAGTTTGGGACCAGCCTGGCCAACATGGCAAAACCTCGTCTCTACTAAAAAATACAAAAATTAGCTGGGCACAATGGCAGGTGCCTGTAGTGACAGCTACTTGGGAGGCTAAGGCCTCCCAATTCTTCTTCCCAGGAGAATTGCTTGAACCTGGGAGGCAGAGGTTGCAGTGACCCAAGATTGCACCACACCATTGCACTCCAGCCTGGGAGACAGATCAAGATTCCATCTCAAAAAAAAAAAAAAAAAGGAATACATGAAGCTGGGTAATTTATAAAGAAAAGAGGTTTATTTGGCTCATGGTTCTGCAGGCTATACAAGCATGGTGCCAGTATCTGCTTGCCCTCTGGTGAGGCCTCAGGAAGCTTTTACTCATGGCAGAAGGTGAAGGGGGAGCAGCTGTTACACGGCAAGAGAGGGAGAAAGAGGGAAAGTGGAGGAAATACTAGGACCTTTTAAACAGCCAGCTCTGGTGGGAACTCATAGAGTGAGAACTCACTCATTACAGCAAGGACACCGCCAAGACATTCAGAAGGATCAGCCTCCATGACTCAAACACCTCCCACTAGCCCCACCTCCAACATTGGAGGTCAGATTTCAACACGAGATTTGGAGGGTACAAACATCCAAGCCATATCACAGACTTAGCAAGCAAGGCCAGTGGATCCAAATAGGGTGCCCAACATCACCCAAGGTGGTGGTACAGGAAGCCAGAGAGGAAAATACAAAAGCCATGCCCTTGGATGGATGCCAAGATTAAAACAGAAAAGCACACAAAACAGTATCTTAACCTATCAGCAGAAAGAGAGTTTGAGGGTAGAAGTGGGGGCAGATGAACAGTGGGAGCCAAAGGACAGAGTTAAAATGGGGCAGTTACTAAGAGAAGCAGCCCAGGGGAAGGGTGGGCAGGGCATAACAGGGGGAATAGACATGGACGGGTGCAGTAGATACAACTCTGGGGTAGGAAGGCACTTACTGTGGGCTCCCAGCAAGGGTCTGTGAGTAATCTTGGGTCAGCCACAGGGGCTCATTTAGAATGAGCAGCCCAGATCCCAAGGCCTCTTCTGGAGCTATTCATGGGCATCTACTGCATGTTAGGCCCTGAGCCTATAGTCCGTATCCTGTACCCTCACTGTCCTTGGAGGTGGGTTCTCTGGTCCCAATTCTTCAGGAAAGGAACTGAGGCTCAGAGAGTCCACATGAGGCACCCAGATTCACTCAACCAGCCATCATGCTGGCATTCACCATGTTCTGGCAGCATTCAACCACTCTTGGGAAAGACGTTGGCCCTTCTTACATTCTGGTAATAAAATATTGACCTAAACATTGTATTCCTTAGAAATCCAGCTGTATTAATCATAAAAATAACTCTTACGTATGTTCTAATTTGATGTTTCCCAAAATATCTTATTAATGAGAATCCATTTCTGGGCCTCAAACCAGATCCACTATCTCGAAGTCTCTAGGGAGGGAGAGTCCTAGAAACATGAAGACGGAACTCTTCAATTGTATACTGTCCACCATATGAAATTGCCAGTACATGACTATTTATGATCTATGAAAACAACAATTTTACATCGTCTAATCTAATTTATACTTCAAATCCTAAATGATTCTTATCATCAGAGAAATTTGAGAAAACCTTTTAAATGCTTTGACATGTTCCTCAAAGCTAATATCCACCATGCTTCAGTATTACAAAAGAGCAAGTATTACAAACAACCTGAAGTCTCACTCCTAATTATCTCCTGTCTAATTCAGTTATAAAAATCAATCCATGGATGGGCACGGTGGCTCATGCCTGTAATCCCAGCACTTTAGGAGGCCGAGGCGGGTGGATCACCTGAGGTCAGGAGATTGAGACCAGCCTGGCCAACATGGTGAAACCCCGTCTCTACTAAAAATACAAAAATTAGCTGGGCATGGTGGCAGGCACCTGTAATCCTAGCTACATGGGAGGCTGAGGCAGGAGAATCGCTTGAACCTCGGAGGCGGAGGTTGCCGTGAGCCGAGATCACACCACTGCACTCCAGCCTGGGCGACAGAGTGAGACTTTGTCTCAAAAAAACAAACCAAAAATCAATCCATTAGTGCATTAAAAAATAGGTATTGGGCTGGGCGCGGTGGCTCACGCTTGTAATCCCAGCACTTTGGGAGGCTGAGGCAGGCGGATCATGAGGTCAGGAGATCGAGACCACGATGAAACCCCGTCTCTACTAAAAATACAAAAAAAAAATTAGCCGGGCGTGGTGGCAGGCGCCTGTAGTCCCAGCTACTTGGAGTGGCTGAGGCAGGAGAATGGCGTGAACCCCGGGAGGTGGAGCTTGCAGTGAGCCGAGATCGCGCCACTGCACTCCAGCCTGGGCGACAGAGCAAGACTCCGTCTCAAAAAAAAAAAAAAAATAGGTATTGAAGACCTACTGTCTATCAAACACTAGACTAAACCAAGGGTACAACATCCTTTTAGATATAATTCCTGAGCTCAAGATGTTGTGAACTCAGAGTGATTAAGCCATGATTACACAATACACCAAGTGGTGTAGGGCACAGAGAAAAGAATAATGTATATGTTTGAAAATGCACTCCCAGAAGTGTCATATTCTTCTTCAACTGAGAGATGACCAGCTTTGAAGGTTTTATGTGCAGGGTTTTTTTTTTTTTTTTTTTTTAAAGATTAGGATGATATTGCAAGGATGAACCACTGCCAAGGTAAAGCAGGCTATAAGACAGAGGCTTCCAGTATACAGTTTAGAAGACCATAGGTGTCATGGACCCCTGGATGTTCAGCTATTTCCTTGCTCTGCTGTCTTCTTCTCACTGCTAGAGAAACGTGGGCAACAGCATGACTGATTTACTAGTATTAAGTCAGCACTTTATATGTATCTGGACATCTTGGAGTTAAGAACACCTGATACTAGTGTGAGACTCGAAAACACAAGGTTATTGTCTGGGAGGAATTGTGCAGGTGTCTAAAGAGTTAAAAGAGGCGGAGATTGAAATTCCATTCTCTTTCATAATTTCTGGATTTCTTTTTAAAATAGTTCCGAAGCAGAGAGTTTGCCCTAGTATCAGTGTTCAGGGAAGAGATTAGTTTGCAAAGTCATTGGAACTTCTCATTCACCTTTCTCCCCTTGCAAGGATCCTAAGGTCTTGCCCAGCATAAGATTTTCGACATGATGAAAATCCATTCCACTGGATGTGCAGGTAATGCAACCTCTTTTTACAACAGCCTTCTTTCTTTGAGGCATTTCAGTCTGGCCATTCAGGTGCATAAAAGTATGCAGAAGCAGGTGAGTAGGATTTCAAGCTTCAGTGGCTGCTTGGCTCTAATCCCTCGAGGCAGATATTTAATTAAGCTGAGAAAGTCAGTGTACCATCCATCAGGCAGCATGTTCTAGCATAGACCACTTACTATCTGGGACATCGTGTATCAAAAGTATAAAATGAGTTTTAATATGAAGTGAAATGACATAAATGGAAAGTAGACCAACTGCTGACTCAGCAACTTCTTCCAGTGACAAAAAGGCTTTTAAAAATTTGCTCAAAAAGAACAAGTGGCTCTCACTATAGATATCAAGCACTATAATGGAATTACCGTCCCTGACCGACCCTGCTGTTGCAATGCCATACACCAGCCAAGTTTGCTAGTCAGAGCAGGTATGTGCCCTGGAGACATGGCCAGCTCAGAAGAAGCCTCACAAAAGCTTGGCTTGCTGTATCTGAGTTGACTTGCATTGTGGTGCTTGTTGAATAATGATCAGAATCTGACTCATGCAAGAAAGAAAGGGTGCATTTTGAACTATTCTGATTTGTAAGTTCTTGGAGGTGATAATAGAATAATAGCTTTATTCAGCATTCTGCAGAACACACTGGAAATGCAAAGATCATGTGGAACAGGGGCCTGGTCCTCACAAGTGTTTACAGTCTAATGACAGAGAAAAGCCTGAGTCCCATCAAGGATGCTTTAAGGGAAAAGGCAACTGGTGAAAGATGTGTGTGTGTGTGTGTTTTAGACCTCAGTGGCAACAGAGTTCAGGAAGGGGAGCAATGACTTAAGGCTACGGAAATCTATAAAGACTTGGGAATGAGGTACAAATTGAATCAGGAAGAAAAGAGGAGAGGGTACAGTGAAGGCAGGCAAGAAAGGAGAGGTATGGGCCAGGTGCAGTGGCTCATGCCTGTAATCCCAGCACTTTGGAAGGCCGAGGCGGGAGGATCACCTGAGATTGGGAGTTCAAGACCAGCCTGGCCAACATGGTGAAACCCTGCCTCTACTAAAAATACAAAAATTAGCTGGGCATGGTGATGCGTGCTTGTGGTCCCAGCTACTCAGGAGACTGAGGCAGAAGAATGGCTTGAACCCAGGAGGCGGAGGTTGCAGTGAGCCGAGATCGAGCCACTGCATTCCAGCCTGGGTGACAGAACAGGACTCCGTCTCAAAAAAAAAAAAAAAGAAAGTAGAAGTATGATGGGGCAGGGGTGGGACAGAATTTGCTGGAATAAAAAACTACTTTTGGAAAGTTGTAGAAGACAGGACTGGAAGGGTTCACCAGGAACAGTTTGTGAGTGTCTACAAATAGAAGGCTATGGAGTTTAAGCTCTAAACTCTCTGCAATGGGTAGCCATTGGATTTTATATCAGGGTGTTAAAAAATGAATTTGCAGCTGTGTGCAGGACAGGCTGAGGGCACAGGACAAATTATTCATCTCACAGGCATCCTTGAGAGCTTAGAGTGCTAGATGCTTGGATTGCAAATATGAACCACACCAGGTCTCTCTCTAGAAGACCTCACTGAACAATAAGGGAAATGCACAATGCGTATGGACACAGTTTCAACACCCTTGCATGGGCTTGAAGAGTGAACCAGGAGAAGCTAGTAAGAGACCACTGTAGGCCGGGTGATACGAAATTTGGATTTGAACTAAGCTGGGGAAACAGGAGGAGTACTCACAGCAGTGACTCATAGTCAGAGTTGACATTTCAGAAGGTCGAGAGGGAGAGGTCAGGACTGAAGAGGGTTTGGAACGTCACCTGGGGAGAGGTGAACAAAGTGTGAGGGGCAGAGAGGCAAAGGACTGCTGCAGGGGCCCAAGGTAGGAGGTGGAGTGATGGGCATAGAGGAGTGGGGAGGAGGAGTGGGGAGGTACAAGCACAGGGATCATGGGGAGAGCTCAGGAGCTGGGATTGGTCAGAGCTGACAGCCATGCCCTTCTGTTCTGGGGCACCTGCCACCCCTGTGCTCCTCCCAGGAGCTGGGCTGGCTCAGGGGGAGGGAGAGGAGTACTCACTTTCATTAGTTTCTTTGCCACATTAAAAGAACACTGGCAGCTGGTGCTGTGGCTCACACCTGTAATCCCAGCAGTTTGGGAGGCCGAGGTGGGCGGATCATGAGGTCAGGAGTTCGAGACCAACCTGGCCAACATGGTGAAACCCTGTCTCTACTAAAAATACAAAAATTAGCCAGGTGTGGTGGCAGATGCCTGTAATCCCATTTACTCAGGAGGCTGAGGCAGGAGAATCACTTGAACCCGAGAGGTGGAGGTTGCAGTGAGCCGACATCGTGCCATTGCACTCCAGCCTGTGCCACAGAGCGAGACTCCAACTCAAAACAAAATAAAAAAAGAACACGGGCTGGGTGCAGAGAGGGTCACTGCTGTCCAACAGAGCAGCCCTACACTTTCCTTATCCTCAGAGCCTACCTGTTTGCCTTTATATCCTGTGACATTTTAGTACTCAAATTAACGGCTGCATCCTCTGAACTCTCTGAGCATGCCCATGCCCAGCCCCAGCTCTGCCTCCCACCCCATCCCTCTCCCACCTCCCACCACATCCCTTCCACTCCCCACTGTGCACACCCACCCCTCCTCCCCCATCCACACCTACCTCCTAACCCCATCTCCCCCCTAACTCTCACTGGCAGCCTCCCATCCCATAGCAATTCTATGCCTGTTTTCTTCACTTTACTTTTGAATGCAGCATGGGGCACAAAAAAGTACCCTCGAATTTGAAATATGATGAATCTAGGTTTAGATCCTGATATAGCCTCTTATGGCCAAGATCTCTTTGAGTCTTGTTTTTCTTACCTGAAGAAATGGAGATAATATTTATAAAGATAAAATGAAAAAATGTACAGATGCCTGTTACCATATATCGTTTGGGCCATCCTAGGTGCTCGCTCAGAATTAATGACCTTTCTTGCTGCTTTTCCTGCCAGAGTCTCGAAGTGAGCATACAAAAAGACATTCCACACTTATGGAATTAATCCTCCCTCCTACCTCTGTTAGAAATTAAACATTTTAAGGGCAGGGTTCTCTCTGGGTCTGGCATGTAGAGTCTTGTGCATTCCATCTACTAGTTAAATATTTGTTAAATAAATGAGCCATGTGGTCAGGAAAGTGAGCAAACTCCTACATGACAGCTGTGATTTCACACTGTGGGTGTCTGGAGAAGAATGGAGTTTGACAACCCTCTGTCTCTTCCCTAGAATGGGTGGTAGACCTCAATTCTCTCCCTTGTCTCCCAACAAGTCCCTGCTTAAAGTTTAAGGAACTGTTGACACGGCCTCAGCAGCGCAGGACCAAGACATCATTCACAGGCACATATGCCACTCCTTTGGAACCTGTCAAGTGTGTGCCCAAAAAATTATCTGTATATTTTGCATGGTGACAAAAGCAACACATTCTAATCTCCTGCAATGAATTAAATTCCGCCAGCAAAACAAATGCCTTATGACAGGTGATTGATAGGTGTTTTCTCTGACAGCCTCTGGCACAGGAATCACCCCTCAATCGAGTCTGGAAAGACAGCTGGAAGAAGAGTTGAAGTAGACAGCCAGCTCTCTCCCCACGCTGCACTGTGCAACATCTAAGCACGCAGCAATATAAACGACATAACATTCAGTTGACCTTTTGCTTATCTATAAATGCAGAATGAGCTGCGTGGACCCTGATCCACCAAGGAACCATTTTAGGAAAATTTATTTCCTTTCACTACCCATAAAAATAAATTGCTCCTCGCAAAGGAGAGACAAAAAAATTACTCTCTTCCCCTAATAAGATTATTATGAAAGGGATATTTTCTCTGAACAATCATTACTGAGTTGTGTGCTGTCAATTTTTTATCACTGTGTTACCTCTCTCAGCTTGGCTGGAGCTCCAGAGAGATGGCGGGCAAGGGCCTGGCCTTTCCTGTTGTTTTATTTGGGCGATAACTGTGACAGGGTCACATGTTTTTAATGTGGGGGGACTAAACTTATCATTGGCCCCCAACGTTCTCCTCTATTCCAGGCAAAAGATGACGGGAATTGCATAAATAATGTACTTATATACACAGGCATATACACACACTCACACTGGATGGCAATCCATGCATTGCTGGCTTTCAAAGGAGTGAAGTTCCACCACTGTGCTAAGAAAAGCTGTGTCCCCTCCAGTTTCAATATTTTTCAGTGACTTTTACTTTAGTCTCTGTGACACTTAGCTCAGTGGGAGACTGGTCAGAGGAGTTGTGCTAAACGCTCTTCCATGCCCCTTTGTAGCCAATAATGAAATTGACTACAATGTATTCAGTATCTGCTTTGGGCCAGGAAGGCAGCTAGTTGCTTTAGAGAAAACTCCATCTTTAAGCTTCACCCCAGGTTGCTGTCTCTTTTGAAGCAATTGAGGTTTGGACAAGTGAGCCAACTGCACTAGGATCCCATTGCTAAAGAAGAGCCGAGGTGGAAGAGTGTGTCTTCTCCAGCTTAGGGGGAACAGAACACAGTGGTGAGGAGCCACAGGAAGAGGGAGACCTGCAAGAGGGAGGGCAGGCTGTGTGAGGTGTTCTAGGTACCAAAGCCAAAAGGGAACCGGATCTTCTGAGTGTAGTGGGGCAATCTTGTCAGATAGTACTTTAAGTACACCTGAGTCTCCAGAAGCTAAATTGAGTCATTCTCAGGAATAGGCTGTCATGAGCAGAACCATAGAATTACCATTAATAGACATTTATGCAGCCAAAAGACACATGAAAAAATGCTCATCATCACTGGCCATCAGAGAAATGCAAATCAAAACCACAATGAGATACCATCTCACACCAGTTAGAATGGCCATCATTAAAAGTCAGGAAACAACAGGTGCTGGAGAGGATGTGGAGAAATAGGAACACTTTTACATGGTTGGTGGGACTGTAAACTAGTTCAACCATTGTGGAAGACAGTGTGGCAATTCCTCAGGGATCTAGAACTAGAAATACCATTTGACCCAGCAATCCCATTACTGGGTGTATACCCAAAGGATTATAAATCATGCTGCTATAAAGACACATGCACATGTATGTTTATTGCAGCATTATTCACAATAGCAAAGACCTGGAACCAACCCAAATGTCCAACAATGATGGACTGGATTAAGAAAATGTGGCACATATACACCACGGAATACTATGCAGCCATAAAAAATGATGAGTTCATGTCCTTTGTAGGGACATGGATGAAGCTGGAAACCATCATTCTCAGCAAACTATCTCAAGGACAAAAAACCAAACACTGCATGTTCTCACTCATTGGTGGGAACTGAATAATGAGAACACTTGGACACAGAAAGGGGAACATCACACACCGGGGCCTGTCGTGGGGTTGGGGGAGGGGAGAGGGATAGCATTAGGAGATATACCTAATGTTAAATGATGAGTTGATGGGTGCAGCACACCAACATGGCACATATATACATATGTAACAAACCTGCATGTTGTGCACATGTACCCTAAAACTTAAAGTATAATAAAAAAATTAAATTATAAAAAAAAGAATTACCATTAATATAAGCTAAGAAAGTTAAGGAACAAAATCTATCCTAAAAATGGGTTTTTAAAAATAACTTGTATTATTTTGTTTTACTATTTTTCAATTTTTATTAATTGCCTGACCACAGTTAATAATAATGTATTGTATATTTCAAAATTTGTAAAAGTCAGTTTCTAATGGTTTACTCATTTTTGACTGCATATGTATACTTAAGAATTTAAAAATGCTTCTAAGCAAGAAGAAGCATATAAAAATTACCCACAATTTTAACCATGTGGAGGTTAATAATCTATATTTTATTTAATATAGATTAATAGATTAATAATAATCTATATTTTAAGGGTGTTTATAAACATCCTTATAGTTTCGAATTAAATAGCTGTGTTTGGACTACACAAAATGTATTTTTTGAAAATCTAGTAAAGTTTTTTTATAACCTGAGTCGATTTTGGTAAATTTTATAATTTTATAATTTCTTCAACTATTATTGGCATATAATTGGTAAGAATATTCTCTCCTGGTATTTTACAAATCTCTCTTATAGTTATATCCCTGTTTTTGTCTTCATAGTGTGTGTGTGTGTGTGTGTGTATATATGCATTTATATACCTCTCTTAGATCTTGTTATTCTTAGTCAGTTGTGTATACAAGGAACCCTGGTTTCCTATTTAAAGACCTCATTTGAAAACAGAAGGGTAATCTTTGCTACTTAGTTGGTCTTGATTTTCTATAGCTTATCAGTTAGCTGAGCTAGGAAATGTTTCTAAGATAAAATACTTCATAAGTTCACACTGATGCTTCAATTCAAATTCAGAACCACAGATGCGTTTCTTAACTTCATCAATAGACCAAGTTTCACTCACACTGAACATCCTCTCTATCGAAGAAACCACCATCGTTTCTCATCTCTTTTAGCCAAAGAAGTGCACTCAACAGTCTCAAAATTACAATATAAATACTACCAGTGGCCGTGTTTTCTGAAAACAGGTTAAAATTTTTTTCCTGGTTCCTAGGGAATATCTCACTAGGAATGAATAGTCAAACAATCCAATTTCTTTCTGGGTGCAGTGGCTCACCCCTGTAATCCTAGCACTTTAGGAGGCTGAGACGGGAGGATCACCTGAGGTCAGGAGTTCAAGACCAGCCTGGCCAACATGGTGAAACCCCATCTCTACTAAAAATACAAAAAAAAATTAGCCGGGTGTGGTGGCAGACAACTGTAATCCCATCTACTTGGGAAGCTGAGGCAGGAGAATCACTCAAACCCGGGAGGTAGAGTTTGCATTGAACCAAGATTGTGCCACTGCACTCCCGCCTGGGCAACAGAGCAAGACTCCATCTCAAAAAAAAAAAAAAAAAAAAAAAAAGAAATTCTTTATGAGCAGTTGTACTACCAAATTGATACCCAATTTTGCTTCCCACTTTCATAATTATACAACATATTAAATGATTCTAAAGTCAAATTTACAAAACAAGGTACATTCAGAGACATCTGGCTTTTTTCCGTTTCCTTCACTTGTTTCTCTACCTTTCAAGGTAGTAATTTATTAATTTTTTATCCTTTCATTATTTTGAGTATAAACATATTTATGTTAATGTAAGAAAATATTTATTTGTATTTTAGGTTTACTATAGAAAAACAATTTATGAACTATGTTAATATAAGAAAATATGTCTATGTGTGTATTTTTATTATTTCCTTTCTTAGATGGATAGTTGTATACTATAATGTTTTCCTTCACCTTGTTTTTCCATTTATGTTCCAGAGGTTATTTCCTCCAAGGGCCTACAAGCAGTCCTCATGCCTTTTCCTGATGGCATAGTAGTCCATTTGCAGTTGTGGCATCGTTTTATTGCTCCCCATCAACGAACATCGGACAAAATTCCAGTCTTTTGTTATAAATATGCTGCACCAAATACCTGGGTGCATGTTTATTTTCATATTTTTGGCAGTGGATTTTTGGATATAGTCCCAGAATGGAGATGGGCAGGTCAAACTATACATATCTATAGAATTTTGCTATCACAATTTTGCTAGACATGACCCAGTTTCCGCCCATGGGGGTTGTACTGTTTTGCATCTCCATCAGGAATATTTGAGAGTTCCTGTTTCCCCACAGATATGCCACAAAGCTTGTTGCCAAACTTCTAAATTTTTGTTGATTCCACCTATTTGGTGAGAAATGGTATCTCAACAACTTTTTTTTTTTTGAGACAGAGTCTTGCTTTGTCACCCAGGCTAGAGTACAGTGGCACAATCTTGGCTCACTGCAGGCTCCGACTCCCGGGTTCCAGCGATTCTCCTGCCTCAGCCTCCTGAGTAGCTGAGACTACAGGCACGCATCACCATGCTCAGCTAATTTTTGTGTTTTTATTACAGACGAGGTTTCACCATATTGGCCAGGCTGCTCTTGAACTCCTGACCTCGTGTGATCCACCCGCCTCAGCCTCCCAAAGTCCTGGGATTACAGGTGTGAGCCACCGTGCCCAGCCGTCAACAACATATTAATTTGTCTTTTCTAATGAGTGACACTGAACATCTTTGCATCGAATTAAGAGCTCCATTATATGTATTTTTTTCTCAGTGATTCATCTCTTCAGAGCTCCTCCCCATTGTTCTTTATTGTCAAAATGTGTCATTTGATACAGTTCTTGTGCATAGCTAGCAGGTCTGCCCGTAGGCAGAGGTGGGTAGAGGAGACAATGAGTGTTTCAGGTAGAGGGGTGCCATGAGCATCAGTGTAAAAGCAGCTCAGCCTAAGATGTGATTGGAAAGCGTCTCCACTGGACGGTCATGGAGGGCTTTCCACATTCGTCAGCTAAGCATACAGGGTCCCCGTAATCTTCCCTCTGCAATCCCTTCAATCTGAAGTTCTCTATAAACTTCATCGCCTTATACTCCAGTGTCATCTATGTAGTGCTGTTAAAAATACAGGTGCTAGAAAAATTCTATAATGTGAGTGAGTAGTGGCTACACGTGTTAATATTTTCCGAAACGCATTGAATAGTACATTTAAAATGTGCGTGTTGTATTGCATGTAAATTATACTCTCTCTCTCCATATATATGGCATGAGCTCAGCTCACTGCAACCTCTGCCCCTGGGTTCAAGAGCGATTCTCCTGCCTCAGGCTCCCAAGTAGCTGGGATTACAGGCCCCCACCACCATGCCCCGCTAATGTTTTGTATTTTTAGTAGATATGGGGTTTCACCATGTCGGCCAGGCTGGTCTCAAACTCCTGATCTCGTGATTTGCCTGCCTCGGCCTCCCAAAGTGCTGGAATTACAGGCATGAGCCACTGCGCCTGGCCATAACTATGTATATTTATACATAGTCATGACCATAAACTAGTCATGTCCAAGCCCTATCCTAGGTCTACTGTGTCAGAATTTCTGGGTGTGTACACTGAAAATCTACATTACTAAGCAAGACCCACAGGAGACACATTTGTACATTAAAATTTGAGACCACGAACTACTGCTATTTTTTCAAACTCTCAAGCTGGGTGTGTTTCTATGCCTGCTGATTCTGCTGTTTGCTAGAATGTCTTTGAATACCTCAAGAATGCCTGTGCATGTTCAAGACATTGTTCACGTATCACATCCTCTGCTTTTTCCTTCTTCTGGCTTAATTTAGTATGAACTCTACCCTCCTTTGTTCTCTACTGTGAGTATAAAATTATGATACTTCCATTTACATATATATACAGACATATACTATATGTATATTTAGAAAGTATATATAATGCTTGCTCTAACACATTTATTTCTGTATTTCCCTTTACGAAACCAAAGACCATTTTCAGAACAGAGATTGTGTGATTTGCCATATTTTCAAGGTCTTGTTGGGACCAAAACACACAGTAGGTGTTTGATAAATCGTTCCTAAATGAATGGCCTTGGTGAAGGAATAGTGGAGGAGGAGGCTGGATATATAGATTAGGAATATATTTTGGAAGGTCATAAATATTAAACTAAAAAGCTGATTTTTAATTTATTGGTTATCATGTAAAGAATGCTTATTGTGTATTAAGAACTGCGCTAAGCACAGTGTGACTTTTATTGCATTAAATCCTATGTCGTGGGTGGTTATTTTAAAGATGACAATCTGACACTTAAAGAGGTCAAGCCGCTTGTCCAAAGTCATTGTGCTTCCAGTCAAACCCTGGTCTGACTGACCTCAGAGAATGCATTTTTTTTTTTTTTTTTTTTTTTTTTTTTTTTTTTTTTTTTTTTTTTTTTTGAGATGGAGTCTCCCTCTGTTGCCCAGGCTGGAGTGCAGTGGTGCAATCTCGGTTCACTGCAAGCTCCGCCTCCCGGGTTCATGCCATTCTCCTGCCTCAGCCTCCCCAGTAGCTGGGACTATAGGCACCCGCCACCATGCCTGGCTAATTTTTTGTATTTTTTTAGTAGAGATGGGGTTTCACCATGTTAGCCGGGATGGTCTCGATCTCCTGACCTCGTGATCTGCCCGCCTCGGCCTCCCAAAGTGCTGGGATTATAGGCGTGAGCCACTGCACCCGGCCGAGAATGCATTCTTTAATAATGTTAGTGCCTCTTAGGTTGTTAAAGTTTAAGAAGATTGAATATTTTTCTCACAGAAATAGAGATGTTTGGGATTTCTAAGATGGTACCCAATAAATTAGAGTACCCACCTTCGTGTCCAAATTGAAAAAAAAACAAAACCAAGAAGACATACTGGAGATTTAGACAAGTCACCTTTCTTCCTAATAACAATTGCATCAGAGAATACAGTTTTGTGTGAAAGACAGGTGGGTGGGCTGGGAAGGACCAGCAACAGTTGGACTTAGCCTGGACCAGCACAGGCATCCCCTGCAGAGGTGGAACACACCTCAAAGGCTCCCTGGAGAGTAGCTTGCTTCCACAGGAGAGGAAATCGGGACTGAGCCATGTAAGCCTGGTGAGTCTTCCCAAAGGTACCAATTGAGAAAGTCACTCTATGTACCTGCAAAGGTATAGTAAAGCGGTGGAGATAGCTTAAGTGTTCAGAGGGTCCCTTTCTTCCTGCGATCCAGAGAAACAGGAAATATGATCAAGCTCTCCCCTAGGGATCAAGCAATGATGATGGTGCCTCCTGAGCCAGGGGGCAGCTGGCGGGTATTGGAGTATTACAAAGTTATGTCTGCCAGACTTGGCAGCCAAATAGGCATTGGGGGAAGGGAGAAAATAGGAACCACTCATGACTTGCAAGCAAGGGCCTGTGTGACAGCAAATGTGGGCTACCATGTTTAGCCCAATTGCAAGGAGAAACATATTCTGAGGAAGAAATCATGGGTTTCATTTTTTAAATTAGCCTTGGAAAGGCTTGGAAAGAAGCATTGTCTAGTCATTTTAAAAGATGCTCTTTTAGGACTTAGTTTATGAATGGACAAATGAAACATTAGCAAGCTTGAATAAAGGGTTCATCACCTTCAGATTATGCAAAAATAAGCATAGATCTATGACCAAAGCAACATGCTAAATTTTAAGAGGAATACTTACAGAAGGCATCTATCACTTACTTTGCTTAGAGTGTGTGAAAGCTTCCTGGAAGGTGAAAGGAAGTCTTCCTTTTCAATATTTTCCTCCTGTCCCTGGACTTACCATTACCTGTGTTAATACCCTTTCTTTCTGTTGTCATAGGTTGAATCCTCTTTGCTTTCTGGATCGACATAGCTAAAGTTTTCAAACTTTAATTGTATCTAGGTAGTATGTATTTAAGTTTTTTATTGCAAATATTTGAGATTAAGACTATGTAAATCGAGTTAACCAATTATAAATTTTAAGTCTTAAAAATTTTAGGCCTTGTTTTAATATTCTCTTTACATATTAAATGTATATTTAAACATCTTGACCTTTTTTGTTAGCACTATTGATTCTTGAGTGTGCATTTAATGAGAGGGGGCAAGTCACAATTCCCATTCACTAGAAGGAGATGGTATAGTATGCAAACTAAAGGCGTTGGCCTTGGGATTGGAAAGGCCTACGTCTTAAAAAAGGGTATTTCTGAAATGGTAAAATGGAGCTGTAATATTCAGGTGAAATAATGCATGCAAAAATATTTATTATGGCGTTTATCCCCAATGACTTAAATGTTAATAGTATTTTATTGAAGATGGCATTTCTTAAATATGATTTTTTTCTTTTAATTTCTTCAAAGTATAAAGGTAATTGTGCTACAAAAACTCACCCAAAAAAATCTGAAGTCAAGCAGGCTCATACATGAGGAGTTAATTTGTTGTTGCGTGTTTGCTCCGATTAGACTCACTTTAAGGGCTGTAAAGTCACACAGAAGCAGATGTAGGTTGGCCCAGTCACTTTGGAGATTAGGACTTCTTCAAAGCTGGCTTTTTTCCTCTAAGAGTAAGATATTTTCCTGTTATATTTCAAGGATTTAATGCCACTTCTACTTGGACGATGCCTACCGTGACCACCCAAGGCTAGGTTCAGACTGCTTTTTCTGCTTTCATTAATCAGTCTATATGCTCTTTTAATGTCCTGGTTTTCTAATCAGTCTCCCTGGACCTAGGAGAAGGTCTGAGTCTAAATTATTCACTGCTGTTTCCCAGTGTCTGGCAGAGATCCTGGCACTTAACAGAAACCCAGAACTTTTGGATGAATGATGATAGGTAGCTTCAAGTTTTCTATTTGAAAACAAATAGTATTTTCCAAATAAATTCTGGGAGCACTGTAATAACATCCTATCATAAAGATAATTCATAAAACATTTTAGCATGAATTAGCAGTTTAATCATTAATGAATTAAATAATTAAGTATTTAATCACTAATCAATGTTTATAATACATTTACAAGATGTGTTTTTTCAATTTTTATTCTCTTTAATATACAAAACCATGGTTCGATGCAGTGCTTGTTATTTAGTCCACCATTTTGCAGATGAGTGCTTCCTAGATGCAACATATTACACTAAGTTTTGTTACAAGAGTTTGATATTCTCTTAGCCAACATGCATGCAATAAAGTCTAATATAAGGCAGTTGTGCAGAGAATATTAAGGATCTCAGACTTACATCTTTGAGCCTAGTTAAAGGAAAGATTAATTTAGATTACAGGGTGAAAGAAAGACTGCATGTATCCTCTTGGATTATCTTCTAAGTAAGTGACTGCACTGAGTTAGATACTGAGGTACAAAGATGAATAATACATGGTCTGCTCCTGCAGCGATCACTTTCCAGAGGGTAATAGAAATATGCAAACAAAGACATGCTGTGTCCCAGGTGAGATACGAAGTAGAGTTGGAAGCTCAGTCCACTCATCAAGAACAGGCTAAGGAAGTCCTGGAGGAGAGTGGGATAGATAGCCACTCATTTCCCATCACATGGACTTTGAGGAGGGGCAAATTCCCTGGCAGAAGCACAGACATCTCTAGCAAGGGACCTATTCTAAGGACATCCAGAATGTCAGCAGGCCTGGAGGGTAGAATGGCTGGACAGGTAGCAGGGAGGGCCCCTGTAGGAAGAGGCAGGACCAGATCGTGAGGACTAATGTAAGGGACCAGAGAATGGATGAGTGCACTCAGATTTGGGGGGAAGGTTACAATTTTCCTCAAGGGTGAGGGGCCTTGGCACATGAGGAGTGCAGTTGGGAGTATTAGTCTGGAGCTCGAGAAGCACAAGCTTCACAGGAGTATTGTGGCAGAAGGAATCAAGGCTTTCCAGACCGACTGTACCAAAACAGGGGAAGGAGTGGCAGAGTGGCGGAGGAGCTACGGTGTAGATGACCCAGGTACATGATCTGCCAGGTGATGAGAGTCAACTCTGGAAACACCTAAGGGCTCCATCCTGAGCATCTTGGATGTCAGACTTAGCAGCTTACCTTTGAGAGTGGAGGCCCTCATGTTAGTCAACCCAATTCAAGAAATCTCACTTGGTTTATTTTATAGAACACATAAGAGCAAACAATATGTCTAGTGCTTTCCAAATCAATGTCAAGTAAAGATAAGAGAGCAAATGGTGTGTGCATGTGTGTGTGTGTGTGTGTGTGTTTGTGTGCTATTCAAGAGACTTTCTAACCCCTGTGAATAGGAAGCAGGAATGAACACTATCTTTAAACCCATGAAGCTTATAACACATCATTATTCACTATATTAACCATGCTGCACGTTAGCTCTTTAGAATTTATTCATTGTTTAACTGAAAGCCTGTGCCCAACAACATCCCTTTTCCCCTGCCCCTAAGTACCTGACAATTATCATTCTACGCTCTTTCTCTAAGTTAAACGTTTTTGGGTTCCACAGATTCATGAGATCATGCAATATGTGTCTTTCTGTGCCTGGCTTATTTCACTTAGCATAATGCCCTCCAAGTTCATCTATGTTGTTGAAAATACTTGAAATTTGCTGAAGGGAATCAACTTTTAGTGTTAACACACACACACACACACACACGGTATGTCAGATGATATGCTAATACATTTGGTTGTGGAAGTCATTACACAATGTATACTTATATCAAAATACCACGTTGTACACTTGAAATATTTATAATTTTTTGTCAATTATACTTCAGTGAAGCTGGGAAAAATTAAAAGACACATAAAAAAAAGTAAGGAAGGATATTCTGCAAAACCTAGAAGGGAAGAATTTTTTCCTTATTGAAAACTTGCCACACAGGAAAGATAAAATGGAGACAAAATAAAAGAGGTTTTTTCAAAAAGAATACAAATAAAAATTGTTTCAAAAATTCTATCACTTAAGAGCATAAATCCCTGTTTTGTTTTTTTAAAATAGGAATGCCCTCTGTCTCATTCAAGTTGCAACCTATGTGTTCCTCAATCATCAGGTTTTATTTGTTTTTCTGCTAATTAGCCAGCACGAGGCACCTAAAAGTCAAGTGTGACTTTAGTCTACCCTCTTGGTGTGTCTCTGGAGTTCTTCTCAAGTTTCAATTTGTGATTTTATTTGCATTTTTAGGAAAACATTTAGGGGGCTTTGAAAAGATTACAAGTATTAGTGGGTACACAAAGACATTGCAAGTTCTTCATCCTGCTGTGCTTCTCCGAGTGCTCACTAACACACACCATTCCATGACATGGGCCACATTAATTCCTGACATGGATTCTGAATGACTCTGGTGTGACGTGGATGACCTTACTGACCTCTGCTACTACGTTGTCATGTTTTTTTATTAAAGCCGTATTTCATAAAACATGTTCACATTCATGAAATAAAACATAATTTGCTGTGTCCAGTTACACCCCTGCCAGTATTACAGGGAGAGAAAACCAACCGATTTCGTGGTATTTCATAGTATTTTGCATAGCGCTGTAAGGAAATTAATTGGCCACTTGTAATACTGTAAGGCACTCGCTGAAGCAAACCTCCACTATGTGCAGTCTCTGCACAGGCCTCTAGCCGAGCACTCCACATCTGGTTCATTTTAAAGTGTGTTGTGCGTGTTAGCACAGGATGAGTGAGCGGGGAGCATGGCTTACTGAAATATTAGAGCTCTGAGGTGCCTCTGTATTGCCCAGTTATCAACAGGTCTTTAGTACAAGAGAAGCAACCAGGAAATTGAGTTAATATTTATTACTCAATCCCATAACTTGCATGACCTTTAGCACAAATATGGACCCCAGAACTAAATCCCTAGAAAATCAAAATTCAGGATTGACTTGGTTTTACCGCGACTATGGTTTGGATATTTATACATGCAGTATACACAGGCCTAATATCTATCAGAGCTGAAACTCAAGTGGCAATCAGTGGACACGGTAGGAAAGAATGGCTAGCAAATTTGCACATGTGGTTTTGATTAAAACTTCTATTTCCAAATATAATTGTTTCCTTAAATGATAGTCACAGTGACTTAATGTGCTTATCAGTAGCTATAACTTGTTTTTAGTAAAAATGTTGGAATTTCTGTAAGTATATTCGAAAGTATAAAATCTTGAATACGAAAGTCAGTATTTTTGAGTGCTAACGCTGCCAAGTGTGAGAACTTATTTATAATAAACGTTGATAATAGACTTGTAAATAAAACCAGACATACATATATTTTTTTTCCAGTGTGGCCAAATACCAGCATTAAAAATTCGTATCATGGTTAATTTATTTAGACAGATTTCATATAATTGGAAAAAAGAAATTTCTAATACCATGAAGGCAAAGATAGGGAAATATGGTATTTCATAAATTATATACATTAGTACAACCTTTATGCAGGACAGTTTGAGACTATGTTTCAAATGCTTTAACTCTGGAAATACTTTCTCAGCAATTCTCTTTTTTTTGAACTATAGCTTAAAAATGATGAGTGGGAACGAAGTTTCAGATGCATAAGAATTAATAATAGCCATTTGTTGGATATTTTTAAAAATATTTTTCTTATGTGAATTTTTAGGCTATCACAAACATCCTTGAAGAAGCCTGAACATATCCTGGATTTAGAATTGCTAAGTTGATAGCTCTCCCCAAGTTTAAGGCTTTTAAAAATATGCTATCAAATTACCCTTCATAATTTGTTGTGTCCAGTTAAACCCCTGCCAGCAGTTATTATAAAACTTATTTTCCAAAACATCTAGTGGTCACTTTAATTTGGGAACTTTTACAATTGTATCTATCCGTTCCTCTAGGATTTGCATGTAAGGGTTATCTTCTGGTGTGTAATCTACAAAATTATTCTGCCCGGTCAAGTTTTTAACAGGTAAAGTGTACCTCCTAATTAAGTTTTAATAAAACAGAATTAATCCCAGCACTGTGGGAGGCCGTGGCAGGCAGATCACAAGGTCAGGAGATCGAGACCATCCTGGCTAACAAGGTGAAACCCTGTCTCTAATAAAAATACAAAAAAAATTAGCCGGGCGTGGTGGCAGGTGCCTGTAGTCCCAGCTACTCGGGAGGCTGAGGCAGGAGAATGGCATGAACCTGGGAGGCGGAGCTTGCAGTGAGCCCAGATTGCACCACTGCACTCCAGCCTGGGCAACAGAGCAAGACTCTGTCTCAGGAAAAAAAAAAAAAAAAAAAAAAGAAAAACAGGATTACAGTAGACAACAAAAGAATTAATAACCAATTATGGTAAAAATGTCAACACAACATAAATGTACACCAGTATGGATTTGCTAAGTACACACACACACACACACACACACACACGCACACACTGATTATATATCAGTAAGGTTTTTTCTGGTTGGTTGTTTACAGTCTTTTTATTCATTTTTTTTGTTCTCTAATTAAAAATGTACTTGCATGATGTTTTTAATCAGAAAAATAAAGGTCTTCCACCATAAAAAATGTATAATCTGAAATTACTTTAGGTAACTATTTTAGACTGTGGATAATTGGTGGGTTTTCATTTAAATAGTCATTCAAGAAATACTTGAGTTTGTAATTGTGGATTGTCAAAGGAAGGCTCAGAGACAGAAACATTCATAAAGGAAATGAGTATAAGGGAGTCAGACTGCAGAAGGACTAGATTACCAAATTTTTAAAAATGCAATCAGAAATTAAAGGAGAAAAAAGCAAAAATACTAAGGTTGCCAAGTAACATTTGTCTGTTGAAGGCAAAAACAACAGTTGTCTAATACTATTATATTTACAAATGTCAAGACATACTTTCAGACATCAGCACAGCAAAGATCAAGAATATAAATGATTTTGTAAAGGAGTTTGGATGTGTGGGAATCAATGAAGCTTTCATTATTTGAGGTCCATACCAAGTTAGGATGAACCTGCTGTACGTGTCTTACCTCAGGTACAAAGCCTATGGTCTACCTATGGTTTGTGAGGTCTTAGTCATATTAGAAGTGGTACAAGTATCATTTCTTGCTTCTATAATCCTCTCTCCTAGTCAATATCCTGCCATCAAATGTGGATTTGGCCAGATGAGCTGCTAATAAATTTTCTGATTTTTGTGTCATTAATTTGATATTGTTGTTTTAAAAATAGTTTATGTATGTGTCATAAGAGATATTAATACTTAAGTACATTATTTGTATAATTAACAAAAGTAGGGACATGTGATGTTAAACTGAAACATTAGTTTCTGACGGGAATTTTAAAAAGACACTGGGTTTGTAACTTACTTTTACGTGTCGGAAGTATCTTACTGTCCCTATTAGCTCTATTGAGATTAAGAACCAAGAACCATCTTAGAAACCTCTGTAGGGTGCACCTACCATACAGGTAAGCTCATAGGATGTACTTCCTGTTTATTTTCTGGGCTTACAGGTAACGACATTCTTTATCTTCTTAAGTAAATTTCATAAGCCTAGAGCTAATATTAGACCACTTTTACTGGGAGGACTTTGTAGATACCATTATTACTTGTGAAGCATATTCCTTATTTTTTAATAGCAAGTATATACAACCTAATTAAATGAGCTTTTGGGCTTGCTTATATTTTATAAATCACATGTACCAAATTTTATATTCTGATCGGAAAGAGAATAAATTGTTACAGATTACACTCGGTTGAGTTTTGTCTCAATGGAACCCCCAGGAATAACTAAAAAAGGAAGACTCAGAGAAAGAAACATCAAGACATCAGTATGAGCAAGAGAGAAAGACTTTTGAAGGACTGAAAGCCTCCATCCCCAACTAAGAAAAATAAGTATTTAAAGAAAACAAAAAGTGGAATTCCCAAGGTTATTAAATTTATATTAGTCTGTTCATAGTGGAAAAACAGCAACTATCTTACATGGTGATTGCAGCTGACTTACTGGGAAATATTCAAAAGTTTATGATTTGTGGGAACAGAGCCAGTCGGCATGACCCTTTTATTTTTGGTTTATCTCAGAGTCCTCAGAGTGCAACTTGTTTTTAAAAATTTTTCCCTAACTGTGACATGTGAAGTGTTTAGTAATATTAGAAACAGGATGAAGTATCAGTATTTTCTTCTAGAGTAAAACAAATGATTGCCCTGAGTTCCTTAGAGTAAATACATGATATGCATCTTAGACATGGCATGTAGACTTTAAGCACAAATCACACACACTTTTCTCCATTTGCACTGCTGGGAACATTTTTCTATCTCAGTCCTAACTGTGTAATCTCCTAAAATGCACCGTACTGCTAGGCATGAAAGATGCCTTTCAAACCTCCCAGGATTTATGCCGAACTAAATTGTTAGTTGAGGTTAAGTTTAAGAGTTGGAGCAAAAGGTTTATTCCTTGCCCTTTTAGAGAAAATCTGCCTAAACAATAGTCCTTCCTTTTTATTTTTGTTGCCTTAGCTGATGTGACCCAAAAAAGAACATAGTGTGTTGGTGAAGAAAACCAAGTGCGTGAGGGGACGGCTGATTTTTCCCCTGGGGGAAGCATACTCCTTATTTTTTAATAGCAAGTATATACAACCTAATTAAATGAGCTTTTGGGCTTGCTTATATTTTATAGATCACATGTATCAAATTTTATATTCTGATCGGAAAGAGAATAAATAGTTACAGGTTACACTCGGTTGAGTTTTGTCTCAATGGAACCTCCAGGAATAACTAAAAAAGGAAGACTCAGAGAAAGAAACAAGATATTATCCAGAAGAACTTCCCCAGTCTAGCAAGGCAGGCCAACATTCAGATTCAGGAAATACAGAGAACGCCACAAAGATACTCCTCGAGAAGAGCAACTCCAAGACACATAATTGTCAGATTCACCAAAGTTGAAATGAAGGAAAAAATGTTAAGGGCAGCCAGAGAGAAAGGTCAGGTTACCCACAAAGGGAAGCCCATCAGACTAACAGCTGATCTCTCGGCAGAAACTCTACAAGACAGAAGAGAGTGGGGGCCGATATTCAACATTCTTAAAGAAAATAATTTTCAACCCAGAATTTCATATCCAGCCAAACTAAGCTTCATAAGTGAAGGAGAGATAAAATACTTTACAGACAAGCAAACGATGAGTGATTTTGTCACAACCAGGCCTGCCCTAAAAGAGCTCCTGAAGGAAGCACTAAACATGGAAAGGAACAACCAGTACCAGACACTGCAAAAACATGCCAAATTTTAAAGACCATCGAGGCTAGGATGAAACTGCATCAACTAACGAGCAAAATAACCAACTAACATCATAATGACAGGATCAGATACACACATAACAATATTAACGTTAAATGTAAATGGGCTAAATGCTCCAATTAAAAGACACAGACTGGCAAACTGGATAAGGAGTCAGGACCCATCAGTGTGCTGTATTTAGGAAACCCATCTCACGTGCAGAGACACACATAGACTCAAAATAAAGGGATGGAGGAAGATCTATCAAGCAAATGGAAAACAAAAAAAGGCAGGGGTTGCAATCCTAGTCTCTGATAAAATAGACTTTAAACCAACAAAGATCAAAAGAGACAAAGAAGGCCATTACATAATGGTAAAGGGATCAATTCAACAAGAAGAGCTAACTATCCTAAATATATATGCACCCAACACAGGAGCACCCAGATTCATAAAGCAAGTCCTGAGTGACCTACAAAGGGACTTAAACTCCCACACAATAATAATGGGAGATTTTAACACCCC
>NW_026652289.1:39094395-39106711 GCF_009828535.3 Hylobates moloch | reverse complement strand
AATGCTAAATGACGAGTTAATGGGTGCAGGAAATCAACATGGCACATAGATACATATGTAACAAACCTGCACACTGTGCACATGTACCCTAAAACCTAAAGTATAATAATAAAAAAAAGACAAAAAAATAAAATAAAAATAAAAAGGTCAGCCTTAGAAGCCCTAAGAAAACCCTTTTTCGATCCTTGTGGAGGGTGGAGCCAAGATGGCCGAATAGGAACAGCTCCAGTCTACAGCTCCCAGTGTGAGCGACGCAGAAGATGAATGATTTCCGCATTTCCAACTGAGGTACCGGGTTCATCTCACTGGGGATTATCGGACAGTGGGTACAGGACAGTGGGTGCAACGCACCAAGTGTGAGCAGAAGCAGGGCGAGGCATTGCCTCACCTGGGAAGCACAAGGGGTCAGGGGACTCCCTTTCATAGCCAAGGAAAGGGATGACAGATGGCATCTGGAAAATCCGGTCACTCCCACCCTAATACTGTGCTTTTCCAACAGTCTTAGCAAATGGCACACCAGGAGATTGTATCCCATGCCTGGCTCAGAGGGTCCTACGCTCACAGAGCCTCGCTCATTGCTAGCACAGCAGTCTGAGATCAAACTGCAAGGTGACAGCGAGGCTGCGGGAGGGGCACCCACCATTGCCGAAGCTTGAGTAGGTAAACAAAGCAGCCAGAAAGCTCGAACTGGGTGGAGCCCACCACAGCTCAAGGAGGCCTGCCTGCCTCTGTAGACTCCACCTTTGGGGGCAGGGCATAGCCAAACAAAAGGCAGCAGAAACCTCTGCAGACTTAAATGTCCCTGTGTCTGACAGCTTTGAAGAGAGTAGTGGTTCACTCAGCACGCAGCGTGAGATCTGAGAATGGGCAGACTGCCTCCCCAGCTGGGTCCCCGACCCCCGAGTAGCCTAACTGGGAGGCATCCCCCAGTAGGAGCAGACTGACACCTCACACGGCCGGGTACTTCTCTGAGACAAAACTTCCAGAGGAACGATCAGGCAGCAACATTTGCTATTCACCAATATCTGCTGTTCTGTAGCCTCCACTGCTGATACCCAGGCAAACAGGGTCTGCAGTGGAACTCCAGCAAACTCCAACAGACCTGAAGCTGAGGGTCTTGACAGTTAGAAGGAAAATTAACAAACAGAAAGGACAGCCACATCAAAACCACATCTGTACATCACCATCATCAAAGACCAAAGGTAGATAAAACCACAAAGATGGGGAAAAAACAGAGCAGAGAAACTGAAAATTCTAAAAATCAGAGTGCCTCTCCTCTTCCAAAGGAACGCAGCTCCTCACCAGCAGTGGAACAAAGCTGGATGGAAAATGACTTTGACGAGTTGAGAGAAGAAGGCTTCAGACGATCAAACTACTCTGAGCTAAAGGAGGAAGTTCGAACCCATGGCAAAGAAGTGAAAAACCTTGAAAAAAGATTAGGCAAATGGCTAACTACAATAACCAATGCAGAAAAGTCCTTAAAGGACCTGATGGACCAGAAAACCATGGCACGAGAACTACGTGACGAATGCACAAGCCTCAGTAGCTGATTTGATCAACTGGAAGAAGGGGTATCAGCGATAGAAGATGAAATAATGAAATGAAGCAAGAAGAGGAGATGAGAGAAAAAAGAATAAAAAGAAATAAACAAAGCCTCCAAGAAATATGGGACTATGTGAAAAGACCAAATCTACGTCTGATTGGTGTACCTGAAAGTGACTGGGAGAATGGAACCAAGTTAGAAAACACTCTGCAGGATATTATCCAGGAGAACTTTCCCAATCCAGCAAGGCATGCCAACATCTTCAGATTCAGGAAATACAGAGAATGCCACAAAGATACTCCTCCAGAAGAGCAACTCCGAGACACATAATTGTCAGATTCACCAAAGTTGAAATGAAGAAAAAAATGTTAAGGGCAGCCAGAGAGAAGGGTCCGGTTACCACAAAGGGAAGCCCATCAGACTAGCAGCGGATATATCGGCAGAAACTCTACAAGACAGAAGACAGTGGTGGCCAATATTCAGCATTCTTAAAGAAAAGAATTTTCAACCTAGAATTTCATATCCAGCCAAACTAAGCTTCATAAGTGAAGGAGAAATAAAATACTATACAGACAAGCAAATGCTGAGAGATTTTGTCACCACCAGGCCTGCCCTAAAGAGCTCCTGAAGGAAGCACTAAACATGGAAAGGAACAACCAGTACCAGCCACTGCAAAAACATGCCAAATTGTAAAGACCATCGAGGCTAGGAAGAAACTGCCTCAACTAACCAGCAAAATAACCAGCTAACATCATAATGACAGGATCAAATTCACACATAACAATATTAACCTTAAATGTAAATGGGCTAAATGCTCCAATTAAAAGACACACTGGCAAATTGCATAAAGAGTCAAGACCCATCAGTGTGCTGTATTCAGGAAACCCATCTCACGTGCAGAGACACACATAGACTCAAAATAAAGGGATGGAGGAAGATCTACCAAGAAAATGGAAAACAAAAAAAGGCAGGGGTTGCAATCCTGGTCTCTGATAAAATAGACTTTAAACCAACAAAGATCAAAAGAGACAAAGAAGGCCATTACATAATGGTAAAGGGATCAATTCAACAAGAAGAGCTAACTATCCTAAATATATATGCACCCAACACAGGAGCACCCAGATTCATAAAGCAAGACCTTAGAGACCTACAAAGAGACTTAGACTCCCACACAATAATAATGGGAGACTTTAACACCCCACTGTCAACATTAGACAGATCAATGGGACAGAAAGTTAACAAAGATATCCAGGAATTGAACTCAGCTCTGCACCAGGCGGACCTAACAGACATCTACAGAACTCTGCACCCCAAATCAACAGAATATACATTCTTTCAGCACCACACCACACCTATTCCAAAATTGACCACATAGTTGGAGGTAAAGCACTCCTCAGCAAATGTAAAAGAACAGAAATTATAACAAACTGTCTCTCAGACCACAGTGCAATCAAACTAGAACTCAGGATTAAGAAACTCACTCAAAACTGCTCAACTACATGGAAACTGAACAACCTGCTCCTGAATGACTACTGGGTACATAATGAAATGAAGGCAGAAATAAAGATGTTCTTTGAAACCAACGAGAACAAAGACACAACATACCAGAATCTCTGGGACATGTTCAAAGCAGTGTGTAGAGGGAAATTTATAGCACTAAATGCCCACAAGAGAAAGCAGGAAAGATCTAAAATTGACACCCTAACATCATAATTAAAAGAACTAGAGAAGCAAGAGCAAACACATTCAAAAGCTAGCAGAAGGCAAGAAATAACTAAAATCAGAGCAGAACTGAAGGAAATAGAGACACAAAAAACCCTTCAAAAAATCAGTGAATCCAGGAGCTTGTTTTTTGAAAAGATCAACAAAATTGATAGACCACTAGTGAGACTAATAAAGAGAGAAGAATCAAATAGACACAATAAAAACTGATAAAGGGGATATCACCACCGATCCCACAGAAATACAAACTACTGTCAGAGAATACTATAAACACCTCTATGCAAATAAACTAGAAAATCTAGAAGAAATGGATAAATTCCTGGACACATACACCCTACCAAGACTAAACCAGGAAGAAGTTGAATCTCTGAATAGACCAATAACAGGCCTTGAAATTGAGGCAATAATTAATAGGTTACCAATCGAAAAAAGTCCAGGACCATATGGATTCACAGTTGAATTCTACCAGAGGTACAAGGAGGAGCTGGTACCATTCCATCTGAAACTATTCCAATTAATAGAAAAAGAGGTTATCCTCCCTAACTCATTTCATGAGGCCAGCATCCTCCTGATGCCAAAGCCTGGCAGAGACACAACAAAGAGAATTTTAGACCAATATCCCTGATGAACATCGATGCAAAGATCTGCAATAAAATACTGTTAAACTGAATCCAGCAGCACATCAAAAAGCTTACCCACCATGATCAAGTGGGCTTCATCCCTGGGATTCAAGGCTGGTTCAACATATGCAAATCAATAAACATAATCCAGCATATAAAGAGAACCAAAGAGAAAAACTACATGATTATCTCAACAGATGCAGAAATGGCCTTTGACAAAATTCACCAATACTTCATGCTAAAAACTCTTAATAAATTAGGTATTGATGGGACGTATCTCAAATAATAAGAGCTATCCATGACAAACCCACAGCCAATATCATACTGAATGGGCAAAAACTGGAAGCATTCCCTTTGAAAACTGGCACAAGACAGGGATGCCCTCTTTCACCACTCCTATTCAACATAGTGTTGGAAGTTCTGGCCAGGGCAATCAGGCAGGAGAAGGAAATAAAGGGTATTCAATTAGGAAAAAAGGAAGTCAAATTGTCCCTGTTTGCAGATGACATGATTGTATATCTAGAAAACCCCATCATCTCAGCCCGAAATCTCCTTAAGCTGATAAGCAACTTATGCAAAGTCTCAGGATACAACATCAATGTGCAAAAATCCCAAGCATTCTTATACACCAATAAGAGACAGAGAGCCAAATCGTGAGTGAACTCCCATTCACAATTGCTTCAAAGAGAATAAAATACCTAGGAATCCAACTAACAAGGGATGTGAAGGACCTCTTCAAGGACAACTACAAACCACTGCTCAGTGAAATAAAAGAGGATACAAACAAATGGAAGAACATTCCATGCTCATCAGTAGGAAGAATCAGTATGATGAAAATGGCCATACTGCCCAAGGTAATTTATAGATTGAATGCCATCCCCATCAAGCTACCAATGACTTTCTTCACAGAATTGGAAAAAACTACTTTAAAGTTCATATGGAGCCAACAAAGAGCCCACATTGCCAAGTCAATCCTAAGTCAAAAGAACAAAGCTGGAGGCATCACTCTACCTGACTTCAAACTATACTACAAGGCTACAGTAACCAAAACAGGATGGTACTGGTATCAAAACAGAGATATAGACCAATGGAACAGAACAGAGCCCTCAGAAGTAATGCCTCATATCTACAACTATCTGATCTTTGACAAGCCTGACAAAAACAAGCAATGGGGCAATGTTTCCCTATTTAATAAATGGTGCTGGGAAAACTGGCTAGCCATATGTAGAAAGCTGAAACTGGATCTCTTCCTTACACCTTATACAAAAATTAATTCAAGATGGATTAAAGAGTTAAATGTTAGACCTGAAACCATAAAAACCCTAGAAGAAAACCTAGGCAATACCATTCAGGACATAGGCATGGGCAAGGACTTCATGTCTAAAACACCAAAAGCAATGGCAACAAAAGCCAAAATTGACAAATGGGATCTAATTAAACTAAAGAGCTTCTGCACAGCAAAAGAAACTACCATCAGAGTGAACAGGCAACCTACAGAATGGGAGAAAATTTTTGCAACCTACTCATCTGACAAAGGGCTAATATCCAGAATCTACAATGAACTCAAACAAATTGACAAGAAAAAAACAAACAACCCCATCAACAAGTGGGCGAAGGATATGAACAGACATTTCTCAAAAGAAGACATTTATGCAGCCAAAAGACACATGAAAAAATGCTCATCATCACTGGCCATCAGAGAATTGCAAATCAAAACCACAATGAGATACCACTCACACCAGTTAGAATGGTGATCATTAAAAAGTCAGGAAACAGCAGGTGCTGGAGAGGATGTGGAGAAATAGGAACTTTTACACTGTTGGTGGGACTGTAAACTAGTTCAACCATTGTGGAAGTCAGTGTGGCGATTCCTCAGGGATCTAGAACTAGAAATACCATTTGACCCAGCCATCCCATTACTGGGTATATACCCAAAGGATTATAAAACATGCTGCTATAAAGACACATGCACACGTATGTTTATTGTGGCACTATTCACAATAGCAAAGACTTGGAACCAACCCAAATGTCCAACAACGATAGACTGGATTAAGAAAATGTGGCACATATACACCATGGAATACCATGCAGCCATAAAAAATGATGAGTTCATATCCTTTGTAGGGACATGGATGAAGCTGGAAACCATCATTCTCAGCAAACTATCTCAAGGACAAAAAACCAAACACCACATGTTCTCACTCATAGGTGGGAATTGAATAAGGAAAACACACGGACACAGGAAGGGGAACATCACGCACCGGGGCCTGTTGTGGGGTGAGGGGAGGGATAGCATTAGGAGATATACCTATACCTAATATTAAATGACAAGTTAATGGGTGCAGCACACCAACATGGCACATGGATACATATGTAACAAACCTGCACGTTGTACACACGTGCCCTAAAACTTAAAGTATAATTAAAAAAAAAGAAAAAACCCTTTCTCGGCTGGGCACAGTGGCTCACGCCTATAATCTCACATCACTTTGGGAGGCTGAGGTGGGCAG
Source organism: Hylobates moloch (assembly GCF_009828535.3). NCBI lineage: Eukaryota > Metazoa > Chordata > Mammalia > Primates > Hylobatidae > Hylobates > Hylobates moloch. The sequence goes on along the minus strand of NW_026652289.1, from coordinate 39,100,316 downwards.
ATCACGAGGTCAGGAGATCGAGACCATCCTGGCTAACACAGTGAAACTCCATCTCTACTAAAATACAAAAAATTAGCCAGGCGTGGTGGCGGGCGCCTGTAATCCCAGCTACTCAGGAGGCTGAGGCAAGAGAATGGCATGAACCCGGGAGACAGAGCTTGCAGTGAGCCAAGATCATGCCACTGCACTCCAGCCTGGGCTAGAGAGTGAGACTTCCTGTCAAAAAACCCATTTCTCCCTCAACAAAGCCAAGTATTTGCAAATAAGTGCTCATCTCAGATAATTTTCTGTATCTTGTGTCAATTTATTCTCTTGAAAACAAAGAACTGAAAAAGATCCGTGACTGGTTTAACAGGAGAGGAGAAATGAATGCATTTGTCAACCATAAATAAAGCCCTTTGGAAGAAGCTCACTGAGGTGAATATTAGGGTCACTAAGTCTCAGGAGCAGCTGTAGGAAGGGGTGAATAAAACTATAAGGGCTTCAGAGGGCAGGGTGAACTTCATACTTGGAAGCAAAGGAACAAATCAAGGACACCAGCCCTCAAGAGAACACCTAAATTATCCACCAAATATAATACTTTTCAGGCCATACAAAATAATAAAGGGTGTTTCATAAATATCTCATTGCAATGATCACTAACCTTCATATGCTAATTTTCTATAAATAGCAAAACCTACATTCTAAAGAACTTTGAAAATGTTGGCTTTTGGCTGGGATTATGGTGGCAACATGGCCTAAGATCCCTAAAACTTTTGCACTTTTTGAAGAAATAACATGGAATGAGTTGGCAGTCAGACAAAAACAGTTGTAAAATCAGATAAAGGACTCCTCGGAGCTAATGCTAGAATTCCATGCTGTGGGTTCATAGCATTGCTCTTTCTACCCCTCCCCGCCAGCCATTAGCTGAGGAATTTTCAAGTAAGAAAACAATTAATTTAGACCCCAAAGCTAATTGGAATCAATACTTAATGTTTCTTCTGAACTCTCCAAATTAATTATAAAATGATGTATGTTCACACTGATGCCAGACTATATAGATTTCTATCTAAAATTTACCTCCAGGGGCACCTCCTCAACAAGGAGTCAGCTGAGTGTAGTTTGTCATGTCATCCCCTTCGCCATCCACCCTTCTTAGTTTTTTCCCCTTGAAATTTTGTGTCAAGGGCAATGTTAATATCAGGGTGATGAATTAGCTGTAATTGAGAAAAAGAGAGCAGCTTGGAGACACATGCTAGCAAGCACCAGGGGGTCACCATGAAGTTGAAGTCTATGAGTGCAGAGAGAAGACACCTGCTTCGACAAGGTGCTGCAGTTCCAACCTGCATCCTTCTCTGGCAGTATTAGCTGGGGAGCCTCCCTCACATCAGTAAAAGGCAAGACATCATCAAGTGTGAACTGAAGCCTGGCCTTGGTCATGTCCCCTCAGTGAGGGATGTGGCTTCCAAGCCACAGAAGACCTCTCCTTGTCCTCTGAGTGCCTTCGTATGTGGTGCTCCAGAACTTTCATGTGGCGATCATAAAATGCTTTTTAGATGTATCATTAGCAGGACAATGGATACACAAGGGACACACAACAGCCATGCAGTTAAAGGCCTTTCGCTTGCTTTTCAATACAGGCAACTTACAGTAACTTTGTTTGTCTCTAAGTCTGTTCTTATTTTGCACTACTTGCCCCGTGGACAAGTAGTAATGCAGAGAAGAAATAAAGAAGAATAAGATGTCACAGTGGGGCTTTCTTGTAGAATAGGAATTTGAAGTTGAGATAAATAAAGTCTTTGCCTTTTCAGACACAGCTAAGTAGCTGGAAGTTTCTGAAACATTGGACTGAAGGGGTTGAGAATAGTGGGGAGCACAAGAAAAAAGACGCCTGACAACAGGGCTCTGTTACCTTGGGCAGACAGTCTCCCCAGCGATCATTCCTCCCTACTGAGAATTGAAGAGGCATCTTTTCCCCGCCTTCAGTTCCATAGTCCATCATCTCTCAGGTTTGCATTCTTTAATGCAACAAAAGTTATCGCTCAAGTACATATGCCAGACCCCAGAGAAGCACAAATCAGTGAGAGATCATCCCCACCCTCAGGACGAGCATAATAAGGAGCCCTCTGGCATTGTCAGAGGAAGGTGAACTTGGTTAGATGGGCACGTTGGAACAGATCCATAGCTGTTATAGAGAGGCTGGTCCGGGGTGGGAGGCTGGCCCAGTCATCACAACCAGAGTAATAAACAGGCACAGGAATATGTGACTTGTATCAGGGAGGAGGCTGGGGGCTGGGAATACAGGGAAGACCAGCAGCCTGGGATCCCTTGGTGAACAGTAGGGTTGCTGAGCATGAGTGAAGGCAGCCTGGAATTTGGCTTCAAAGAGACATGTAGGATTCCCAGCTCTGCCTCTGACTAGCAAACCACATTTGAACTAGAGTATGCAAGGATTTAGGAGAGGAGAAGAAACTGAAGTGTTGGACGGTTCTGGAAAACAAAGGGGAGAGAGCAGCTGGACTCAAGGTATCTCTCTAATAGGCCCTTGTTTTCACCTCTCAGACCGGCTTTCTCCACAAGGGGGAAAAGGTGGGGATAGCAGTTTCAGTTCCTTCTTCCTGTCTGCCAGCAGTAGCCTGAGATTTGCTTAGCAATAGCCTGAGATTTGTTCTTTCTGACCCCAAGTTCAAAATCCCAGGGATTGCTCTGATTTGAGTAAATGCCCATTCTTGGGACAATCAAGAATATCCCATTTACATAAAAAGGCTAGAGTAGAGGAAGGATCATTTCCCAGAAGAAGAGTCTTGTGCACAAACAAAACCATCATGTTGACAAATAGTCCTGGCCAATGGCAATTTGATGGTCCAGGGCCCTGGATAACTCCTCTGCAGGAGCATCTTCAGGGTTCTAGGAAGGTCACAGGGGCAAGAAGTTACAAATGTTGAGTGACTACTTTATGCCACATACCTTACACATTATTTCACTGAATTCTTGGAGGTGAGTAGTATTACTCACATTTTATACATGAAGTAACTGAGAAACTCAGAGGGGCTCACTGACTCGCAGCAATCACATAGTGGGTAGATTCATCTGGCTCCACATTTTAGGCTCTGCATGCCCAGAGGCCAAGGGGCTTCCGTGTGTGTTGTAGTATTCACCTCATTTGATTTTATTAAGGCAGTGTTTGTTAGCATAGCTCTGAATTAAAAGAAAAATGAGATTGTAAATATGGTTCTACCCCTCCCTCTTCTCTGCAGTAGGAGTCAGCCTTTCTCACCATCTGAAAAATAAAAGACAGCAGTGCTTCCCTTGCTCCATTGCTTACAGGTTTTGGAATTCTAACTTTGCTCATTCACAAAGTCAAACACCTGTCATGTTCTGAAATGATGACACTTATGTTAAGCCCATGACCTTAGTAATAGGAAGGGAGGGAGTGGAAGTGGAGTCAGACTGATGGAGTCTCCTCTGGCACACTGCAGCTCTGGAGCCATGGGCCGTGCATGGAATGTCTCTGAATCTCAGCTTTCTAATTAATAGAATGGGAAGAAACTAAATATCATGCATTGTTGTGCATTTTTATTCAGAGACCTATAAATTATTTTTTTGTATAATGTTAAGTTTTGCTAAGTTCTATTTATGTGGCATCAAACAGCCCTGGCAGTGTTGCATATGATATGAAGCACAGGGTCCTCAATTTAAAGTGAAACCCGTCTGTGAGGTGTAATGGTAGGTGGCCTCGTTGGTTTTCGGCGGACATTCTGTATGCAAAATCTTTTCATGCACTGTTGCTAGGAAAACAAAAGAGTAAATCTGAAATAAATGGTACAGAACCAGGAATGCAAAGGTCATTGTTGGCTGTTTGAGGAAGGGAAGTTAAAGCTTAGAAATGGTCATCCAGACGGGATTGCCAAATTGACACCTGTGAATGTTTCCAGGAACTAAACAATTACACTAGGTTACTGTCCCTTTAAAATGGTACCTGTGATATCCAAGTGGAATAAAGAACAACGTGGCCAGGCAGACAATTTAATTTTACCAAGATTGACCTTGCTTTGGAAAGACATGGAAATGTTTTATCCAAACAAAATATCATTTAAATTGCCAAGACATTAGAAGAATAACTACACACCCATTTTAAGGAGACAGGTTGCAGTGGTGAAAATTATTTTCTGAGTATAGCTTTTTGTTGTTGTTGCTTTACTTGCCAGCTTGGAAATCCAGGATCCTGGGGTTAATTTCCAGGAGGGAAAATCAGAAAGAAGGGTAGTATAGAATAAAATGGAGTCCACAGGGTTTGAATTCAGACGGACACACTGCCTGTGAATTTAGCTGGGCTACTGGATTCCCAGTTTGTGACATGGGGTGAGTCCAAGCTTCAATATTTTTATAGCTAAAAATAAAGATACAAATGGCAACCTTCAGTGCTGACTAAATAGGATAAACATAGCAAAAGAGCACATTTATGAAGCATTTATTGTTGCCAGGTATGATTTTAAGCACTTGACATGTCTTGTTTTTGATCCTTATAACAACCCTTGCAACTCTGCTGCAGGCGAGGAAAAAGAAAGGTAACTTCCCGAGGTCACAAAGCTAGGGAACACAGGGTGGCTACATAAACCCACACAGCCTGCTGCAGTGTCCTCCACATGTCCTGAGGCACATTCATCAAAGGGATGAATAGGGTCCCGAACAGCACCGAATATGCATTTGATGTTTGTCTTCCTGAAAGATTACCGGTAAATGACCCATGTAAAGTGTTTAGCTGTGCCTGGCCCATAGAAGGCACACACCCCCAAAAGGAGGCCATGGAAACGGGTTCTCTAGCTCCTTTCTGTCACAATAAAAAGGAACAATAATCTTTAAACATCCAGAAGTTCTTTCTCAGTCTTGGAAAAGGCCTTCCCGCACGCCAGCAAGAGGAAACCATAAATCCTCCACGTTGAGCAAGAAACGTCCGCTTCATAAAGGTAAATTCAATCTCAGCTTTGAAGTATAAAAAGTGAAGTATGAGAAGTCAACAGAAGCCAACGACAAGGGATCCCAGACAGCAGCAAGTGGGGAGCTTGGGCGGCAGGGCCAGCGGCAGGCACAAAGACAGCCACAGCTCAGCTGCAGCCAGGGAGGCCGCCGGCCGGAGTCAGATCAGATCCGGCTGCTGGTGATATTGCGTCTCCAGGAGACAAAGCCAGGCAGCCACCGGAACCCACGAGTGGCTGCCCATCTGGAAAGCGGAGCCCCGGGATGAATTATGCATGGATTACCTCGCACTTGCACAAGAATGTCTGTCTATTCACAGTAGAGGAGCAGAAAGAAGGAAACCTGCTTCACACCTGGCATTTAATTTAGAAGGGATTGCTTCTCCTGCTGAAGGAAAAGCCATCTGAACTGCACAGTCCTGGCTCTGCACTGGGGTTCCCGCAACCAGCGTGTTATGTGCCTTATGAAACCTGGAGCCTTATTTTTCAACACACCCTGTAAGACTGCGTGTGTGCGCACATGGTGGTGGGGGTGGTGAGTGTCCAAATGTGTGTGCGCCAGCAAAAGAAACTACCATCAGAGTGAACAGGCAACCTACAGAATGGGAGAAAATTTTTGCAACCTACTCATCTGACAAAGGGCTAATATCCAGAATCTACAATGAACTCAAACAAATTGACAAGAAAAAAACAAACAACCCCATCAAAAAGTGGGTAAAGGACATGAACAGACACTTCTCAAAAGAAGACATTTATGCAGCCAAAAAACACATGAAGAAATGCTCATCATCACTGGCCATCAGAGAAATGCAAATCAAAACCACAGTGAGATACCATCTCACACCAGTTAGAATGGCCATCATTAAAAAATCAGGAAACAACAGGTGCTGGAGAGGATGTGGAGAAATAGGAACACTTTTACACTGTTGGTGGGACTGTAAACTAGTTCAACCATTGTGGAAGTCA